>NW_019154117.1:13048330-13149030 GCF_002288905.1 Enhydra lutris kenyoni
CAAGGAGCCCAATGTGGGACTCGATCCCAGGACGCTGGGATCGAGTCCCACATTGGGCTCCTTGCTTGTCGGGGAGCCTGCTTCTCCCTCTCCCTCTGCCTCTGCCTGCCATTCTGTCTGCCTGTGCTCGCTCTCTCTCCCTCTCTCTCTCTGACAGATAAATAAATAAAAATCTAAAAAAAAAAAAAAAAGAAGGGGTGGGGGGAATTCTCATTTATTATTTATATGGAAGAATCAGAGAAAACTCTGAGGACGTGACTTTAAGCTGAGCTATGAGGGATGGGGGCAGTAGGCTAGGAGAGAGGTAAGGGAAAGAGGATTTCAGCTAGAGGAAATAGTTTATAGAAGTACTTGACAGAATGGGGCACCTGGTGGCTCAGTTGGTTAAGCCTCTGCCTTAGGCTCAGGTCATGATCCCAGGGTCCTGGGATGGAGCCCCACATCAGGGTCCTGCTCAGCGGGGAGTCTGCTTCTCCCTCTCCCTTTACCCCTCCCCACTGCTCCTGCTCTCTTTCTCAAATAAATGAATAAAAAATCTAAAAAAGAAAAGAAAAGAAAAGAAAAATACTTGACAGGCAAAGGAGCACTTGGATTCTCAAAAGCTAAGAGAAAGCCAGTGTGGTTGCAGCCCAGAGCACTAGGGCAAGAGTGATGAGAGGAAAGACTTACAGAGGGAGGCCAAGCCCTACAGGGCCTTATGGGCCATTTAAGGATTTTGGCTTCTTCCCAAAACATTGAGGCTTTTACTCACATTTAGGAATAGCATGATTAGATTTAGAATTTTGCCTTAAAATTAGGGCTATAGGTTAAGGACAAATTGGAGATGAGGGCGAGTAGGAGTGGGAAGATGTGCTTGGTAAAGTGACGAAGCCATCATAAGAGAAAAATGATCTGGGTTCTTTTCAGGCTGTAATTCACACCCTCCTTCTTGGAAAGGTTAGCATTTCTAATAAATTCTTATGTCAATTTCTGATAAATTTTGATGGAATGAAGACTTGTTCTGGGTAGCTAGTGAGTCATGCAACTATCAGCTGACTGCCAGTGACCTTCAAATAGACCGTTCTTTCTTTCTGTGTCTAATGTTTTCTTTTTTCCCTAGAAAATTTCCCTACCAGGAACAAATATTTTAACTGACTTGCAAAGAACAATTTTGTCTTACTTGCATACAAGATTACAGTAAAATGTTGACACATGTTTATTAAAAAGAAAGATTTTAATGAAGTTTTTGGAAAACAAAATCAACATCCAAAAATTAATTGCCTTCCTGAATATCATTAGTAAACCACAAATAAACATAAATTCTAAGAGATACCATTTACAATAGCGATAAAAATAAGAAATTTGGGAATAAATACAACAAACAATATCATCGTGAAGAAATTATAACTTTATTAAAAGTTCATTAGTTTCCCACGACTGCCATAACAAATTCCCACAAACTTGGTGTCTTAGAACAAGAGAAACTTAGTCTCTCACGGTTCTGTAGGACAGAAATGCAAAACCAAGATGTTGGCAGGGCCTCCCTCCCTCTGCAGTGTCTAGGGGTGATCATTCCTTACCTCTTCAAGCTTCTGGCAGCTTTAGGTGTTCCTTGGCTTGTGGTTGAATAACACCAATTTCTGGCCCCACCTTCACATGACCTTCTCTTCTGTGTCTTATGACACTTGCCATTAGATTGAAAGCCAGGGTGAAAGCAAAAACACTTTTTCCAAACGAGGTCACATTCATAGGTTCCAGGGGTTATGAACTTATCCTTTTGAGACCATCATTCATCCCCTATACAGTAAAGAGCCAAATAAATGGAGGGGTGTGCCCTGTTCATCCTAATGAAGACAAACGTTGTAATGTCTAATGGATCTTGCCAGATTGATTTTGGATATACTAATTATACTGCCCAGGAATTTTTCAGTGGAACTGATGAACTCATCCTAAAGGGACAAATAGCCAGGATACTCTTTAAGAAGAAGTTGGTAAGGAGATGAGATTATGACCAGCTAGAAACCAAGATTTATTTGAAAACTATCCTAAGTAAAACTGTCTGGCATTGACACAAAGATTAAAAAACTGACCAATGAAACATAAATTAACCTATAACACATATCAAAAACCTGTTACGTGGAAGATGTTGCATTGCAGATTGGTGGGGAAGGAATGTCTTTTTAGGAAATGCTCCTGGAGCAGTAAGTTACCCATGCCAAAAAGACTGAAATCAGAACCCTACTTCTCGTGATAACTAAAACATCAATTCCGGGCCTGCATGGGAAAGCCAAAGCTGTAACACTATTTGAAGAAAATATAGAAAATTATGACAGAGCAGGAAATGCCTTTTTTTTTTTTAAGATTATTTATTTATTTGAGAGAGAGTGTGTGAGAGGGAACACAAGCAGGGGGAGGGGCTGAGGGAGAGGGAGAAGCAGGCTCCCTCCGAGAAGGGAGCCCGATGTGGGACTCAATCCCAGGACCCTAGGATCATGATCTGAGCCGAAGGTGGATGCTTAACCAACTGAGCCACTCAGGTGCCTCCAGGAAATGATTTTTTAATTAATTAATTAATTAATTAATTAGACAGAGAGAGAGAGAGGTCAAAAGTAGGCAGAGAGGCAGGCAGAGAGAGGGGGGGAAGCAGGCTTCCTGCTGAGCAGAGAGCCCGATGCGGGGCTTGATCCCAGGACTCTGAGATCATGACCTGGGCCAAAGGCAGAAGCTTAACCCACTGAGCCACCCAGGTGCCCCAGGAAATGATTTTTTAAGTAAGAAAGAAAATATACTGATAATAAAAGATAAGAATGATACCTTTGACTACATTAAAATTAAGAATTTTTGCAAATGAAAAGCTATCATAAGGAGAGTAAAAAGACTAGTGAAGACATTGGAATACTTAAAAGATTGACGGCTGGAGTATATATAGAATTTCTGAAAAAATTAAGGACCAACAAAACATACATATATACATACATATATATATATACATATACATATATGCTTATGAGAGGAGCTGTAAATCAGTCATATTTATGGTTTTCCAGCTTTCGATCCTGTGGCTACATCTTTATTTGTCATGTTCCAATTAACAGATGTTTGGGCTGTTTCTAGTTATTTGTCATTATAAACCTTGCTTCTGTGATCATTCCTGTGTCTGCTGTCCACAGTTTGATGGATATTAGTGGGTCGTATGTTTGGGGGATGATTGCCAATATGTGTCTTGAGGGTTGAGCTAATATATATATATATATTATATATATATATAATATATATAATATATAATAATATATATTATTATATCTATTAGATTCTATTCTAATGTAGAATTGGACAGGATATATGGGCAGGCATTCTGAAAGAGGAACTATGAATCTTTGATGAGTGTATGAAAACATGCTCAATCTCATTGTTGATCATGGAAATACAAGTTAAAAACACCAATGGGGTATCGCTTACACCATCTAGATTAACAAAAGATTAAAAAGTTGTAAAAACTTGTCCTAGTCTCTTGGGCTTGATGAACAACAAAAACTCTTGTTGGTGGAAATGGATGTTGGTATAAGCATTTTGGATCATAATATGGCATTATCTAGTAAATATCAACTTACATACCCCCTGTTGATGTGGGAAATGAAGGCAGAAGAAAAATTATTAAATCTCCTTAATACTTACAGCCCATTACAAGTCCTTGAAACAGAGTGACATTCCTCTGGGGACTCAACTGCTTGGGTGTTGACGCTTTACTAAGGGCAAAAGGCAATCTTAGCCCGACCCCCAGGATCCTCTAGGTCTACTTCAAATGTAAAAATTCCTTTGGAAACTTCCCTTGTCACCAACCCTCAAGACACATATTGGCAATCATCCCCCAAACATTCGACCCACTAATATCTATCAAACTGTGGACAGCAGACACAGGAATGATCACAGAAGCAAGGTTTATAATGACAAATAACTAGAAACAGCCCAAACATCTGTTAATTGGAACATGACAAATAAAGATGTAGCCACAGGATCGAAAGCTGGAAAACCATAAATATGACTGATTTACAGCTCCTCTCATAAGCATTGAGGACTCTCTGAGACTTAAATGAAGAAAAAAGCACACCTTAGATTAATGAATTCAAGTTTTATGAAGTTTATATTTTAGTTTTATAAAGTTTACAAAGAAGCAAAACTGAAGGACATTTTCCATTTCATAAGTTGGGCAATGGGCAGGACCATGAAAGGCACAAATCTACGGGGTACCTCAAAATTCAGTAATCAAGATAAATAATATTTTAACGTTATATTTAAAAAAATCAAATTGGCAAACCACAACCCTCAGGCTAGCCATCTGTTTTTTTAAAAAATAAGAGTATATTGGAACCAAGGCTGGGATTACAGTGAGCCCACTGAGGCAGTGTTGTACAGGGTCAGATCCTGTCTTTATCTAAAATTGTCATATTTGGATTGCCATGGGTTTTTTTTTCACATTAATCTTGATTTAAAAAATACTGCATGAAAATATTATTTATCCTGAGTATTGGGGGGTTTTCTTGGTGCCCCTTAAATTTTGCACCCAAATGAGTGCCTCACCTTCCCCACTGTAGTCCTGGTCCTTGTTGGTTTTACTATTATGGTTCATAACTTGCAAAAATGTTATATGTGTTTTTAAAAAATTTCTCCAGTATTTCAAAATTTGGATATTAAATAAAAAATCAGCCATAAAGAAGAAAAGAGAGCTAGGGAAAGAATTCTTGGGTTTTTTTCAAATTTCAGTAATCTGAAAGAGGAGATGTTGCAAGTTAAAGGAACAAGGAGAAGCCAGCAAATTAGGAGGAAACGCAGACTGTGCCCTTTTCCAAGAGTGGAAATATTTGTAGGTCTATTGGTCAGGTCAGCTGCCGCTAAAAATAACTAGAGAATCACCTGTTAAAAATGCACCTTTTCAGCCACATAGACCTTGATTTCAGAAATCTTGCTTAGTTATTACCAGCTCTCAGAAGAAAACACATTGTACATTCGTGCACATGGAACATAAAATATAATGTAAAATTATGCAAAGGTAGATTTTGGACAAGCAAAGGTTTTTAATATTCTGAGTCCTTGAGCCAGCACGCTGAGTTCACGTGAGACTGCTATTCCTTCACCTGTGTTGCGTTGCTGGCTGGCCTCTTCTTCTTCTTTTTTTTTTTTTAATTGATTTATTCAACAGAGAGAGAGAGAGAGAGAGAGAGATCACAAGCAGGCAGAGAAGCAGGCAGAGAGAGAGGGGGAAGCAGGCTCCCTGCCGCGCAGAGAGCCCGACGTGGGGCTCGATCCCAGGACCCTGAGATCATGACCTGAGCCGAAGGCAGAGGCTCAACCCACCCAGGCGCCCCTGGCCTCTTCTTTTTATGCTTCAAGACTCAGCTCAAGTGCAGTCTATACCTAGTCAACTTCCTGGAGGTCAGTTTTTCTTCCATTTCCCAAAAACTCATAAAATCTTCTGTTTTTCATAATTGGGTTCTAGAACAGTGTAGGCAAAAAAATTTTGAGGCACGCTATGGACAGGAGAAAGGGCCAAATTCAAAATGAGGAGAATAGATACAGGATCTCTGATGTCTTAAGACAATGGGGCAAGAGCCCCTGGAGGCAGAACTTGTGTTTCGGCTGAGCTGGTTAGAGCAGAAGTGTTTGAGAATAGGAACCAGTATTTGGAATTTAAAAAAAGGAGAGGGAAGATGGTTACGTATAGGTCTGAGGAATGTATTCAGATGCTGGACAAGTCAAGTTTTCCTTTCTCCCTCCCTCCCTCCCTCCTTCCTTCCCTCCCTCCCCTTTTCTTCAGCGCTTACTGAGTACCTACTGTATGCCAAGTGCTGATTTACACACGGAGGCTGCTGAGACTGAGACATGTCCAGACATGACAGCTTAGGGGTATGCCCATATTTGGTTGATTCTAATTTGTGCATTATTTTTTTCACATTCTATCATCTGTGGAATTGGACTATTTCTTACAAGCGTATCGTAGTTCAGTAGCATCTTACTTTATTAGGTCTTTCAGTTTGCAAGTGACTTAGATTTGCTAAAAGACCGTAGAAGCTCTGTGCAATTTTACCTGACAGCCGTATGTTGGTATATATCCTCCTGCACAGTGTCTTCTTGGAATCCCAAATAGGGTGACGGGAAACAAGTTCCTTGCTCATCACGATTGCCTCTGTTCATATCACTCCGTCCCTTTACATGGACAGAGTTTGGAGAGGTCAAGTCCTGACCACCACCCGACCACATCTTTCTCTTCTCTCTTTCTTCTACCTCTTCCAGCCTAAACCCAGGAAGAAAAAACATATGTGGACTTTTTCTTCCCTTATATCATACTGTCCTTAACCTGATTTAAGATCCATTGTTAAACCATAATGGGATCATTCGTATCTTCTGTACTCTATGGGAGGGACTCTATACCCTTATTCATAGGAATTGATTCTTTACAATGTTTAGTGGGAACACCGGGAATTTAGCAAAACTCATTTGACAGCTGTCCTTTGCCCTGAATTTATGTCTCCCAAGGGTGAAAGACTCTAACAAACATAAGCTAAGGTAGGAGGTGGGGAGGAATAAAATGTGCAAGTTTAATAGTTGTGAAAATAGGATCCCTTTTGAACTCATTCCTTTTATTCTCTTTTTTTTTGTCTTACTGCTTGTTGAGAACAATATTAAATATTCCACACTTCAGTGGAAGTACATATAGGTTTAGCTTAATTATGGTCCTGCCTGCTTTTTTGAGAAAAAAGTCTGAATTGTATTAAGAAAATTAAGCTTCAAGTTTTTATCAAAAAATGATGTTGATTTTTATCAAATACCATTGATTCATATATGAAATCTATCAAAATTATGGTTTTTTTTCTCTGATATATTAATGCAATATTAGGTATTTTCTAAGAGTGAATAATCCTTACATTACTGAAATAAGCATTGTTATATCATTTTATTTTAGTATGTGTTCAATTCTCTGGTGTTTTATTTTTGCTTTTTCCATCTATTTAAAGGAAATAATCTACATGGGGTGTGTGTGTGTGTGTGTTTGCTATTTCAGTCAGGTTTGCTAACAACATTATGGGAGCTCTTAATATAAATTGGGAAGCTTTACATGTTTTTTTAAGATGCTGTGAAATTTCAAATTTATGCTCTGCCTTTACAAGATGTATAATTTTGGGCAAGGTGGCTTACTTGTTTTTAGGTTTCTTTTGTAAAAATTAAATACTCAAGTTTTCCCATGTTTGAAGTAAATTTTTATAATTTATATTTATTTATTTTGTATGTATATTTATATTTTCCTCTATGAATTTCAGATATGTCCACCAGATGTTTACATAGAATTTTAAAATTATAACATATAGCAAATCTGTGGTAAATTTTGCATATAAATTTTGCAAGTCTGGTAATAGTAGTTTGTCTTTTTTTATCCTAGCCCCAGGTTAATTTATAAAATATTTACAGATTCTCCAGTATATTAATGTTACATTTTTATCTCTTAAACTGAGTTTGCCAGCTTTATTATATAGATTTTATTTCTCCTGGTTTTATTGTCCACAGCTTTTATCTTTTCTTTTACCCTTTTTATTTCTTTATTATCTTTTCCAAATTCTGGTAAGATTGCTTGGCGTCTGGGTCCTAATTCACTGATTTGCTTGAAACTTGACAATCAGGTTTTCTAATTTTTCGGTCTTTTTCAATGTCAGCTTTTTTTCTGTTCTTAGTTACTGCTTATTCTGTTGTACAATATGCAAAATCCTCTTCAACTAATCAGAGAATTTCTGAAGTTGCGTTTAGCAAAATTTAATCTCATTACTTAGACCATCACTCAGATTGGTGCCTTTTTTGACTTGTGCTCTTTTCATATTTTACCTTATTCAATGAGAGAAGGAGGTCTGAGTTGGTCCAGTGTTGGTGGTTTATGTTCTTTTAGAGATTGTGGGGATTTGAAGTTCTCAGATCAAGTAAGCCTGAGCTTAGCTGGACAGCAGCTCATTCTTTTCCTGGCAGAATTGCCTTTATGTGGAGAGAGAGCAATGGCAGCCTCTTTGTGCTTTTTTTCATCATGATAGTCAGTGTTCAGTATAAGATAATTTGGAAGGTCCCCAAGATTCCTTCTTTTTGTGGCTCTGACATGCAGTGCATTTGCTTTGGACGGGGTGACTTATATGTGCCCCTTACAAGGTCACCAATGGCTTACCATTACTTCTGGCCCTTGCTACTGCAATGAAGGTTATGGTCAGATTTTGCTGAGGTCTCTTTTTTCATATAATTTCCAGACTTCAAAGAAACCTGGAGTGATAGGCCTTTTCTTCATGGTCTCATCTTTATGATACTTAACAAAGATGCCTTCATTTCTAGTTGCTGGCATTGCTGTGTTTCTTGTTTATAATATCTATAGGCTAATTTCAAAAGAAAACTTGGATGAAATAAAGGGTAGTTAAATGTATCCTCGAGTCACCATTTTTAGCTGGAAGCCATCTCTGTTGTTCTGAAATCTGGGACAGCTACCAAATTAACACCCACATGTACTAGTAATGGCTGGCAGAGTAGGCAACTGGGGGCAGAAGATTTATGCTATATATTTATTCCATTTCTAAGTCATCACCTACAAGCAGATGTCTTCCACAAGAACATCAATTCAGTGGCCAAGAGTATCTTGAAAAGAGGAAGCCAAGATATTTTTTGTAGTGGTTGGCCTTACAAAATTTTTAATATCTTGAAGTCACCAGATCAATTAAATGTCCAGTTGCATTCTACAGTCCCATCTGTTGCTGCTGTCAAGGCCCTTTAGGAACATAGGTGGCTACCTCTATAACGTCTCTGTCTCACCCCCTGCAAGCCATTTCTTGTTCATAAAATTTACCTGCAGGTGGGTAGAAGTTCAGATCACTCCTCCCATATGTCAGTTTTCTTTTTCTAAATTTAGATTGTCAGCATCCCACTGCACACGCGCATCATACTAAACTAAGGAATTTTGACAAATGTGCCCGAGTTTAATAGTGACATCAAAGTCTCCTTTTAAAACCCTAGAAATACATACATAGCTTATAATTTTACATTTAGGTTCTATTGTCTATTGTCCATAGAGTTCAGGTTCTGGATGGATTTCCTCTTACCTGCCCCCAACCACTGTATACTAGGCAAGTGCTCAAATTCAGTGAATTAGGAGCAAAACTTCCAGAAGCTCAACATTTGGGCAAAGCCTCAAAATTTCAGCAAGAGGAAGAATGCCAAGATTTTGGTTATTTCTGGGAGGTAATTGAAGATAGGACACTTGAGCAGAAAAGGCTGTTTGTGGCTGTGCTTTGGTGTAAGCACTACTATGGGGACTCAGTACAGGAATACCTAATGGTGTGACGTGTCATGTGTCATGGGGAGCGCACCCGGTCTTGCAGGAAGATTGCCAGGAGCTGTTATATGGCTAACATTTCTGAATAAAATCAGCAGCCCTCCAAACTTGTAGGTGACTAAACAAATTTGACCAGAGAAATAGACCGTGGGTGCTAATGCTAGAAGTGATTATTACCATTCAGTAAACATGCGCAACTACTATGCGCCAGTCACTGTGTTAAGACCCGAGTATACCAAGATGCATGAGACCTGCCCACCAAAAAGCGAATCCTTTAGAGAAGAGATTATAGTAAAAAGATGAGCTTATAGAATTCTGTCATTCTACCAACTGGGTTTCCTCTAACTCCTTAATAAATATTAATTTTTTTTAAGATTTTATTTATTTATTTGACAGAGACAGAGATCACAAGTAGTCAGAGAAGCAGGCAGAGAGAGAGGGGGAAGCAGGCTCCCTGCTGAGCAGAGAGCCCGATGTGGGGCTCGATCCCAGGACCCTGAGATCATGACTTGAGCCGGAAGGCAGAGGCTTTAACCCACTGAGCCACCCAGGTGCCCCTAAATATTGATGTTTTAAAATTTTTTATTTTAGAAAATTTCAAACATATATAAAAGTAGAGCAAATAGTATAATGAGCCTGGTGTATTCATTACATAGCTTCAAAAATTATTAATACACGGTCAAGCTCTTTTTGCCCATATTCCTTCAACTCTCCCCTCATTGAGATTATTTTAAAGTCCTGAACATCATATAATTTCCTCTGTAAGAAAGTCCAGTTTGTATCTCCAGAAAATAAGCAAGTTCTCTTTTTTAACATACCTACAATACATTATCATTACATGTAAACAAATTTACAATAATTCATCAATATCATCACATCAAACTGATTATTTAAAAAAACTTTTTTAATAGTTTCTTTTTGAATTGCAATCCAAGTAAGGGCCATTGTTTGCCATTGGTTGATGGGTTTTCAAAGTCTCTTTTAAACTATAGGTTCCTCCTACATCTGTCTCTCTCTCTCTCTTTTTTTTTCCTTGAATGTTTTCTTATTGCTAATTTTATGGCTTCCATAGTTTGGATTTTGTGAATTGTATCCCTATATTAATTTAAAAATATTTCTTTATTTGCTGTATTTCCTATAAATTGGCAGATTTAGAAGCTCATTTCAAGTTAAAATTTTTTTCAACACTACTTCATAAATGGTATGTTTTTCCATCATGAGGCAAATAGTGTCTTAGTGTCTGTCTCTTGTTTTGAGACATTCATTGGGGGTTACAAAATGGTGATACTCTAATTCTATTATTACTTTTTCACTTATTTCTATAAAGAAAAACTTACCCTTATCAACTACTTATTTGGTTATCCTGTAATACAGACTGATAGGAAGGCCAGGAGAGGCTTGATTTTTTTCCCTGTATTTATCAGATTTCAAAATAATGACCTTTCCCTGGCATTTCCAAAGGTGACCAATTAGTTTAGTTTTAGAATAATTATCAACTCATAGTTTTAACCATATTAAAGTATTTCTGGCCATTGAATCATTATGCTCATTGATGCTCAGATCTATTTCAGACCAGCAGGATTTATTTAGGTTGATGCTGGGGTGCCTTTTTTTTTTTTTTTTAAGATTTTAAAATTTATTCATTTGAAGAGAGAGAGCATGCAAAAGCACCAGTAGAGAGTGGGTCAGAGGGAGAGGGAGGAGGAGACTCCCCACTAAACAAGGAGCCTGATGTGGGATTCGATCCCAGGGCCCTAGAGTCATGACCTGAGCCAAAGGCAGGGGCTCAACCAACTGAGCCACACAGGTGCCCCAGTGCCAGGGTACTTTTGACACTGCCCTAGTGGTATTCAATAGCTTCCTTCTTATTTTGAATAATGATGTTCCAGTATTTTTTTACATTTCTTACTCTAGACCCAGGCTTAATCATTTTTTCAAAGAGTTCTGTTGCTTTAAGAGAAAAATGATATTTACAGATCACAGTCTGGGCACTAGGGTGCTCGTTGCTACCAGGTTTGTCATTAGTTCTTTGCTGTTTCAGTGGTTAGAGTTAGGGAATATGTTTGTTTTTTGTTGTTGTTAAGATAAAATACATCATGAGTTTATACGTATACTATCAATTCTAAGTTAAAATTTGGTTTTTATTTAACTTCATCAAATGTATATCTGTATCTTCTGGTAATGGCATGCACACAGATTTCAGTTCTCTGTGACACCAGCCTAATTAGATGTTTTATTTTTACCATACAATGCACACAGTCATCTCAGAAAGCAATTGTAACACTTACCACCTCCAATAAGATCATTGAAAATGGTTGAAGATTTTCTCCCCCACCCCACCCCCCAGGTCTTCTTGTCCTTAGAATGTATCTCTAATGTACCTTCTTTTTTTTTTTTTTTTGAAGATTTTATTTATTTATTTGACAGAGAGAAAGAGATCAGAAGTAGGCATAGCAGCAGGCAGAGTTTGCGCGGGGGTGGGGAGCAGACTCCCTGCTGAGCAGATAGCCCGATGTGGGCCTTGATCCCAGGACGCTGGGATCATGACCTGAGCTGAAGGCAGAGGCTTACCCCACTGAGCCACCCAGGCACCCCTTTAATGTACCTTGTTAAGAATATACAGTTATTGGGGTGCCCGAGTGTCTCAGTTGGTTGAGCATCCAACTCTTGATTTTGGCTCAGGTCATGATCTTGGGGTCCTGGGATTGAGTCTCATGTTGGGCTCTGTGCTCATTAGGGAGTCTGCTTGAGAATTTGCTCTCTCCCTCTCCCTCTGCCCCTCCTCCTGCTCTCTCTCTCTCTTTCTCTAAAATAAATAAATAAATACAAAACAGAATATACAAGTATTGTGTTTTAAAGTTCTTTGTTGTAATTTCTCTCTCTATTCTATCAATGATAATACCTACAATGTAGTTAGGTTCATCTGTTTCCTATAACTTTTGAATTCAGAGGTTGCTTTTATTATTTACTTTTAATTTTGATGTAAAATATTTAGGTAGTTCTAAATCCAAACACACAAAACAATATGTATTTGTAGAAGTTTTCTATTGCTGTCCTCTCTCCCATGTTCCCTCCCTCTTCCTATAACTAGCCACTTAAAAAGTGTTTTATCTTGTCTTTTAAAAAACATATAATTATATATATATATAATATATTATATGGTAACATATATATTAAGTAATAATTTATTGACCTTTGGACCCAGCTCAACTATAGATGAATATAGTTGAGTCAGAAACCCACATGGAACTGTTAAAAGCAAGATAAGAGGCCCCAAATCAAGTTGCTTATGCTAGGCTTTATATTACCAAATCAAGACTTAGCTTTTGGTTCTCTCAGAAATGGAATCTTATGGTAACTAACTAGAAATTAAATAAAAACTTGAAACAGCAACAACAAAAAAGAAAGAAATGGAATCTTAAACCAGAGATTCAGGAATCACTGATCAGCACTAGTCAGGTAATCTGCCTGGTAGACCCACGCCATGCCCTAAATAGGAAAAATAGCTTTGTAGTAACCAATCAGCTTTATTGCCTACTAGGACTTCCTTGTTCCTACTCTCTTCTGCCTATAAAAGCCTTTATTTTCTATAGCTCTTTGGAGCTCCCTTTTATCCACTAGATTGGATGCTCCACACTTTGAATCAGTCTTTGCTCAAACTCTTTAAAATTTTAACATGCCCTGGTTTATCTTTAAACAGAAGAACTACCCAGCAGAGCCCTGCCTAAATCCCTATCCCACAGAATCATGAGAAATGACAAATAATTGTCTTAAGTAACTATGTTTTGGAGTGTTTTGTTGTTGTTGAAGATTATACAACATATATCCTGGGGTCAATACTGTAATAATTTATAGAGATATGGATATTTATTTTTTTTAATGTATATCAGAAAGTGGTTTTCACTAGATGCAAAGGGTTCACTTCTTGGGTGCATCAGCCAATAAATCAGCCCTATTCCTTTTAGTTTGAGCAAATGGTTTTTATTACTTGTAGCAAGTAAGGAGATGGGGATCTAGCTCTCAAACACTTTCTCCCCATGGGGTTAGTACAGGAAGCTTTTCTTCAGTGTATTATGTGGTGGAGGTAGGGAACTTGCATATACATTAAGGAACTTATGAATATTCTATTACTTAGGCATCTTGGTTCAATTGTGCATGCCTAGCATATCAACATGCTAATGTATACATTGTATGTTCAAAAAAATGGTGGAAAACCCCACCTGTAGGAGGAGATCTTAGTATTATAATGAGTTAAAGATAACTTCAGGACAACTCAGGGGGCTTTTGCACAGGTTCTCAGCTTCAGTCTGGCTCATGTAAGGGGCTATTTGGTGAAACTCCTAACTGGGGATCTCCTTCAGTGGAACTGTAAAAAAAAACATTGCTTCCCTTCTTTTTTTCCTGTCCCTCTCTTTCCTTCTCCTGATTATCTTTCAGACCTCTGATTTAAGTAACTTCCTATTGCATCCTAGTTAACAGATTTTTAAAAAAATTTCCTTTGAGAGTAACTGCTAGGCTAAAAAATCATCATCATTAGGCTGATTAGGCAGGAGGTATTAGTCCCATAATCAACTTCATCACAGAGATACTCTCTATAGAGGGGTACCTGGGTGGCTCAGCTGCTTAAGCCTCCAACTTTTAATTTTGGTCCAGGTCATGATCTCAGGGTTGTGAGATCAAGCCCTGCATCAGGCTCCACACTGGTTGTGGAGCCTACTTAAGATTCTCTATCTCTCTCTCTCTCCCTCACTTGCCCTTTAAAAAAAATACTCTCTATGGAGAAGTGACATGAAAATATACCATTTCCTGCTATAGGGGAGGAAAAAATATTCCCTGTATGCTTCTGAGTCCTTGGCTGAGACCCCTGTAAGAAAAGACAGATTAACAAGAGAAAACGAACACACAGATATATTAGCTTGTATATCTCATGTGTACATTGCAGATATCCAGGGAAACTGGATATCTGGAAACTCCCAAGATGGCCCAAACTACCCCCTTAAATACATTCTTCGGCTAATGACAAAAGGAAGATGGGTGTGTGGAGTGGGGAGGCCTACAATAGGAGGTTAATAGGAAAAGCAGAGTAAACAAGGGTCAGGTTTGTTACGCAGATTTAAGTACCTTCTACATTGTTGAGTTTCTTATGATTTAGTCATTCTCTTCCTGCTACAGGGAAGGAGACACCCATGGAGACACAAACAGAGATTTTCTTTATAAATGTAAATTTCATTAAAAAGGGTGACTTCTACTCTGTTTTCAGAGCTTCTATGCCTGCAATTTCTCAAAATAATCAGCTCAAAATAATCCCTATGCCAAAGAGGCATATTTGGGGGTGGCACATTCTGCTACTTTTTACTGGATTTGTTTTATGGCCTAATAGAAATGCTGCTAGAGTCTTTGGTTTACAGGAAAATTGGTATGTATGACCTCAGGAACATGGTTAGACATCCCCCAAGGTATCATAATACAGGAGTGTTCTTATCATTCATTTAAAACAGATTATTTATTGCTGGCTTTTGAAAGTTCTTATTTAACATGTGTACTCATTTTCTAGGCCTGCTATAACAAATTACTACAAACTGGGTGGTTTAAAACCACACAAATTTATTGCTTTCCTATTCCGGAGGTTTGAAGTCTGAAATGAAGGTGTTGGCAGGGTCATCCTCTCTCTGAAGGCTCTAGAGGAGGATCCTTCCTTGCCTTTCTCTTTGTTTCTGGTCAGCAATCCATGGCATTTTTTGGCTTGCAACTGTACCACCTCAAACTCTGCTTCTATCTGCACATGGCCTTTGTCAGGGAAGAAAACAATTTTCCCTTTACCCTTGTAGGTTCTTGGCTGAAACACCTCTTAATAAAAGAGAATTAACAGAAAAAGAACAAGCAGAAGTGTAATAAAACATATACATAAGAGAGACTCAGGAAAACTGAGTAAATCCCAGAAACAGTCCAAGCCACCTCCTTAAATACTATACCTAACTAAAGACAAAAAATGTTTGGGGTAGGAATGAGGCTATTTATGGGAGATTACCAGGAAAACACAGGAAGCAAGGGTATGGTTGTGATGTAGGTGGTGGGGTCTGAGGACCCAGAAGGGGGGTCCTGGAGGATCAGCTAAGAGGGTTCTTGGCTTCACTCAGAATGGAAAGCAAACGTGAGCCAGCAGGAGGTGAAAGCAGAGTTTATTGAAGATAGAGAGTGAACAAATACAGACAGAGCATCTGGGAGACTCAGAAAGGAAAGGAGCATGAGTCTCATCTTTGTTAAGGACCTGGGGGTTTTTAATTGGAGAAGGTGGTCTGTTGTACATGTCCCCCTCAGGCATTCAGGGACTGGTTAGAACAAAGAGAAGAGCCCAGGTGTTATTCCTTGGAGTCAGGGGGCCTTGGCATTGAGATGTCTAGTGCTGTTAGTCTGGAATACACATTTGATAGCTTCACCAGGTCATTCTCACCTGGTCCTTCCTTAGATATATTCTATTCTAGAGAAATCATTAACTCCTTGTCCCTTACAAGGAGGACATATGCTATTTCCATTACAAGGCATGTGTAAAGCGGGGTGGGGATGCAGGTCCTAGCAAGAGTAGAAGCAGGAAAAGGAGCAAAAAGCAGATCTTTACAGAGTCCTTCAGTTTCCCTGTCTCAGTGTTTGTGCAGATTTCAGTTCTTGCCTTCTCCACTGATGAGTTTCTAGAGATTTGGTCATCCTCCTCTTCCTGGCACAGAGAGGAAGACACCCGTACACATGTACAAATGGAGATTTCCCTCAAAAATGTGGATTTCCCTTAGGAAAGAGTAACTTCCACTTGAGTTTCAGAACTTTTCCTGTGTCTCTGTGTCTTAAAAATAACCCGCGCAAGGTAATCCCTATGCTAATGAGGCTAATGTTGGGCGACATATTTTCTCTTCTTTACCTTCTCCCTTGTGTCTGTGTTCAATTTTTTTTCTCCTAAGGACACCTAAATAATTGGTTAGGGCCCACCCTAATCCAGTATGATTTTATCTTGACTTGGTAACATGTGTAAGGACCCTATTTCCAAATCAGGTCACATTCACAGATACTGGGGGCTAGCATTTGAACATATCTTTTTTGGGGCACATAAATTCAATTCAACCCACATCATGCATGTATTATCTGTATAATATAGAACCTGGAAGATTGAGATTAATAGGATATCTGGTGAGTGGAAGTACTTAAAACATTTGCCTCTCTTGTGTCTGGGGCAGAATCCCCAAGCCATCTGAGGAATCACAAGGTGATCTTTAAATTACGCAAATACAGGTGCTTCGTTAAAAATGTGTGTGAACAAATATTCCTTCCAAGTGATTTCATTGGTCTTGTGTGGGCCCCAGGAATTTGCCTATCAAGTTCCCAGATGATTCTTGTGCAGGTGACCCATGATTGAGAATCATTATTTTTATAGAATTTAGATTCCAAAAAAGACTTTTTCAGGGAGGGATATTTTATTACCAAAGTTGTTTAGAATCACCAGCTGGTGGTAATAATAAAAGATAAACTGCCTTCTAATCATTTGTATTATCGTTTTAAATTTTTTGGAGACCACACCCCCTTACTGGCAAAGTTGGACTCCTTGCAAAGCTCTGCCCATAGTATGGCATAGAATGAACCGTAACTCTAGGCGTCAATGGAGGATAGAGGAGGGGGGGGCCCTCTGGAGCAGCTTCATCCTTCATCTAGGTCAGCAAGTGTATCCCTGGGGCAGTGGACAGGTGTTAATCTCTTGAACTTTGTTGGACTGATATGAAACAATGACCCTGTGCCAGAAGCCATGACACTATTGAACTGATGAGAAGTCCTTTTTTTTTTCTTCTGTTTATTGTCTGCCTACCACCACCTCCATTTAGTTTGAATAGGCCTTCTTAGACAGTATAGGTAGAGAAAGTCCCAAGGGGCATACTGGACAGATGACAAATGTAGTAGTTAATTAGAAAAAAAAAAAAAAGGCAAAGCAAGAAAGTGATGTGAACACAGTGTTGCTGAGTTGGTGGAAAAGGCGATAGTAGTGATATATAGAGTACATTAGCCAGTAGCCAGGACACCAATAGTGTACCTCCCTGTGTCTGATGAGGTAATTCACACATGAGAAATATTTAAAGATACTGAATGGCTCTATGGCAGGTCTTTGTAAATGTAGAACCAGGACTCAGCTGCCGTAATCACCAGAGCAACTTTTTAAAAAAATACTGAAATTTAGGGGCGCCTGGGTGGCTCACTGGGTTAAGCCTCTGCCTTCGGCTCAGGTTATGATCTCAGGGTCCTGGGATCAAGTCCCGCATTGGGCTCTCCGCTCAGCAGGGAGCCTGCTTCCCTCTCTCTCTCTCTCTGCCTGCTTCTCTGCCTACTTGTGATCTCTGTCTGTAAATAAATAAATAAAATCTTTAGACAAAAATACTGAAATGTAGGCTTAAACAGATCTACCAAACCAGAATTTTGGACGTACGGAGTCTGTGAATCTGTATTTTATTTTTAAAAATATTTTTTTAAATTTATTTGAGACAGAGAGAGAACACGCTCTGAGGGGAGGGGCAGAGGAAGAGGGAGAAGCAGACTCCTCGACAAAGGGCCCAATTCCAGCCCGCCCCCACCCCGAGATCATGACCTGAGCCAAAGGCACATGCTTCACCAACTGAACCACCCAGGGCCCAGAGAATCTGTATTTTTAAAAAGTGCCTCAGGATGATTCTAACGCTCAGCCAGGATTGGACATCCGTAGTGTGTAATGAGAAATATGAAGGGAATCCATTCTCACCCACAGGAAAAGTGATGGGCATCCTGTTCCCCAATGATGTAGTTTTGGAATGTCGGTGGGGTCCGGAGCCAATGGCCACGAAAGAACTCTTGAGACATCTGTGGTCCAAAATGGTGGTTTTGTTAAAGCACAGGGACAGCACCTGTGGGCGGAAAGAGCCGCTGCCCCAGAGTGTGAGGAGCAACTGATTAGAGACCTTGGGGTTGGGGGAAGTAGAGATAAGAGAAGTTCCAAAGGGATTTTCATCTGCTACAGAAGACTCATGGGATACCAGAGGCCTTGCTATTGTCAAACCAAGGTTGTTTTTCCCTCTAGCAAGGCATTAACACTAAGACAGTTGCGAGCTGCTTGGAAGAAGGTAGTTCTCTGCCTGCTTCAAGTATTTGTCAATGGGCTGCAGGTTATAAGGACCTATTAGTTTTATCTACATTTTCTTCTGCCTTTATTTCCCACATCACCCGGCATCCTGGTTGGCGTTCCCAAATTTACCTTCTTTCCTTTGACTCTCCTAAAACGAGATCCATAAATCAAAATTGAAAGCAAAGATATGATTGACATCGTGGCTGTGTATCATTCCGTCTGCTTGAGAATGTTTCTGGGTTCTTGTTGATGTTTGGCAGTCTTGCCAGCACATCCTAAATTAAATAAAGTAGCTACTTCTTCTAGCACGGCATTGGAATGACTCCAGTTAAGAATTGATCTAGTAACAAACAACTTAATTTATGATGGTATAAAAAGCCTCGGCCTCAGAATATCTGTAAAGAGGAAGAATCCAGCTGAGATTGAAGTGTGCTAAAAGGAATATTCTCCTCCTTTCTTTGCATGCGGCACACACATGCACACCCACCTCTTGTTTTCATAGATTCTCACAGCCAGAATACTCAGTAAGAAATTGTTTGGGCTTTTAGGCTTTTTGAATAAATAAAATACCCTGGAACTGTGATAATCTTAAAGGAATGAAGATGCTCCCACAATGATTCAAAGTATAGAGGAGATCGAGAGAAGACAAAGTAGAGTCCTTTATAAAGACTTTTCATTGTACTCTCCATACTCTGGTATGTTTCTAACCTGTAAAAGGGACTCAGTAATGGGAGTCAACCCTCCATTCCTGCTCCTGAGTCACCTGGCCCCCCCACCTCCTGAATCAGTTAGGTAAGTTAGCTTCAGCTATGAATGACACAGCTTCTCATAGACCAATGGTTTAAACACGATAGAAACTTATTTATCTCTCACAAAAACAGAAGTCCAGAGGCAGGGAGTTCAAGGCTGGTGTGATGATGCTACCGTTTTCATGGACCCTGATTTCTTTCTGTTGCTGTGCTATTGTCAAAAATGGGGCTTTTCACTCATGCTCCAAGTACGTGGCTTCAGGTCCAGGAAGCAGGTCTGTGGTCTGTCTGGCGAGAAGTGAGAGAAGAGTACAACCTCTTTTATGGCCACAACGTTGGCCATAATTGAGCCACACCTGTTTGCAAAGAAAGCTAGGACACCTCATCTCTATTCTAGTTGGCCATGAAATTAGCTAAAGTCTGGAGTCTGTTACTAAGGAATGGAACCCATCTCTTTGAGCCCATCTCTTTATAGGTAACCATTGTTATTAGTTTCTTGTGTGCCCTTTAAGAGATACTGTATATAAATACACAAGCATACATGCATGCATATATACACACTCCTGCTTTTTTTTTTTTTTTTTTTAAACTAGAAGCCTACAAATTACATTTCATTGTTTCTGGTTTGTTTGTTTTATGATTTTTTTTTTTTTGTTTCTGTATAAAATAGTTCTAGGAGATCTTCGCATATCTGTCATTATAGGTTTGTTTTATCCCTTTTATTTTGTAATTTCTTAATTTTTAAAAGATTTATTTATTTATTTGACAGAGAGAGACACAGTGAGAGAGGGAACACAAGCAGGGGGAGTGAGAGAGGGAGAAGCAGGCTTCCCACTGAGCAGGCAGCCTGATTCGGGGCTCGATCTGAACCACCCAGGCACCCCTATTTGTCCCTTTTAAATGACTGGAGAGTTTCCCATGGAAATGATGCACTAACTAAAATCCTACTAGTGGCATTCAATTATGTCTTGGTCTGTTTCTACTATAAATATGCTGCAATGGCTGTCATTTTAAGTTTATGTAAACAAGCCAGTAGGATATATTCCTAAAACTGCTGGATCTAAATTTGGATGGTTATCAAATTGCCTCACACTTCCCCCAAAAATGTGTGATAATGTTGCAGGATTTCTCTGCCTTTAGTGCCCTCGATTCTTGGTCACGCTACTTTAAAGAATGAAGATGTAGACCAGATGGAAGTGGTGGGCAGCAAAGCAAAGTTTATTGAGCAGTAGTATAAAAGCTCCTGGAGAGGGCGGGGGCCCCTGAGTGGGTTGTCCTTGGAGTTTCTAAGTTAAGGAGTTTTTATGAACTCTTTTGCAGAACTTTCTTAAACAATCAAGGCTTTGGTCACATATCTGTCTACTTACTAGGTTAATGTCAACATGCTGATGGCCTTTTTTTGCTGGCATCTGGGGACTTATGTCTCAACTGCCCCTTGCCCATGATATTGACAAATGTTTTGTGATTAACTGCCTTATTTTAGGACATTTTGTAGAAGTCACTTCTGCAAAGGCTGCAAAGCAGAATATTAGTGCGATCCTATCTGAGCTGCAAAACAGTCTAAGAGTGCTGTTTTATTCTAGCTGTCCTGGTACCCTGTTTTCTTGTTGGGGACCCTGGCCCTGACCACCTAACTGTCCAACTTACTCCTAGCAATAATGCTACTTCCTAGCATTTTCCTGTATAGTATACTATAAATATGCCCCCTCGACACCCATAAGTGAAACATACTGCCGTGTCATTTTAGGTACTATTTTCATCTTTTCATTAGTTTTTAAAAGCCATTTGTATTTTTTGTTCTGTGAACTGTCTCTATGTTATCCAATCATTTTTTCATCAGAATGTGAATTTTTCATTGGTTTGATCTCTTCAGGTATTGAGGAATTTCCCCTGGTTGGTTACTTCCAATTTCCTTTATGGTATTTTTTTCATGTTTTAATTTGTATGTTTTAAGTACATCAGTAGACTTTTTAATATCTTCTAGCTTTTGTTTCCTGCTTCGTGAGGTCACACCTACTCTACTCTTATAAAAACATTCTCCTTTATTTTCTTCTAGTACATTTATAATTTCGTTTTTTAAGGCTTAATTCTTTTCTGTCTGCGATTTGTTTCCTTATAAGAAATAAGGAAGGAATCCAATTTTACTTTTGCCAGATGGTTAACCAGTTGTATTGTACTATTGTTATTTACTGAATAACCTATCTTCTCTGCACTGAATTTAAATGCCACCTTTATCTTATTCTAAGTTCCCATGTGTATCTCAGCCTATTTCTGGGACCTTCATTTTGTTCCGTTGGTCTTTCTGTTCAGGCACTCTTACAAACTGTTTCAAGTACTTGGAGATTTATACTGTCATTTCTTTTTTTTTTTTTTTTAAGATTTTATTTATTTATTTGACAGAGAGAGACCACAAGTAGGCAGAGAGGCAGGCAGAGAGAGAGGAAGGGAAGCAGGCTCCCTGCCGAGCAGAGAGCCCGATGTGGGACTCGATCCCAGGACCCTGAGATCATGACCTGAGCCGAAGGCAGCGGCTTAACCCACTGAGCCACCCAGGCGCCCTATACTGTCATTTCATATACTATATAAACATTAATTTGCCTTTATCATTTATCTTTTTCAGAATTTTCCTAGCTATTTTACCTTCCTCACTCCCCCAAACCTGGAATCTGCTTGTATAGTGCAAAGAAAAAGTTTATAGAGTTAGTGATGTTGTAAGGATTATAGGCCAAAGTGTTTATCAAAAGAACATACGGGAAGAAGTAGAGATTAAGTGTGTAAGCTCTGGAGTTGGACTGATCACTTTACTTTCTGACACCGTATCTATAACGTCGACTTTTGGGGCCCATCATTGCACAGCCAGCGTTTACTGAGGGCTTCGTAGATGCTAGTTACTGTGATACATCATTATAATAAATGCTCAGTAAGTGTTAGCTACCGTATTATTTAGAGCAGTACCCGGCACTTGGCAAACACATTATACATTTTAGCTCTCGGAAGACATGTTCAGATGTAGATTATTTTAAATTTTAAAAAAAGCAGACTTAACATGTAACAATTTCCATCTTCTTTGTGGAACTTGGATCAAAGACACCCAGGGGAAGCGTGGGTATGAGTGTTAGGGAGAGCAATGGGGAGTGGGAAATCTGCATAGGGCAGTGCAGTATAGCATTGTTAAATAGTGGTGAAGGTCTGCTGAGACTGGATACCATAACCAGCAGCAGCTTCCTTCCTACATCATTAAGAAAATTAAATCATTTTCTCCAGCAGTCCTCAGCATCCTGGAGGCAAATGTTTGGACTAATCCAGTTTAGAAATTGGAGGATGAATGGTATGTAGAAACAAGGGAATAAGAGAGGATGGCAAAATATCATGGTTGTAACACAGAGTCCCATGGAGTCTTACTAAATGGGAAAGGAAGTAAATCCAGGAGGGCACAATACAGGGGTCAAGATGGACAAGAGGAAAAACTGTAGGCTTGGCGAAGTACAGAGGGGAGAACACTGATACCTAAAATCTTGAGATGATTCAGGGCTCAGGGATCCAGCCCTGAGCACAAAAGCTTCAGCTCAGATCAAGAATTTAAGAGCTTTACACTTGTGATGAGCCACTGGGTGTTGTATGTAAGTGATGAATCATTAATTCTACGCATGAAACTAATATTACACTGTATGTTAACTAACTGGAATGTAAATAAAAATATGCAAAAAAGAGAAAACTTATGTGTAGAAGTGTTAGGAATGAGTTGGACAAAGTTAGGTAGTCAGGGCCAGGGTCCCCAACAAGAAAATAGGGTACCAGGACAGCTAGAATAAAACAGCACTCTTAGACTGTTTTGCAGCTCAGATAGGATCGCACTAATATTCTGCTTTGCAGCCTTTGCAGAAGTGACTTCTACAAAACGTCCTAAAATAAGGCAGTTAATCACAAAACATTTGTCAATATCGTGGGCAAGGGGCAGTTGAGACATAAGTCCCCAGATGTCAGCAAAAAAAGGCCATCAGCATGTTGACATTGACCTAATAAGTAGACAGATATGTGACCAAAGCCCTGATTGGCAGGACTCATCATACCCTGATTGCTTAAGGAAGTTCTGCAAAAGAGTTCATAAAAACCCCTCAACTTAGAAACTCTGAGGGCAGCCCTCTTGGGCCCCCTGTCCTCTGTGGGAGTTTTATTCTTTTGCTCAATAAACTTTGCTTTGCTCAGTTGTGATGACAATTCTTCATCTGGTCTACCTCTTCATTCTTCAAAGCGGCATAACCAAGAACCACAGGCATTAAAGGCAGAGAATTCCTACAACAGAAGCAGAAAAAAAATTTTTAAGACCTTTAAAAAAATTAATCTTTAAAGCTCTATCACTTTCTCTACAGGCACAAAGCCATAAGAATGATCAGCCTGGTTTGCTTTGTTTAGGAGGAGTCATTTATATATAGAGCAATTCTGTACTCTGAGTTCTTATTTATGATATGAAACACTCAAAAGACAAAAGTAACACAGGCACAGAAGCTTAAAAAGTGAATGTCTCCCCTTCTCCATTTCTAATTCCCAAGTGTAACCATTCTTAGTTTTTGTGTTCCCCCAAAAACGTAGCCTAAGACCAGGACTTGGGTGCAGGTGTGCTATTCCCACATTCATCAGTAAAAACAACTCTTGCCAAGACCACCAGGATCTTTAATAAGATGCCTTTAAGTCCAATTTCAAAATCTGTTTTTAGTTCTCTTCCCTTGCTGTCATTTTCTTTGATGTGTTTTCTTTGATGTTCATATTATAGTGGCTATATTCTGTCCTTCAAGTCACACCGATTTCAGATGTGATTTCAAAAGAATTAGCAAATGTGATGATAGATTCAAAGTCAAATCGTGATAGAAGAAAGAACAGGCTTTGTTTTTCTTGCCCTTTTGTTTTTATTATCTTTTTTTAACAAAAATGTTTTTCTAAGCTGTTTGCTCCTGATTTTCCTGGAAGCAAGAAAAAAACTCAAAAATGTTTGGCTTGATGTTTGAAGAAGATATCTGCTAATTATAGTTTGCAGGCATGCACAGCAAAATAACATGCATGTGGATTACAGCATTTTGTATTCTCTGCTGACACTGAGTGAAATAGGCTATTATTAGTTGAGAATTATGTGGGCAGGTTATAGATTGGGGGATTCTAACAATTAAGTGAAAAGACATTTTTTTTTTTTCTTTTTTCAATGCCAGTACATTTTATTGTCTTTCAAAAGCCAGTCTTACTCAATTGAAATTATCTCAGGGGATTTAGGAGTATCTATGTTGAGCTTTTATGAACTCATTTAATTGGGGGTTGACACTTGGGGCTTAGATTACAAAGTATACCGTTCATATTAGTTGGAATGCGAAAAGCATAGGAGTGAAAGGCATGGGTTCAGCCATCCTGGGTGTCTTAGTCAGCTCAGGCTGCTGTAACAAAATACCACACCCTGGGTGGCTTTAAACAACAAACATTTATTTCTCATAGTTCTGGAGGCAGGGAAGTCCAAAATCAGAGTGCCAGCAGGGTTGAGTTTTGGTGAGGGCCCTCTTTCTGGCTTGCAAGTGCCACCTTCTTGCTACCTGCTTGTTCAGTGGAGGGAAAAAGCTCTGCTATGTCTTCTTCCTCTTATAATGGCACTAACCCCATGGGGGGGGGCTATCCCCTCATGAATTAATTCAAACCTAACTACCCCCCCCACAAGGCCCACCTCCTAATACCATCACATTGGGAGTTAGGACTTCAATATATGAATTTGTGTACATAAACGTGTAGATCATAAAACTGGGATAGTTACGTGTTTTGCCACTTATCACCTGGGTGACCTTGGTCATGACACTTAACCTTACAGTTTTCTTATCTGTAAAATGGGAGTATTCATTCATAATCTCATTCTCCTGTAAGGATGGACAGGGATAATGTTTTTAAATTGTTTGCTGAAGTGCCTATTAATTTAGGTAGTTATCATTAGGACTCTTGTACAAGTACCAAGTGTCAGTCTTTATAACCCTTCGGTACAGTGGTGATCGGTTGTGTTGGAAGGGGAGGCTCTCAATTGGACACAATGGAGTGTGAAATTATTACCTGTGCCAGGAAGGACACCTAATTGGAAAGATAATTCGTCAGTATTGAATCATCTACATGTGATGGATTTTGAAAAGGTTCAGGGATACCCTGCTAACTGGGCAGCAGGTAGACCAAATTCATGGACTTTGTTTCAGCGGCATTATACTCTAACCCCAGATGAAACTACAGAAGTGCTAGAATCTGAGACCTGATGCAAGCTTTTAACTTAGTATCCCTTGGCCTCCAAGATTGGAGGGAATGGACAGGCTTCAGATGTATCCATGTCAATGGACCTTATCTGCAGAGAAGCCTAGAGTGTCCTCAAATTCTCAAAGGGATCTCCGATTCTATAAATTATGAAGGTCTTGGACCATGAAGAAACAGTGTGTTTCACAGCATCCTCCTTAACTAAATTTGCTTTGTCCCCTATTTTTGGATGAGAAACTTCTATTTCTCTTCCCTAAGAAAAGATTAAATTCTTTTGAAATTCTCAAGATCTAAAATTTGATAAACTAATATATGTTTTTTGGGGGGGTGAGGAAAGGGAGTTTTAAATTAAGGAACAGAAAAAAAGCTATCGATAATTTAAAAAATATTGAAGGAATGAGAAGCCGCAGTCTTTTTTTCTTTCTTTTTTTTTTTTTTAAATATCACAATGTAACCTGAATATTACCAGCTCACCAACCAGTGGGCATGGATGAAAAACATTAATAAGGCCTGAACTGAGCTTCCTTACAGCCCTCTCTACCATGTGTGAGGACCTCAGCTCATTTTCAGTTTCTTGGCAAAGTCATGAGATTCTCATTTGTACTCAGGACTAAGTCCACACATGTCCTAATTTTGTATCATTACTCAAGTCCATTGCTACTAGCCGCCGTATTACTGTTCTTTAGCGTAGCTCCTGGGGCCGGGCTCTTCAGTGGGAATGTTGCTTCCTGGCATATCTGCTCCACGACTGCCCTGAGATTCCTGCCAGCGTCACCCTGTGCTGTGCAGACACTGGGGATCTGCTCTTCTAAGTTGCAATTTGGTACCTAGTATACAGCATGACTTGGAGTCTTTCATTGTTATGCTTTAGCTTTTGCTCATAATCCCGGCTTCTCTATAGGTAGCCCCTGAGAGTTGGGATGGATAGCAGATACTTTTTATCCTTCTGTTCCATATCACTCTCTTCTCTATTCCCGATGAGCATGAAAACGCTCCGGGCCTTGTTTTTGTGTATGTGTTTGAGGGTGAGGTAGGGGATAAGTCCTGTGTACTGAGTGACACATGCAAATAAATCTGTGGGGTTGGGGATTTGAAGAAGTTATGCTCAGCTTAGATATTTCAATCATTTTTACAAATTGATTGATTGATTTTTTTTTAAAGATTTTATTTATTTATTTGACAGAGAGAGATCACAAGCAGGCAGAGAGGCAGGTAGAGAGAGAGGAGGAAGCGGGCTCCCTGCTGAGCAGAGAGCCCAATGCGGGGCTCGATCCCAGGACCCTGAGATCATGACCTGAGCCAAAGGCAGCGGCTTAACCCACTGAGCCACCCAGGCGCCCCTGATTGATTGATTTTTAAAAGTGGGCTCTGCACCCAACATGGGGCTTGAACTTAGGACCCTGAGGACAAGAGTCATGTGCTCTACCACTTGAGCCAGCTAGGTGCCCCCACTTTTCTTTTTTTTTTTTAAGATTTATTTTAGAGAGAGAGAGCGCACGTGCATGCGAGAGAGAAAGAGAACTTGAGTGCATGAGGTCGGGGCGGGGGAGGAAGAAGGAGAGGGAGAGAAGCAGATTCTCTGCTGAGTGTGGAGCCTGATGTGGGGCTTGATCCCACAACCCCAAGATCATGACCCAAGCAGGAATTTAAGTGTCAACGTCAATTTAAGTGTAACGCCCAACCGACTGAGCCACCCAGGTGCCCCACCCTCCACTTTTTACTATTAGTAATAATAAACCTTTTATTCACTTAGAATACTTCACTTTTATTCTTCACTTTTATTCGCTTAGAATACTTCAGGCTGCAAGTAACAGTATTTAATTTACAGTGTCTTAAGCAATAGTGACACTAGTATCTTCTGCTTCATAATATGCTCTGGTTGAATATCCAGTGTAAGATGGTTTTATTTACTAGTGTATCCCCAAAACTTGGAACATCCAGCAATAGTAAGAGCTCAATAAATATTCAGTGAGTGAACAAATGAATGTCTGTGCAATTCTCCTGTCTTTTTCCCTCACAAGCACAAGATGGCTATAGCTGCTATAAGCATCATGTTGTCACATAGCAATGACAAAAAGCAAGAATAAAGGGTTTTGGGAGGAAAGACTCTATCCACATGTACTTTTCCTAGCAGGAGGAAAATCTCCAAGAAGTCCTGAGCAAACTTCGTATGTTTCAATGCCTAGAAACAGATTACCAGCACACCCCTGGACCAATCACTGTAAGAGAGGTATGGGATTGTCATACTTAAGCCAGTCTTGATTTCATCTGATGAGGCTGAGCACTTTACAACCGAAGCAAAATTGGTAACCAGAAAGCAGTCCACCTCTGTTGGGTTGTTAACCAACAGTGTCTGCCACACTCTTTCTGACATTCCTAAACCCAGTTTTTATATTTGTTCCATTTCCTCACTTGTAGCACACGTTTGTCACTGGAATAAAGTCATTTGATCACATCATTTTTAAATCTTCCACTTGATAGGAATGGGAAGAATATCTGGTCTTTATATGATTTAAATGAAGAAAAAGCCCAGCAGTCCAGAGCCTTATTATCCTTAGAATTAGAATTTAGCAAGTGTCTCTAGGTTGGCCTCTATGCCTCCAGCCTCTTATGCTAATCCACCTGCTTCACACCCAACTGCGTAATGATTCAGATTCCAGAAATGATAGCTTAATTTTTCTGCCCAAGAATTTCTGCTAGTTCCCACCACGCCTCATAGGTAAACTCCTTAGTATCACAAACAACGCTCTTCTCAGTCTTGACTCACCCTATCTTTCCAGCATTATCCTTAGGTGCTGGTTCTTATACACCCCAGCTTAACTTTGTCATGACAGGCATTCTCACACATTTGTGCTTTCCCTCTTTCTGGAGAATCTTCCCCACTTTGTCTGCCTGGTTGTCTCCATGTTATGAGCTTTCTTTGATGGCTCCAGGAGTCACAGGGGCAAGTATCTGTGGTTGTCAGGTAAATGAATGAGGTAGGGCAGGTATAAGGGGAAAAAGTGATATTGATGATTGACCTCAGTATCTTGGAGAGAATAGGCGGTCCTGGAGACAGACAGACTGGAGAACATGTGCTAAAGAAGGGCATTCACTACTCACCTTCAGCAAATTGTTGCCATCATGGAACATGGGCCCATCATTGCCAAATATTCTGACTACTCCAGAGAAGCCAGGAATCAGCATTTTATGGGAAATCTCCCAATTTTATGTATTTAGAGTTTTGATATTTCAGAATATTGTAGGCCCGAACAAAAAACAAGCGATAGAGTGAACTACCAGTTTTCCATCTCTGCCTTAGTCGTGCCCTTCTTGGAGCAACCATAGTATTAGATTGAACCACAGGAAATTGCTGGGGAGCAGTTTCATAGGCTTCAATTTGATACTCTGATCTTCCCAACAGTATAGCATGTAAAACACTGGAGAGTGATTATTTGAGAATGGCTTGAGTTGTTTCATAAACCTTGAGTGCAGGATATCAGACTTCTTAAATTTTTGAAATAAAATTAATTTCGGCTTTTCCTTCCCAGAGTCTGCCCCAACTAGCATTGGTATGTATAACATACAGTGTCATTTAGTTTTTCATTTTTCATCCCGTTCGCTTTCCTGTGGAGGAAAATACTCCAAATTTGCCTAATCTATAGTGTGGGACAAGTCCTGTGATGCTCTGGTCCATTCAGAAGCAGACAGCTCTTTTGCTCTAAGCATATTCTTTCTCTCTGTCCTATTCAGTACCTGGGACATGGCTGTGGCTTTCAAGGACCCACTAAGGAGACATTCCGTTTTGTGTGAGAGTGGAAAGAAGGACCTCACACTGGTAGAACCCTACTCTCTCTCCTCATAGTCTTGGGGAGTCCAGCTCTCCCCCAGGTTGGGCCACTCCCCTCTCCTTCAAACTTTGGAGCACTTTCCTTCTCAACCTAAATTTTTGTATCACAGGGCCAGGATTTTGAAAAGCAAAGAAGGAAGAGGAAGGTTAGTCTTTAAGGGTAGAAACTCACATCCAAGTTTTGAGCCTTTAGTCAAGAAGATATTACACAGTTTCAAGTTGCCTCTTCCATTCTCATACAGCACTAGGATATCAATAAATCATGGTGCTACCTTTATTTACGCAAAACTCTCCCCGACTTACATTGTATAGCTCACACACTTAGCAGGGTGTCTGGCACATAGCAGACACCCCAAAATTGATCAGCGAATTAGCCTAAATATACCAGTTTTATACTGAGAAAGAAAGGGGTGGAGAATGGGAAGGAGAGAGAAACAGAGTAGAGAAAGAGTTTAGAGGAGGAGGAAAAGCAGGAAGGAGAGAAATGAATAATTACTGAGTACTGACCGGGTTATTTCTTGTTAATGTCTTGCATTTCTTGTTACTGCAATTAATCCCCCCCTCCCCAAATGAGCACACAGGCATTTTCATCTGCATTTTATGTGACAGGAAGCTGAAGCTGAGTGAGAGGTTAAGTAAGTTACCTAACATCATGGAGCTTCTTAGTTGCTGAGTTGGGATTAGACCAATACATCTCTCACTCCATGTCCTGCCAAGTACACACCTGTACCAAATATTCCCGACTAATCTGGTGATCCTTGGGACTCTAGTGAAAGCTGCCTGCATTTGATGAGTTCAAAATAATATAAAATATCCTCCTGTTGTCTGGCCTGGGGTCACCACGGAGTGAAATGCAGGGAGGTGGAATCCAACCCCGAGGGCTGGTTTCCACAGTGGCCAAATGTGATGTGGCACAGCGCGACTTTTACTTTATTGTCTCTGGGAGAAGTTCCGTGCCCTCAGTTATCAAGTTCTATGCATTCTTTTGTTTGTTTGTTTGTTTGGCATATTTGTTTGTTTCTCAATGTGAAAATGTCCTTAATTTGTTAATGTAGCAAACAAATTTCAACTCTGATTGCTATGCAAAAGAACAGAAGATAATCTGCTTTGCAATGAACTTTAAAGTTCAACTGCACACAGGCAACATGCTATATATGAAAAAATTACTAACCGAACTACAGGTATTAAATACTGAAAAACGTTAACAGTTTATTATAATTTATTTTATTTAACAATCTAGGAAGTTCGCAGCCATCAGCAGTTCTAGTGCAATTTCAGGTGCAATTGGGAATTCAGGAATCTCTGTGGAGCTGTTAGTGTAGCGAACCTTGTAGGTAAAATACATGCATACTTTTGATAGCACATGTGAAGGGATCACTAAAATTGACTTCATTAGTTTTGTTCTCAGCAAACTGACCTGGGCCACTCAACGTGGCTTTTATTGTTCCGGATGTTAGTGCATGTTCTCTTTCTACAATAAATTCTTGACCATCCGAAGATATCAATTTGACATACATGGCATCAAAACCCACCATAGGTTTTCTCTTCTCCATCCATTATATTCTTATGAAATTCTACTTTACTTCTATAGGAACTTTGGTAGTTTCCTGGTGAGGCAGGGACGCTGTCCTGTTTTCTTCTTTTTTTTTTTAATTTAAAATCAATTTAATTAACATATAGTATATTATTAGTTTCATAGGCAGAGTTTAGTGATTCATCAGCTGCTTATAACACCCAGTGCTCATTACATCAAGTGTCCTCCTTAATGCCCATCACCCAGTTACCCCCTACCCTCCACCCCCTTCCAGCAACCCTCAGTTTGTTTCCTATAGTTAAGAGTCTCTTATGATTTGTCTCCTAGTTCTGTGCATTCTAATGGCTCTGAACACCCTTTTCTAAAGGAAAGTGCTCCCCAGCTACTCTGTAATAATCTTTTTCTGATACGAGGCCTTTAACTAATGCCAGTCGTTTTTTCATTGTAAGCTCCTAAGAGGACTAAGCATCAGGACATTCATGCTGTCCATGAAAAATTACACGTGATTATTCCTCTAGCTGAGAGAGAGTGTCTTGTGTCCCTAGAATGTAAAGCTGAATGTTCCAGATGGACAAGAGCTTGTGGGGTTCCACACCACTCAGGGGACAGTTTGTTCCTTTCCTTTGCACTTTCTTTATTTTCAGTGCCTCCTGATGTCTCTGCATCTACAGAAACTCCTTTAAAGGATTGCCTACTCCAGCTAAGGCAATGCTCTGTGTCTAAAAGTCTCTGATTAATTTCAGTCCAATAATGGTAGGATTTATTTCCCATAGAACCCAGATTAAGGAGATTGATTTGACACATTACTGGTGTATTAATAGAATATCAGTTCGGTGTTGAAAAAGAAAACCAAAACTGGTGGCATCACAATTCTGGACTTCAAGCTCTATTACAAAGCTGTCATCATCAAGACAGTATGGTACTGGCACAAAAACAGACACATAGATCAATGGAATAGAATAGAGAGCCAAGAAATAGACCCTCAACTCTATGGTCAGCTAATCTTTGACAAAGCAGGAAAGAGCCAGTTGGAAAAAAGACAGTCTCTTCAACAAACAGTATTGGGAAATTTGGACAGGTATATACAGAAGAATGTAACTGGACCATTTCCTTTCTCCATACACAGAAATAGATTCAAAATGGATGAAAGACCTAAATATGAGACAGGATTCCATCAAAATTGTAGGAGAAAACACAGGCAGCAACTTCTGTGACCTCAGCTGTAGAAACTTCTTACTAGAGATGTCCCCAAAGGCAAGGGAAACAAAGGCAAAAATGAACTATTGGGACTTCATCAAGATCAAAAGCTTTTGCACAGCAAAGGAAATAGTCAACAAAACTAAAAGACAACTGACAGAATGGGAGAAGATATTTGCAAATGACATATCAGATAAATGGCTAGTATCCAAAATCTATAAAGAACTTATCAAACTCAACATCAAAGAACAAATAATCTGATCAAGAAATGAGCAGAAGTCATGAATGGAAATTTTCAAAAAAAGACATCTAAATGGCCAACGGACTCATGAAAAAATGCTCAATATCGTTTGGCATCAGGGAAATACAAACCAAAACCACAGTGAGATACCACCTCACACCAGTCAGAATGGCTAAAATTACCAAGTCAGTAAACAACAGATGTTGGCAAGGATGCGGAGAGAGGGGAACCTTCCTACACTGTTGGTGGGAATGCAAACTGGTGCAACCACTCTGGAAAACAGTATGGAGGTTCTTCAAAAAGTTGAAAATAGAGCTACCCCATGACCCAGCAATTGCACTACTGGGTATTTACCCCAAAGATACAAATGTGATCTGAAGGGGCACCTCTACCCCAATGTTTATAGCAGCAATGTCCACAATAGCCAAACTATGGAAAGAGCCCAGATGGCCATCAATAGATGAATGGATAAAGAAGATGTGGCCTATATATACACAATGGGATATTACTCAGCCATCAAAAATTGAAATCTTGCCATTTGCAGTGATGTGGATGGAACTGGAAAGTATTATGCTAAGTGAAATAAGTCAATCAGGGAAAGACAATTATCATATGATCTCACTGATATGTGGAATTTAAGAAACAAAACATAGGATCATAAGGGGAAGAGAGGAAAAATAAAATGAGACAAAACCAGAGAAGGAGACAAACCATAAGAAATCCCCATTTTGTTTTGTTTTTTTTTGTTTTTAAAGATTTTATTAGTTTATTTGTCAGAGAGAGAGAGAGAGAGAGCGCACAAGCAGGGGGAGCAGCAAGCAGAGGGAGAAGCAGGCTTCCCACTAAACAAGAGCCCAGTGCCAGACACGATCCCAGGGTGATCTGATGCCAGGTGACGACAGAGCCTAAGGCACATGCCTAACTGACCGAGCCACCCAGGCATCTCCCATAAGAGACTCTTAATCATAGGAAACAAACTGAGAGTTGCTGGAGGGGGGGGGAGAAGGATGGGGTAACTGGGTGATGGACATGAAGGAGGGCATGTGATGTGATGAGCACTGGCTATTACATAAGACTGATGAATCATAGACCTATACCTCTGAAACCAATAATACATCATATGTTAATTAATTTAATTTAAATTTTTAAAAGTGTTAAAAAAAAGACTATCAATTCAACATAACTTACTCAAGCATCCCACAAAACACAGGACTTTTTGAATGCCGACTTCTCAATCTGCATGATTTACAAGCTGAGGCTGCTTCTGAAGGAGATCAACCAGAATTAATAAAAACTCAGAATTACAGTTTAATGCACTAGAAAGAACATTTTTTGAGTGAAAACTGCATCTAAGAAATAGAATTAATTCAGTCTAAAGTATTTCCAAGTCAAGATTCACCTAAATCTGCTTTTATATGTAAAAGCTGTGGGTCCAAAGTAAGATCACTGATTTATACTTCAAAAGATAATACTACAAATTTTAAAAACATAGGCGGTTCTTCTAAGTTGTTGATCTTGAATGTGACATAAATGTGACAAAATCAGAAATCCATACAAATGCAAATCACAACTCCACCAGGCTGAACTGCTTGAAAATATTAAATTGGAAGGGGAGGTGAACCATGAGAGACTATGGACTCTGAAAAACAATCTGAGAGTTTTGAAGGGGCGGTGGGTGGGAGGTTGGGGGAACCAGGTGGTGGGAATTGGAGAGGGCACGGATTGCATGGAGCACTGGGTGTGGTGCAAAAACAATGAATACTGTTACGCTGAAAATAAATTTAAAAAATAAAAAAAAAAGAAAATATTCAATAGATGACAGTAACGGCTGGTGTTTATTACATGCCCATGCTTCACCAGCAGCATAATCCTAAGAGGCAATAATTATTATCCTAACTTTTCAGTTAAGTTATATTGTCTGAGGAGATTAGACAACTGCCCCAATACCCAATAGCTAGTAAGTAACAGAACCAGGGCTCAACCTGAGAAAGGCTTAGTTGCAGACCCTTTCATTCCTAGTGCCCAGTTAATACTGCTAAGAGAGAATTAAGGGTTGATCTATTCCAATTCTCAAACTTGAGTGATGAAGCTCTCTTTTACAAAAAAACAAACAAAAAAAACTCACATGGATTCACAGTGTTGGCATAAATTATTTGTATTATAAGAATCTTACGTAGGTACAAAATGTTCCTTTTATGCCCTTATTTGTTAAATAAGCTTAAAGTCCAACTAGATAACAAATTAAATACTAAGCAAATTAAAAAGCCAATAAAATTTTAATTAGTAGCATTAACATGATAGAAGATGCTTGTTTTGCTGAAACTAAATTGCCCAGATTAGTTTTAAAAATACCAAAAAATATCTACTAGTAATGGGGTGTTCATATAAATATAATGTTCAGAATGTTATTAATAATTTCAAGGCAGTGAGAAATGTTCAGATGCCAATTTTAATGGAGTCATTTAAAACTCTGTAAATGATCTTATTTACTTGAAGATAACATTAGCATTCTGCCTTTTTGGAAATCTACATTAAAGAATATCTAATTGAATTATCCCTGGAATGTGAAACTAATATTTTCTCATTATGTTAATTGCTACACAAACCTATACTCCAGAAAGTGGATTTCACTAGGGTTCAGCAAGTCTAAAGTATCGCGATGATATATGATGGTTCAATTCTCCATCTACTTTTCTCTTTCAAAGTTTTGGGTACAAGTGAAAGACAGTGTTAGCTCTTATAACATGTAAGCCTTGAGTTTTCAGTGGCCAACCCCAGTACAGTTCACTTCTCGCTCATGACAATATCTGATCATCCAACCTTCTACATTTCACGATTCCTTCCATTTTGTGACCCCACCTGCCTTTTATCCTTAGTGGCCTTTATGTTCAGCTGACAGATGGGGAAAGAGAGCAAAGATTGTATGCACTGGTGGAAAGGTGGGGTAAGTTCTTTCATGGGCCTGACCTGGAAATTGCACACAACTTCCGCCCACATTCTAGTGGCCAGTATAGTCACCTGGCCCCATACAAATCAGGAGAGGCTAGTAAATATAATCTAGCTATGTGTTGAAAAAGGAAAAGGAAACAGAAAACATATAGCAGAATAGTTCTCATTATGAAGAAAAGTGTCTCTCTCTCTCTTTTTCTCTCTCTCTCTCTTTTTTTTAGTGAACCAGAAGTTCTTCCATGAACCAGATCATAAATATGAATACCAGAATAGGTCCTGTAATGATATAGCCGCGACTAGGTTTCAGGGGCCATCCGTACGGGATCTACCTAAACTTACACTAATGTTTTAGATGATCCCTGAAATGAAAACATTAAATATAAAAATTGTCTTTGAAAACTCAAAGGCCTCTGAGAAGACATACACAATCCTGAAGGTCCATAAGTCCTAATTTTAGGATCCATCTCTGTAAACGAAATCTCCGTCCTAGTCAGGCTGGAGTGCTCCCCCAGGCCTATTCATTCACCATAATTATTCCTGGCCTTGGGCTTCTGTTTATGCAGCTTAGTGCCTAAAATGCTCTATCTCTTTCTTTTCAGAAATTGATCTAACTTCTACATGGCTAATGGCCTCACACCTCTGTTAACAAAGTTCTCCAGCTGGGGCGCCTGGGTGGCTCAGTGGGTTAAAGCCCCTGCCTTCGGCTCAGGTCATGATCCCAGAGTCCTGGGATCGAGCTCCGCATCGGGCTCTCTGCTTGGCAGGGAGCCTGCTTCCGCCTCTCTGCCTACTTGTGATCTCTATCTGTCAAATAAATAAATAAAATCTTTAAAAATAAATAAAGTTCTCCAGCCTTCTTGTTTTCCATGATCTCTGAGTTTTTAGAACTCTTATCTTAAAAAAGAACCAAAAATTTATTCATACCATTATTTAGTTTATGGATATATGACTTGTCTTATCAAATGATTTCCCAACCAGAATCTAGAGGAATTTTTCACTCCACAAAGAAATGAGGAAAATAAAGATAGAACACTGTTTTTTAAAAAGGTTTAATTAGGAGAGAGTCAAGATGGCGGATAAGTAGCAGGCTGAGACTACTTCAGGTTGCGGGAGATCAGCTAGATAGCTTATCTAAAGATTGCAAACACCTACAAATCCAACGGGAGATCGAAGAGAAGAAGAACAGCAACTCTAGAAACAGAAAATCAACCACTTTCTGAAAGGTAGGACGGGCGGAGAAGTGAATCCAAAGCGACGGGAAGATAGACCGCGGGGGGAGGGGCCGGCTCCCGGCCAGCGGCGGAGCAACGGAGCACAAAATCGGGACTTTTAAAAGTCTGTTCCGCTGAGGGACATCGCTCCAGAGGCTTAACCGGGGTGAAGCCCACGCAGGGTCAGCGTGGCCTCAGGTCCCGCAGGGTCACAGAAGGATCAGGGGTGTCTGAGTGTCGCAGAGCTTACAGGTATTAGAACGGGGAAGCGGGCTACAGAGACAGAGCCGAGGAGTGAGCTCTAAGCTCGGGGTTACCTTGAACCGGTCGCAGGCTCGGTCAGCTCGGAGCGCGGCCGGAGGCAGGGTGACGGGAGTAAATCGGCGCTGTTCTCTGAGGGCGCACTGAGGAGTGGGGCCCCAGGCTCTTGGCTCCCCCGGGCCGGAGACCGGGAGGCCGCCATCTTCATTCCCGCCCTCCGGAACTCTACGGACAGCGCTCAGGGAACAAAAGCTCCCGAAAGCAAACCCGAGCGGATTACTCAGCCCGGCCCCTGGTAAGGGCGGTGCAACTCCGCCCGGGGCAAAGACGCTTGAGAATCACTACAACAGGCCCCTCCCCCAGAAGATCAACAAGAAGCCCAGCCAGGATCAAGTTCACCTACCAAGGAGTACAGTTTCAATACCAAGGAGAGCAGCGGAATTCCAAAGGAGGAGAAAGCAAAGCACGGAACTCATGGCTTTCTCCCCATGATTCTTTAGCCTTGCAGTTAATTTAATTTTTTTTCTTTTTCAATTTATTTTTCTCTTCTGCTAAATTTTTTTAACTTTTACCCTTTCCTTTTTTTAACGTTTTTTAACTAGTTTATCTAATATATATATTCTTTTTTTCCTTTTTATATTTTTTCTTTATTGGTTTTCTTTTTTTAATTGTTTCTTTTTTTTTTTTTTTCTTCTTTCTGAACCTCTTTTGATCCCCTTTCTCCCCCCTCACGATTTGGAATCTCTTCTGATTTGGCTAAAACATATTTTCCTGGGGTTGTTGCCACCCTTTTAGTATTTCACTTGCTCCTTCATATACTCTTATCTGGACAAAATGACAAGGCGGAAAAATTCACAAAAAAAAGAACAAGAGGCAGTACCAAAGGCTAGGGACCTAATCAATACAGACATTGGTAATATGTCAGATCTAGAGTTCAGAATGACGATTCTCAAGGTTCTAGCCGGGCTGGAAAAAGGCATGGAAGATATTAGAGAAACCCTCTCCGGAGAGATAAAAGCCCTTTCTGGAGAAATAAAAGAACTAAAATCTAACCAAGTTGAAATAAAAAAAGCTATTAATGAGGTGCAATAAAAAATGGAGGCTCTCACTGCTAGGATAAATGAGGCAGAAGAAAGAATTAGTGATATAGAAGACCAAATGACAGAGAATAAAGAAGCTGAGCAAAAGAGGGACAAACAGCTACTGGACCACGAGGGGAGAATTCGAGAGGTAAGTGACACCATAAGACGAAACAACATTAGAATAATTGGGATTCCAGAAGAAGAGGAAACAGAGAGGGGAGCAGAAGGTATATTGGAGAGAATTATTGGAGAGAATTTCCCCAATATGGCAAAGGGAACAAGCATCAAAATCCAGGAGGTTCAGAGAACCCCCCTCAAGATCAATAAGAATAGGTCCACACCCCGTCACCTAATAGTAAAATTTACAAGTCTTAGTGACAAAGAGAAGATCCTGAAAGCAGCCCGGGAAAAGAAGTCTGTAACGTACAATGGTAAAAATATTAGATTGGCAGCAGACTTATCCACAGAGACCTGGCAGGCCAGAAAGACCTGGCATGATATATTCAGAGTACTAAACGAGAAAAACATGCAGCCAAGAATACTATATCCAGCTAGGCTATCACTGAAAATAGAAGGAGAGATTAAAAGCTTCCAGGACAAACAAAAACTGAAAGAATTTGCAAATACCAAACCAGCTCTACAGGAAATATTGAAAGGGGTCCTCTAAGCAAAGAGAGACCCTAAAAGTAGTAGATCAGAAAGAAACAGAGACAATATACAATAACAGTCACCTTACAGGCAATACAATGGCACTAAATTCATATCTCTCAATACTTACCCTGAATGTGAATGGGCTAAATGCCCCAATCAAAAGACACAGGGTATCAGAATGGATAAAAAAACAAAACCCATCTATATGTTGCCTACAAGAAACTCATCTTAAACCCGAAGACACCTCCAGATTTAAAGTGAGGGGGTGGAAAAGAATTTACCATGCTAATGGACATCAGAAAAAAGCAGGAGTGGCAATCCTTATATCAGATCAATTAGATTTTAAGCCAAAGACTATAATAAGAGATGAGGAAGGACACTATATCATACTCAAAGGAACTGTCCAACAAGAAGATCTAACAATTTTAAATATCTATGCCCCTAACATGGGAGCAGCCAACTATATAAACCAATTAATAACAAAATCAAAGAAACACATCGACAATAATACAATAATCGTAGGGGACTTTAACACTCCCCTCACTGAAATGCACAGATCATCCAAGCAAAAGATCAACAAGGAAATCAAGGCCTTAAATGACACACTGGACCAGATGGACATCATAGATATATTCAGAACATTTCATCCCAAAGCAACAGAATACACATTCTTCTCTAGTGCACATGGAACATTCTCCAGAATAGATCACATTCTTGGTCCTAAATCAGGTCTCAACCGTTATCAAAAGATTGGACTCATTCCCTGCATATTTTCAGACCACAATGCTCTGAAGCTAGAACTCAATCACAAGAGGAAAGTTGGAAAGAACCCAAATACATGGAGACTAAACAGCATCCTTCTAAAGAATGAATGGGTCAACCAGGAAATTAAAGAAGAGTTGAAAAAATTCATGGAAACAAATGATAATGAAAACACAACGGTTCAAAATCTGTGGGACACGACAAAGGCAGTCCTGAGAGGAAAATATATAGCGGTACAAGCCTTTCTCAAGAAACAAGAAAGGTCTCAGGTACACAACCTAACCCTACACCTAAAAGAGCTAGAGAAAGAACAAGAAAGAAACCCTAAACCCAGCAGGAGAAGATAAATCATAAAGATCAGAGCAGAAATCAATGAAATAGAAACCAAAAAAACAATAGAACAAATCAACGAAACTAGGAGCTGGTTCTTTGAAAGAATTAATAAGATCGATAAACCCCTGGCCAGACTTATCAAAAAGAAAAGAGAAAGGACCCAAATAAATAAAATCATGAATGAAAGAGGAGAGATCACAACTAACACCAAAGAAATACAGGCAATTATAAGAACATACTATGAGCAACTCTACGCCAACAAATTTGACAATCTGGAAGAAATGGATGCATTCCTAGAGACATATAAACTACCCCAACTGAACCAGGAAGAAATAGAAAGCCTGAACAGACCCATAACCAGTAAGGAGATTGAAACAGTCATCAAAAATCTCCAAACAAACAAAAGCCCAGGGCCAGATGGCTTCCCGGGGGAATTCTACCAAACATTTAAAGAAGAACTAATTCCTATTCTCCTGAAACTGTTTCAAAAAATAGAAATGGAAGGAAAACTTCCAAACTCATTTTATGAGGCCAGCATCACCTTGATCCCAAAACCAGACAAGGATCCCATCAAAAAAGAGAACTATAGGCCAATATCCTTGATGAACACAGATGCAAAAATTCTCGCCAAAATACTAGCCAATAGGATTCAACAGTACATTAAAAGGATTATTCACCACGACCAAGTGGGATTTATTCCAGGGCTGCAAGGTTGGTTCAACATCCGCAAATCAATCAATGTGATACAACACATTAATAAAAGAAAGAACAAGAACCATATGATACTCTCCATAGATGCTGAAAAAGCATTTGACAAAGTACAGCATCCCTTCCTGATCAAAACTCTTCAAAGTGTAGGGATAGAGGGCACATACCTCAATATTATCAAAGCCATCTATGAAAAACCCACCGCAAATATCATTCTCAATGGAGAAAAACTGAGAGCTTTTCCGCTAAGGTCGGGAACACGACAGGGATGCCCGTTATCACCACTGCTATTCAACATAGTACTAGAAGTCCTAGCCTCAGCAATCAGACAAAAAAAGGAAATTAAAGGCATCCAAATTGGCAAAGAAGAAGTCAAACTATCACTCTTCGCAGATGATATGATACTATATGTGGAAAACCCAAAAGACTCCACTCCAAAACTGCTAGAACTTGTACAGGAATTCAGTAAAGTGTCAGGATATAAAATCAATGCCCAGAAATCAGTTGCATTTCTCTACACCAACAACAAGACAGAAGAAAGAGAAATTAAGGAGTCCATCCCATTTACAATTGCACCCAAAACTATAAGATACCTAGGAATAAATCTAACCAAAGAGACTAAGAATCTATACACAGAAAACTATAAAGTACTCATGAAAGAAATTGAGGAAGACACAAAGAAATGGAAAAATGTTCCATGCTCCTGGATTGGAAGAATAAATATTGTGAAAATGTCTATGCTACCTAAAGCAATCTACACATTTAATGCAATTCCTATCAAAGTACCATCCATTTTTTTCAAAGAAATGGAACAAATAATCCTAAAATTTATATGGAACCAGAAAAGACCTCGAATAGCCAAAGCAATATTGAAAAAGAAAGCCAAAGTTGGTGGCATCACAATTCCAGACTTCAAGCTCTATTACAAAGCTGTCATCATCAAGACAGCATGGTACTGGCACAAAAACAGACACATAGATCAATGGAACAGAATAGAGAGCCCAGAAATAGACCCTCAACTCTATGGTCAACTAATCTTCGACAAAGCAGGAAAGAATATCCAATGGAAAAAAGACAGCCTCTTCAACAAATGGTGTTGGGAAAATTGGACAGCCACATGCAGAAAAATGAAATTGGATCATTTCCTTACACCACACACGAAAATAGACTCAAAATGGATGAAGGATCTCAATGTGAGAAAGGAATCCATCAAAATCCTTGAGGAGAACACAGGCAGCAACCTCTTCGACCTCAACCGCAGCAACATCTTCCTAGGAACATCGCCAAAGGCAAGGGAAGCAAGGGCAAAAATGAACTATTGGGATTTTATCAAGATCAAAAGCTTTTGCACAGCAAAGGAAACAGTTAACAAAACCAAAAGACAACTGACAGAATGGGAGAAGATATTTGCAAATGACATATCAGATAAAGGGCTAGTGTCCAAAATCTATAAAGAACTTAGCAAACTCAACACCCAAAGAACAAATAATCCAATCAAGAAATGGGCAGAGGACATGAACAGACATTTCTGCAAAGAAGACATCCAGATGGCCAACAGACACATGAAAAAGTGCTCCACATCACTCGGCATCAGGGAAATACAAATCAAAACCACAATGAGATACCACCTCACACCAGTCAGAATGGCTAAAATTAACAAGTCAGGAAATGACAGATGCTGGCGAGGATGCGGAGAAAGGGGAACCCTCCTACACTGTTGGTGGGAATGCAAGCTGGTGCAACCACTCTGGAAAACAGCATGGAGGTTCCTCAAAATGTTGAAAATAGAACTCCCCTATGACCCAGCAATTGCACTGCTGGGTATTTACCCTAAAGATACAAACGTAGTGATCCGAAGGGGCACGTGCACCCGAATGTTTATAGCAGCAATGTCTACAATAGCCAAAGTATGGAAAGAACCTAGATGTCCATCAACAGACGAATGGATAAAGAAGATGTGGTATATATACACAATGGAATACTATGCAGCCATCAAAAGAAATGAAGTCTTGCCATTTGCGACGACGTGGATGGAACTAGAGGGTATCATGCTTAGCGAAGTGAGTCAATCGGAGAAAGACAACTATCATATGATCTCCCTGATATGAGGGAGAGGAGATGCAACATGGGGGCTTAAGGGGGTAGGAGAAGAGTAAATGAAACAAGATGGGATTGGGAGGGAGACAAACCATAAGTGACTCTTAATCTCACAAAACAAACTGAGGGTTAATGGGGGGAGGGGGGTTGGGGGGGTGGGATTATGGACATTGGGGAGGGTATGTGCTATGATGAGTGCTGTGAAGTGTGTAAACCTGGCGATTCACAGACCTGTACCCCTGGGGATAAAAATATATGTTTATAAAAAATAAAATTTAAAAAAAAAAAAAAGGTTTAATTAATTTATCTTCCAAGACTTTTCCCCCTGAGATCATATCTTTTCTATTTTTTAATATTAAAAAATGACTTGCTTTTATAAAATAATGGTTTGAGATATATAGAACAGCTCTTTCTCCCTTTCTCCCTGCTTCTCTCTCTCTCAATGAAGAACTTGAACTCAAGAAGGTGAATTAACAACCCTAAGTCAGGATATTGTGGACAACAAGTAACTGGAAACTCAAATGAAACGTCTTAAACAATGAAGACATACGAAGTAGTCTTGAAGAAAGGCTCCTACGTAGGGTTGGATTTATTTATCGGCCCAATGATGTCATCGAGGAACCAGATTCTTTCTGTATTTCCTGCTTAGCCGTTCTCATTTGGGTAGCTTTGGTTACAAGGTGGCAGTCGTGGTCATAAGCAGACATGACAGTGTTTGACAAAGGGGAGGAGATGGTCTCTCTGAGCTTATCTTTTGTAAAGGTAAGGCAGGCTTTCTCAGAGGCTATCAGGAGATTTCTCCTTCATCTCATCTCTTCATCTCCTTCATCTCCTTCATCTCATTGGGACACTGAAAATGTGTCACAGGCTGACCCAAGCCAATCACTGCAGCAAATGGAATGGAGGAATCATGATTGGTTAGGATGTACCACTGAGCTGGGTTAAGGGTTACCTTCCCCCAGGAGTAGAAAACAGAACAAAATTGTGTTCGGTAAACATGGAAGAAGGGGGAGGGGAGAGTGGTTGTCAATAAACAATCACTACGGTCCACTATCACAGACTGCTTTTAGGGGTCTTCTTACTGAACAAGATACTGGTTGAATAAGTAGAAGTAAAAATATACATGTGGGAGAAAGATACTAAGGATATGAATTCAGGCATCGAAAGGGAAATGGATTCCTCATTCCTTTCTTTAGAACCATCAAATAGTTTTATAATTTATGATAATGTGCACTTGTATGTGCAATATAAAAATTCCTTCTTCATTCTTCCTTCTGGTGTTATAAACGAGCTTTATCAAGTCAAACCCCATAAATATAAGTTTTTATCACAATGTTGATTATTTCAACTCTATTTCTACAGAGCTGTAGAAATTTTATAAAATGAAAAATGAGACTTTAGGAGCTGCATAGAAAAGCCAAACAATTCCACAGATTTTTTAAAGCAGCACTTTCCCCCAAATATGTCAGAGCAGTATAAATACGTTTAAAACCGATCAACTTCACTAGTAATCAAAGAAATGCAAATTAGCATGACAAGCATCGTCATTCGTCAAAGTGACATTTCTTTTTTTTTTAGGCTTAGTATTAAAAGTTGGTGCGTATGTAAGGAGATAGGTGTTCTCATATACTGATGGTGGGTTTGTAACTTGGTGCATTTTTTTCCTGATTGCCATTTTAACAATATGTGACAAAGGATTGTTTACTTTCTGTCTCCACCAGATTTTAGGGCCATTGAGTGCCGAAACTATATTTGCTCTCCTCAGTATTCTTGTTGTTTAGACTACTACCTAATAATTCAATAAATGTGTATCTAATATTTATTGATAGTAACCATCTATTGCACTAATAAACAGATGTTTTAAAAAGTAAGCGTAACTTTTAACCTGGCATTGAAGTCTCTAGGAATATATATGAAAGAAGTAACTGTTACATACCAAGAATTACCTATAAGCATGTTTATTTTATTGTAGCTGATAGCACTAACAAGAAAAAAAATGTCAGTGGAGAAATGATGTTTAACACTAAGGGATTAGATTCTAAATGTTAGCACATTCAGATGACAACAGCTAATAAAAAAATTGCTGGGTGCACCTGGGTGGCTTAGTAGGTTAAGCATCCGCCTTCTGTTTGGGTCATGATCCTAGGGTCCTGGGGTCAGCTCCGGAGCAAGCTCCCTGCTCAGTGGGGAGTCTGCTTCTCTCTCTTACGCTGCCCTTCCTCCTGCTCGTACTCTCTCTTGCTTCCTCTCTCTTAAATAAATAAATAAATAAATAAAATCTTTATAAAAATTGTTGAGGGGTGCCTGGGTGGCTCAGTCATTAAGAGTCTGCCTTTGGCTCGGTCATGATACCACGGTCCTGGGATAGAGCCCCATGTCGGGCTCCCTGTTAGGCAGGAAGCCTGCTTTTCCCTCTCCCACTCCCCCTGCTTGTGTTTCCTCTCACTATGTCTCTCTTTGTCAAATAAATAAATAAAATCTTTAAAAAAAATTGCTGAAGATTATTTAAGAATATTGAGTGCATACATAAATGTATATTATCAAACCAAACAAAATTTCAAAATAACATGATCTCTTGTTAAAAATGCAGATAACATGCATATGGTTAGAAAAAATGCTTGAAATACATACCAGAAAATGCAAACAGGTTATTTCATTATGATGGGAATACACCTGATTCTTTTTCATGTTTTTTTAGAGCTATCATGTATTGCTTTTGTAATAAGGAAGAGAAGAATAAAAGGTTCTTTTGTTCAAGTGAGTAACTTGAATAAAATGATCTCTATTTGATTATTCCCAATCAAATGTCATTATTTTATTTAGGTAATGGTGGTGTGATAAGTATATACACTTTATCAACCAAACTAAGCATAAAGAACCACTTACTGGTATTTTCGTGGGAGAAAATGGGCACAGACTGTGGGATGTTTTCCCACGGTGATTCCTCCAGCAAAGATACATGTTTTTAAATGGTATTTTAAAGATTACCAAAAAGAGTCACAAATTTCTGTGTAAAGTGTGGGCTCACATCCTTTAGTTCTGACCCTCAGAATTTAATGTCTTGTATTTGAAGTTAAGCTTCAACCTTGTACATTTTATATGCAAGAACAGCAACTTGATGCTTTACAGAGCTGCTCGCCTGCTTCTCGTTCTGTGCCAGTACCATTTAGAGAGCAGAACGAGCATACTTACCAATAGGATGGATGAGTCATGTCAATAATGATGAACAACAGCAATGCTTTTCTCAAAGATGTGCAGTGTATTTACTTTAAAAACGCTAAGCGAAGTGGCATCTTTATGCAACTGAATGATATTACCGGCTGTTGAAGCAGTGGGGTCTTTTCTTGGTTTCCATCAGTCCATATCATTGTTGGTGAGAAATCCGGTGATTCAGAGAACATAAAATGTGGCATTTTTAACATGACACATTTGAGGCACATAGTATTGGGTGTAAACTCATCGTCCCTAAGACATGATTCAAATTCCCTAACAGGTTTTATATGGTCCACCATGTTTATCAGAAACCTCCAGGTTCTCCATGGTGGATATTTAAATTTTTTCCCCTTTTATCAAGCCTGTGCTTCTACCACCCGCCCCTTCACACATGACCTCAACACTTGCATTGTTCAGAAAAAGAGAACACACAAGACAGACTATGACTCTACTTTGCACCACTTAAGCTACAAACTTGCCTACCCTAGGACTTGCCAATCCACTCTCCTTTTCGTGGTTAATTCCTCTGTCTGTGCTTTGGATTCTTCCCCAGCCGTCCCATAAATTGCACTCTATCAGTTAGACCCCTTTCCTATGTCTTCAGCTTCTGACTTCAACCATGGGCATTTCAGTATCTTCTTGAATGCTGTATGAAGAGCATTAATAAAACTGCACTTCCCATCTACTGAGCATTTCATCTGTACCAGGCACGGGGCTAGACGCTTCTAAATCCATTAACTTACTTTTTTCAGTCCCTCTTTAAGGTCAGTGTTGTTTTCCATATTGTGCAAAGGAGGAAACTGAACTAGAAGTTGAGGCACCGGCTAAGATTATGCAACAAGTGTATGGAGGAGAGTAGGTGTTCAAACCTAATTCTGTCTGATTGCAAGACTGGGTCTTTTTTTTTTTAATATTTTATTTATTTATTTGACAGAGAGAGAGATCACAAGTAGGCAGAGAGGCAGGCAGAGAGAGAGGGGGAAGCAGGCTCCCCACTGAGCAGAGAGCCCGATGTGGGGCTCGATCCCAGGACCCTGAGATCATGACCTGAACGGAAGGCAGAGACTTAACCCACTGAGCCACCCAGGCACCCCTGCAAGACTGGGTCTTAACCGTTTTGTTATTCTGTGTATGTTCGTAATTTCCATCTCATCGTAGACAAACTTCCTGGAAGACTTGTATTCGCTATCTCCACCTCTCACTCCTCAAGCCACACGCAGCTTGGCACGTGTCTGACGTCACTGACGTCACTCCAAGCGACGTTAGCAAGTACCTTCTTGTTTCTAAAGCCAAAGAATCTTCTGAGCCCCCTTCTAAATTTCACCATAGTAGCTTCTGACTCTGTTGACAGCTCTCTCCTTGTAACATTCTTCTTCCACGGACTTTCATAAAACACCCACTTTGCTCGTTTTTCTGCCATTTAATCAGTCTTTGGGGTGGGGAGTTCTTTTTTTTTCTCTATCTCTTATGTGTTGAAATTCCTCAGATATGTCTTCTTCCTCTTACAAATACAAATACTTTCATTACAAATACCATCCTGGGGATTTCATCCAGTCTATGGCTTTACCTCTAAGGGCTTCCAAGTCCTGCATTTCTTTCTGGAGCCCAGGTCTCTATCCTGACCTTCAGACCAAGTATCTCCAGTCTGTGTGCATCTGACTTGACATGTCCCACAGGCCCAGAAGTGGGGTGGTGACATGCTGGGAGTTTCCTATCTAGACTCAGACCCCTGGGCTTGAATCCCGGCCCACTACCTAGAACCATGTACTTCTGGGCTTTCTTCTCTCTGCGCCTCCATTTCCTTACCTGTACTGAACTGACCACACACACAAACATAATTTTTCTCTTTTTAAGAGAAATTATACAAATATTTAAAAAATGCATAGAAATAAAGACACTATTATACTATTGCAGGTTTTCATAATTATTATGCAGGCCACCTGCCACTTCATCAAATGAGAAAATAAGGTTATAGTCTTTATTTTAATATTCCAGGGTCCTATTTGTTATGGAGCAAAAACAAGAAAGGAGAGAGAGAGAGAGAAATAAAAGAGGAAGTGGAGAGGAAGAATGATTGAAATTTTAAAAAAAAGCAAAGAAGTTGTGAATTTTCACAAAATTTTACTCATATTGCTATTCATTAATGGTATCACTCAAAGTAATCATAAATTATTCGCTAACAGGGACTGGTTGCATTCAGACAGATCTGTACTCAGGAAAACAATACTCGAGTAGTGTTTCTCAAATCAAGTGATCATCAGAATCACTGCAGAAAATTTAAAATATATGTATGTGGGCTTCTCCCTAGACTTACTGTATCAGAATCTCTGGGGATGGAAGCTAGGAATGTGTGTGTGTGTGTGTGTGTGTGTGTGTAATTTTTTAAATTACGTTATGTTAGTCACCACACAGTACATCATTAGTTTTTGATATAGTGTTCCATGATTCATTGTCTGCATATAATACCCAGTGCTCCATGTAATACGTGCCCTCCTTAATACCCATCACTGGGCTAACCCATCCCCCCACCCGTCCCCTCTGAAACCCTCAGAGTCCATAGTCTCTCATGGTTTGTCTCTTCCTCTGATCTTTTCTGAGAGTATTTTTCTCACTTTGAGCAAACAGTCCGATCAATTCAAGGAGAGCATACAAAGGCAATCCTAGGAAATTTCACAGGAAAAAAATTCTCTGTGACCTTAACAGTTCAGACTGGCCATCTGCATGGTTCAAAATCATTAGGAAATCTGTCACATTCTGAATTTCCATGTCTTTATGTTTGACTTAGCCTGATCTTTTTGGAACAGCATGATACTTGTTACATTCAATAGGCTGCTTAACTTGGAGTGGAATAAAATTATATCCTTTAAAAAAATAAGCATTTGAGAAACAACCTGAAGGTTTTGGAGGGGAGGAGGGTCCGGGGTTGGGTGAGCCTGGTGGTGGGTATTATGGAGGGCACATATTGCATGGAGCACTGGGTGTGGTGTATAAACAATGAATTCTGGAACACTGAAAAGAGATAAAATAAAATAAAATGAAAAAAAAATAAGCATTTGAACCAGGCTGAATCAAAGCCAGTTGTTAAATTTAAGTTAACTGATGGGAAAAGAAATCTCTTCTAAAAAGAAAAACTGAGAAAAGATAGGAAAGTAAATCTTTCCTGGGAGAATCTACAATAGTCTGTAGATCCAGTCATTCTTTCCTTTCCAGCTAGGGCTTGGAAATTTGGACATTCCCTCATATAATCTGCCTCCATTGTCATTGTGGGGATCAAATGAAATGATGTATGAGACTGAGCAGTGTATGTTCTACTGTTGCACGCTAAAATAAATTGTTAGCACGCTCAACTCTTCATGACCTCTGGAGTCATTTCCTCCAAAAGAGGTTAGATGGTTTTCCCCATTCAGTTTTTGTTTTGTTTTGTTTAGATTTTATTTATTTATTCGACGGAGAGAGACAAAGCAAGAGAGGGAACACAAGCAGGGGGAGTGGGAGAGGGAGAAGCCGGCGACGAGCAGGGAACCCAATGCGGGCTTCATTTCCAGGGCCCTGGGATCATGACCTGAGCCGAAGGCAGATGCTTAATGGCTTAATGACTGAGCCACCAAGGCGCGACCCGCCCCCCCAACCCCGCCTTGCCATTCAGTTTTTATGTATCTGTTTATCTTCTGCTTCTGTCTTGTCTGTTCTTTTTCTTATCTCTGTGGGACTGTAAACCTTATATTAGAGAGGACTTTGAATCCTAGCTCAGTTCGGTCAACTATTTTACTTGGTGGTTTCAGCTGACTTCCAGATTTTCCCATTTAGTGGTTTACTGGATTTTTGTCATTAGTTATCCATATCCCCACAGAAAAGGGACTTTTGATAAATGGAAAATAATTTCATTATTAGGAGATGAACGTGATTGGCATAGAAATGAATAGGTGCAATAAATGAGGGTTTATGGCTACTTCTGTCCCTGCCTATTAGCACCATATTATTTTTGATGTATTTACAAGGCTATCTCTAGAACTAAGTGAATGGCCAATGGCCAATGTGCCCATTCACCATTCTGTGTTCTCTTAAATAAGGGCTTCAGATACTGAGGTGGTGGAATGTGGTGGAGTGGATGTGTGTTAGATGGCTTTCTTACCATTGTTCTGAAAAATCTGCTTTACATTGGCAATCTCTTTTCTAATTGTCGTAGTAATAATGATAATAATTCAAAAATAATTACTGTCACTTTTGACTGCTTGACATGAGCTAGGTATTTTATATCCATTATCTTCACAATGGAAGATAGAAATATATATATATTATACACACACACACACACACACACACACAATGTTGATATGATTAGAGTGGATTTGTTATTTGCATTAGGATTTTGACAACTCTATGTAGGAGTTCTTTACCAGTTTTCAAGCCAGCTTTAAACCCTCCTAGGATTCCTGTGAGACAGGCTGGCAGCCAGCATCTTAATTTAAGCAGGGTTTGAGCCTGATTCAGTTTTTTGCCTAGCACCTAACTTATTTTTGGAATGCAATACGTGGTAATAAAAACAAAACAGTGAACAATAATACAATCAGAGCATTATAAATCCACTCCTCAGACTGGGTGAGGTCTCATTGGAGTTTCTTTTAGGGTGTCTGAAGTACGACCTTGACTGGCAATGAGAGATGAAATAAAATTATACCAATTTTAGCTTTCTTTTGATTAAAAAACTATTCAAGCTTTTAAAAGAATGGGCCAGCAGCCTCTTTCCATGAATAAGCATGTCTGGAGTCGCCACTGATTGTTTCATTCCTGGCATTTTGGCATTCTGGCATTTTGGCATTTTGGCCCTGGCATAATGAGCTTGTCTTCCTCACTTTCCCTCCAGACCCTTGGGTATCCTCGAGCTGTGTCCACAGTCCTCAGGCAACATTAATCGCCACCTCCTTGCTTCTAGACCAAGTTAGGACTCATTGGCACATAGGAGGAAGTTGGGGAGTCATGGAAGAAACAGTCCTGCTTGGGACCCACTTAGGGCTCATGGCATCTGCTGTGGTCTATTTTTCACATCCCATATTCTGGCCTTCAGTCTTACGGCTCCAAATATTGCTAGAGTCCCAGAACTTTCCAGATATAGGGAGACAGATTCATGCTCACTTAGCTCAACAGACTCCATGGAAAACTGAAAATGCTGGAGTTAAATCGTGACAATGAGAATTGTAACTGCCAGAAAGTATCTCTGCTAGTGAAGTCTATATGAGAAGCTAAATGTTCATCCGAGCGTTACTTGGTAAGCATGAGAGCAGGGCAGGAGAACTAGCAGAACAAGTTGACTCTTCTAATTATATGAACCTGGGACCAGGACATCTGCTACCAAGATGAGAAAAGGCAAATTCCTGAGCAATTTCTTGCCTTGAGATGAAATTGGATGACACTAGAAATATTTCCCTCTTCTCTGACCCCAGAAATATTTCCCCTCCCTACAGCTCCCTCAGTCCACTTCACTGAGCAGGCACTAAAAGAAAGATAGTTAAACACCAGCCCCTAAAGCACATAGACGCAGAGTTGCCCTAATTTTAATTTTACATTCATATTAGGAACTGATCATTTTTCTGAAATAAGATGCCGAGTAATTTTCTTTTCTTCATCTAGTAAGCGAATAGAGGTGGTATGTTAAAATAAACAAAAAACAAAAACAAAAACCCAGAGGGGGTGGGGTGTGAGTGGGGGGTGCAGATCCCATATAGATATCTTTCAGTGCCATTTAATGGCTTACTTATGTAGGTAAGTGCTGTTTTAAAAAGAAGATACTCCCAGGAGGTTTAAATCTACCTAATATTCATAGCTTAGTGCACTTAAATGAGTAATTTTTTGGTGAGGTCTAATGCTTGATTTACAGAAAATGATGATTAAGAACTTTACATAAGAAGAAGCTGTGACCTACAGAGCTAAAGACACACAATTGGTTAGAGGCCAAGGCAAAATCCACACTTGCTTTCTTAACCCTTGGCCAAAGTTTTTTACATAATTAAGTACAGCTTATTTTTCTCCTATTACCCAGTTGATTATAAACCAAATAAGGAAAGGGAATTCTGGTTTGGGAGAGAGGGAGGTGGAAAGGGGAGCTTTATTTGAGAACGAGACATTGATAGGGGCCAGTGGACCTAAAAGGAATCCCGATGGTAGGCCACAAGGTGCAGGGAGGATGACGACAAACATCTCCACTTTCTCAAGTTTTCGAGAATTTGTTGGCAGCACCATGCTTTTGGTAGCTAGTTCTACTACTTCAACTACATCAGCTCTGTACAGCATGAAACCCTCATCATCTAGTCCTGGAAGGGAAAGGAGAGCCATGGGAAGTTAATGAAGCTAAGACCTGGAGATTCTGGTTAATGGATAACTTTTGAGACTGGGGAAATCTCATTTTGTTTTGTTCTACATTTATTGAGTGAGCCTAACCCAGAGCACACAGATGAATAGCACAGGGTCCCTGCCCTCAAGGAGCCACAGTCCAACTGAGGAGACCTTCTCTGAAGCAGTTCTAGTACTGCTTATTATACCCATTGATCCAAGGGTGTATAAGGCACTGTGATAATGTAGAAATAGAATATAATTCTATTGGGAGTGGTCAAGGAGGGCTTAAAATTGTCTCCACGCATGGAGTCTAAACTCCTTATTGTGGCTTTCTTGAGCTTCCACTTATTCCCTAATTCATCATCATTATTGAGCGTCTACTATGGGCTAGTTGCTACAGATAAAAGACAAATTAGAGGGGTTATTTGCCCTGGAGGAACTCATGGTGTGATACAGTTATTCTCAAACCTGACTGCAGTTTAGAATCATGGGAGAGCTTTTAAAATATATGAGTACCCACACTCTACTTCCAAATACACAGCTGAACTTGAAAACCACGGGGATAGTGAGACAGACGTATATGTGAGCAGATGATTCGGTATGATTTTATATGACAAAAGGTCCTAAAGGGTTATAGGAATAACAAAACAGGCATTGAATCCAGGCTCAGGTTAAGGAGAGGGTCTTTGAAGGCTTTCCTGTGAAAATGGTTCTTGCTTAAATTGAGTTGTGAAGGACTAATGTAATGTAAGTAATGTAATGTAGAGTTTACTTAGGCAAAGGACTAAATGTTGCAGGGAAACCAAAGTGCCTGGGTGTTGAAAAGAAACCATAGGCCCCAAATGCAGTCACTTATGTTAAGCCCTACCAAGAATTAATACCTAAGTGCAGTCTCAGCCTCTTCCATCAGTGGAATTTTAAGCCAGTGAGCCTGGAATTTTCCAGATCCGTACTAGAGAGGTAACCTGCATGATGAGATCTTCTAGGAAGTAACCTTGCCTGAAACAGTCTTTTCCTTTGCTAGTAACTTCCTTGTCCCATCCAGTTTCTGTCTTTAAAAGCCTTCCATTTCGCACAGCTCCTTGGAGCACCCTTTTTTTTGTTAGGTGGGGTGCTACCCAATTCATGAATTGTTAAATAAAGCCAATTAGATCTTTAAATTTGCTCAGTTGAATTTTTGTTCTTTAATATGGGTAAACACCCAGAGATTTCCCATTTTGTCATTCACCATCCTCACCTCTCATTCCCACTCGTAACCATGGCTTTAGTTGCACCATCTAAACCAGGGGTCAGAACACTACGGTCTGTGAGCCCAATCCAGCCCACCACCTGCTTTTGTAAATAAAGTTTTATTGGCACACAGCCATGTTCATTTGTTCAAGTATCGTCTGTGGCTGCTTTTGTGTTATTACAGCAGAATCACGTAATTGTTTCAAATTTAGAACACTCTCCAAAACTTCGTCTTCAGTTGAGATAATAGCTATATAACCCTTCTGTGCTTCAGTTTCCTTGGGAGTAACAGGACAATAAACACAAAAGCTACAGCATGTTTTTACGGTGATTTAATAATCAAGTGCTCTGTATTTGGTGGATGCTGTGACTCCTCTTCAGAAGGAGGATTTCTTCTCTCAGGGCTATCTCAGAAGTGATGCCTCAGAAGATAGCACTTGGCTGGCGGCCTTCTGCCATCTTGGAAGAAGAATCACCTCAGGTCATGACTCTTCTGGGACAGCCTTCATCTCATGAGTTATTATTCTGGGAGGAATGAAGAACTGGACTCTTAACCTCCAGTTTGGACCTGAGGGGCCATCTCAGCACCAAAGCTTCCCATGGGTAATGGAAATTCAGCCTTTTCCTGTGCCTAAGCCTGTTTTCTTCCACAGGTGTGGATCCCAAGAGCACTCATGAAGCTCCTTCTCAGGACCCGCATCTAGTGACTCCAGCCCAAGACAGTAGGCACCTCGATGGGTCACAAGCACAACACTGAGATGGGATTTTGGAGCTGACCACCATCTCCTGGCTGCCGGTGAGGATGCTGTCCATGGTAGGCAGAAATACGGGGGAGACAGTAATCGTAAGGACAGTGAATTATCTGGCTCTGCTGATGCCCTGGAAAAAGGTAGCAGAAAGCTGAAATAAATCAACAGTTAAATGCTGAGTGAGAAAGCCAGAGGGCCTCCCTGGAAACACACAAAGAGGCTCTCATCTCTTAAATTGGGAGGAGAAGGGTTCAAAAAGACGACCAAGGATAGGCATTTATTTTAAGAACAGTTGAGGCCAGTCTGCAATGCCAAGGTTGCGCAAATGGGCCCCTGACAGAAGGTATGGGTACATCTGTGTTGATGTCCCTTCAGTAATTTTATTTACTCACTTATTTATTTATTTATGATTTCCTTTATTCATGTGAGAAAAAGAAGGAGAGAGAAGGTGCACATGAGCCAGGGGAGGGGCAGAGAGGGAGGAAGAGGGACAAGCAGACCCCACATGGGGTGATCCCATGACTGTGAGATCATGACCTGAGCCAAAATCAAGAGTCAGCCACTGAGGCACCCAGGAGGCACTGTCCCTCCAAGAATTTTAAATCTCCGGGTTACCCTGAGTCCTTTGAGCCTGCACAAATGGACAAATGGGCCACTCGTCCTCTCTGTTAAGCACTAGACACACACATGCTTGCTTGAATTTAGTCCAGAGGCCTCTCCTTTGCAGGACATTATGTACTTTATTCAGGATCTCCCCATAGCCCCTCCTGATCACCAGGTTAATTACTGGGGTTAAGTCATGAAATAACTCTGCCAAGGACCTGCTTCGATGGCTAAGGGAGGAAAAGAACTATTACTCCTTGAGTCCAGTTTCAACACCAGCCAACTGGGACAGTATGCCTGGGACTGGACTCTGAGGGGGCCTGACAAAGGTGGGTGGGAGATGAATTTGGATACAAGAGAATGTACCAATATGGGAGCATTCTTCTGCAATACAGCTTGTGATAATACCCTTGCAAGGACCTGAGAGAGGGTATAAGCATGTTGTGGGGTGACTGCTAGAATCGTGGAAAAAGCACTGACCCGTATTAAGTGAGGTAGAAGTGATGGAATTGCCATGACAGCATTACACAATGAAGAAAGGGAAGAAGGTATTTGGCACCTGTCCTTCCTTGCCTGGTTTGATGGTAAATGACTTGGGCAGCAATCTCAGTCTATTTTTTGTTATTGCTGTGTCATTCCAGAGATGTCCAAATCAGTCAAGAGGATGCAAAGTGATGTCAGGAATAGTACCCCAAGAATGTCTCCTGGGGACCCAGCAGTCCAGACACACCAAGAGACTGCTGGGCCATTAATGGTTCTGCTGGACCCAAGTAATTACAGCTCCTGGAGTTCTCTCACCTCCCATCACCCCATCCCCAACCAGAACAGTATCCCTGTACCTGACCTCAAGGTCCAGATTTGTGGCTTTGACTTATGAGACCCTATCAGGCAGGGCAGCCCTGGATATTTGCACCGATGAGATAGGGCCTATCATTTCCAAGGACAAAGTGTAACAAGAGGAAAGAAAGTCTGATAATCAATTTCAGGAGAACTATTCTCTGATAACAAGAAGTAGTTTTTGCTTAGGAAGCAATCTCTGGGCTTTCATTTTTCTGGCCTCAATCTATATTACCTATTGATTTTCAGGTTCCAGCACATCAGCTATTTTACACAAATTCTGTTCTATTTTAAAAATCTGCAATGGTATATAGTTTGGATACTAGTTGGACATCCCTTATTTATATGAGCATTATATTTGGGAATGTGGAGCTGAGAATACTTCCTTTTAGATTAGCCAAGTGACCTTAGCCCACATGGAAATTAGTCCCTGGTCCTGTATTTTTTTTTTTTTAAAGATTTTATTTATTTATTTGACAGACAGAGATCACAAGTAGGCAGAGAGGCAGGCAGAGGGAGAGGGGGAAGCAGGCTCCCCGCTGAGCAGAGAGCCCGATGTGGGGATCGATCCTAGGACCCTGGAATCATGACATGAGCTGAAGGCAGAGGCTTTAACCCACTGAGCCACCCAGGTGCCCCTCTGATCCTGTATTTTTAAATTCTGTGACCTTCTATCATTCTGATTTCCAGTGGATATGGTAGACATTGACTCTGGTTACAATTTAAGGAGATACTTAGGAAAGCTCCCTCATTTCTTCTTATACTGGCTGGCTTCCTAGAAATATTCTTCCAAACAGTGCTAGAAATTCCACTATAATCAATCTATCAATCAATCACTGACATAGTTTATGAATGGGACTCAAAATAGTGCCGTGTTAGTGCAAAGTTCAAGACGGAAGCCTGGTGATCCTGCTGTGAGGATGAAACCAATCCCCAGTCCCATTCGGAAATGTGTTACCAGGTTTTGCTTACCATTTAGCAATCTGGTCCTTTGCGCCACATCAGACTCTCCCTGTGTTTCTCATTTATTGCATAAGAACTTACCAGATTCTCTCTTTACTCCAAGTCAAGAGTAGATGCCATTGGTATAACAGGCAGACAGACCGTGAAAAAGAAAATACGTGAAGAGTAAAGGGGAAAAGGCCTCAGCAAATAGGGATACACACCACTTTTTGACTGAAATAGTTTGCAAAAATGAAAGACCAAATGGGGTGCTAGAAAGAGCCTTGGACTAATTGCCAAATTCTGAGGATCTTTTTAAAGATTTTATGTATTTATTTGAGAGAGAGAGAGAGAGTGCACACACAAGCTGAGGGGAGGGGCAGAGGAAGAAGCAGACTCCTGCTGAGCAAGGAGCCCAATGTGGGGCTCAGTCCCAGGATATGAATATGCGTAAGTAATGTATCAGGAAATGTTTCATAAAATCTTTGAAGGAGAGTTGTAGAAATGTTATGTAAATGACAGTATAATATGGAGAATTCAGAACTGATTGATCCTCTGTATCATTGCTATTATTTTTTGAGCTCCCATGTTAAAATTTATTAACGAATGGTCAAGGTCAAGCTGGCATGAAGTTCGGGAGGTGAGCCACTGGGCTCTGTCATAGCCCTGACCTATTCATCTCTCTTAACAGTCCCTTAGATCATTGATTTAGTTGGCACATAAAAATCTGTGAATGGCATAAGATGCTAAGAAATTACTGACACATTAGATTAAAACCAACAAGGCAATCATCATTAAAGATAATGTGAAGCCTTGGATTGGGTGTGGCTCAGTGGGTTAAGCCTCTGCCTTCGGATCAGGTCATGATCTCAGGGTCTTGGGATCGAGTCCCGTATTGGGCTTTCTGCTTGGCGGGGAGCCTGCTTCCTCCTCTCTCTCAGGCTGCCTCTCTGCCTACTTGTGATCTCTGCCTGTAAATAAATAAATAAAATCTTAAAAAAAAAGTTGTTTGCAGTAAAGCTGAGATTTGATCTCAGATTGATATAACTCCAAAGTTCATATCCGCTCTACTACATCAGGCTCTTAGAGGATACTAGCCACTGAAGGAAACAACGTATGGGTGGGAATGCACTGATATGGGTAAGAGTAGAGAAGTAAATTAACATTTATTAGGTATTTACTATTTGCTAGATATTTAACATGCATTCCCTTGATTAATAATACAATAACTCAATGAAATAGGTGTTATCACATCCCCATTTTCATAGGAGGAAACTGAGGTTCACAGGGCTAAATAACTCACCCAAGATCATCTGATACACAAGTGGTGGAATCGGGATCAGGCTACTCATCTGTTTGATTCAGTGACCGTAGTTGGCCATTCTTTCTTCAACTTCGGATACTCCACATGGTGCCCATATTGATTTTGCCCAATTTGTAAATCTGTACTGTAATTCACTTATTTTTTTTAAAGTCTCCTTTTTAAAACTTTAACTACAGAACTGTATACAAAACCATAAACGAGAAACCAGCCAAATCTATAAAAGAGAAACCAGCACCCCTTGCCATAAGCTAGAAGAAGCCACAAACATAAAGACATTAATAGTGTTGGATTCCAGCTAGCTACTGTTGCCTGTGGAATTTTCTGGCTCTGCAGTCTCTCTCTCTCTTAAAAAAAGGACATTTTTGAGGTTACTAAACCTTTTCATACTGAGAAGGTCTCCTTGACTTAAGGATTGAAAAATTCAAATAGAAGTAATTATCTCACTATAATTAAACATAATTCAAAGCTGTTTAATGCACTATCCGTGAGATAGCTAAAATAATCTCATGAACCATCATGTAAAGACATCTTACGTTCCACCAGTTGCTCATATCCAGTACTTTTTTCATATACTCTTTATGATTCTTTGTAATTGCCTTGAGGAGTAGTGGAATGATGAATGTGGTAGAGAGAAAAGGCTTGGGACAATCACCAGCATTTTCAAATCCTGGAGGGCTAAGATGTAGAAAACAGAACTGATTTTGCCCTCTTATGCCCAAGGAAGTCACAGTAGGACAAATTGTGTGACATTTTGAAATGCAACTGTCAGCTCCATACGATATACACTTTGAATATTAAAACTAGCTATAGAAACTCGCCACTGCTCAAAGCATTGAGTTTCTGCCCATGAGAATTGATAGCTGACCATCTTCCAAGATTGATATTAAAGAAATGATTTTATTTGGGGGATTGGAGTCAACTCTAAGATCCTTTAGAACTTCAAGATCATTTTCAATTCCATCATTCTCTAAGACTCCATGATGCTTTTTGCTGCTTAAAGATCACTAGACCACTTAAGATCCTATGGCTGGGTGTTGCCTGGGTGGCTCAGTTGGTTAAGCATCTGCCTTTGGCTTGGGTCATGATCCCAGTGTCCTGGGATCGAGTCCCGTATTGGGCATCTTGCTCGATGGGGAACCTGCTTCTCCTTCTGCCTTCAGCTCCCCCTGTTTGTGCTCTCTCTCTCTGACAAATAAATAAATAAAATCATTAAAAAAAAAAAGAAGATTCTATGGCTGAGGATTTTATTCTAGGCAAAGATTTTCAACTTCAGAACTATTTTGGACTGGATAATTCTTTGTTGTTGGGAGGGGGCGCTGTCCTGTACATTGTAGGATGTTTGGCAGCATTCCTGGGCTCTACCCACACTAGAAGTTAGCAGAACCTCCCACTGTGTCTACTGTCCACTATGCAACCAAAAGTGTCTTGAGACACTGCCAAATGCCCTGTAGGGAGCAGACCACTCTTGGTTGAGGATCACTGCTTGAGACCACTTCTCTCTTTGTATATTTACTCTTCTGAGACAGGAATCAGTAAGAAGTTTTCAGAATATTTATAGCTCATGCATACTTTTACCATTGTGCTTGATGCATCTAACAGACATCTGTTGAGTATCTACAATATGCCAGATGCCACATTAAGCTTTGTGGCTACAGTGGTAAGGGAGACAGTCCCAGTCCTCACAGAGCTCTGTGATGGGTGGGTAGGATTCCAGGGGTTGAGGGGAGAAGCAGCAGCCTTGTATGGGGTTTATCATAGTTAACCCATGTGCTTATCTGTTTCCATCATTATATTGTGAGATTCTTAAAGGTGAGAACCATATCTTTTTAATCTTTTGATTCCCAGAGCCTAGCTAAATGCCTAGAATATAGTAGGTGCTCAACAAATGTTTGCTAACTAAATGAATGAGAGGGTAGGGGATGCGGTAAGGGTAGGAAGTGGTAACTTACCCAGCACATTGAACAACAACAAAATCAACCATATTTATTGATTGGTGGAGGACAGTTTATATAGTTAAGTTTTTGTTGGGTTTCTGATACATTAATGTCATGGCATCTTTTCATGAGTTTCATCATATGTTGTTTTTAACGAGTGTAGCCGCCTATCCTAACACCCCTCAGTATAGGAAAAAAATATGAGCCAGGAATGGCCTGCCATTCCTCTTTCTATTACTTTACCTTAAGATTAACAGGTAAAGTTTTGAGCCTCAGAAATGATCAAAGCAGGGCTTTTTGTTGTGGCCCATTTGAACCAGGAATTCTGGTGCATTTGATCAAACTGCAACTTTACTAGATTTTGTTACCAATTTCAGGATTGCATGAGGGATAGATAAAAACTGTGAAGATTGGGGTGCCTGGGTGGCTCAGTGGGTTACGCCTCTGCCTGCGGCTCAGGTCATGATCTCAGGGTCCTGGGATCGAGCCCTACATCGGGATCTCTGCTAAGCGGGGAGCCTGCTTCCCCCTCTCTCTCTGCCTGCCTTTCTGCCTACTTGTGATCACTCTCTCTCTCTGTCAGGTAGATAAATAAAACCTTTAAAACAAAACAAAACAAAACTGTGAAGATTAATAATGAGATTGACATTGTAATGCTATGTGTTTGAGAAATTCCATATGGCATCACAAATGTTAAATGTCTTTTCTCTGAGTCATACTGGCTGAACTCTGACCCAGATCTATGTGTTCATGTCCTTCTAAGGTAAGAGCAGTCTGTAAATAAAAATTAAAAGAGTAGTTCCACTACATACCTTATTTTAATTTTATTTTTTTAAAGATTTTATTTTTAGGGGCGCCTGGGTGGCTCAGTGGGTTAAGCCTCTGCCTTCAGCTCAGGTCATGATCCCAGGGTCCTGGGATCGAGTCCTGCATCGGGCTCTCTGCTCAGCGGGGAGCCTGCTTCCTCCTCTCTCTCTGCCTGCCTCCCTGCCTACTTGTGATCTTTCTCTCTGTGTCAAATAAATAAATAAAATCTTAAAAAAAAACCGATTTTATTTTTAAGTAATCTCTACACCCAACATGGGGCTTGAACTTACAACCCTGAGATCAAGAGTTGTGTACTTTTCCAACTGAGTCAGCCAGACGCCCCTATGCACATTATTTTTAAAAGGTCCCTTACACTTGGGATTCTTAGTGTGAGAACAGGAACCACACCATACTTATTTTTATATCCTGCACAACACATAGCATGTTATCTTCCCTGAAGTAGGCACAAACAAAGTTTGTTGGGGGAAAAGAAAAACCATGTTATAATTATTTCATGTACATCATGCATTCTGTTATACTTCATCAAGATTTATGCCTGATATATTTCTAATTATGTCAGTTATCATTCCACTGAGTTAGGTCAATAACTCTGAATAGAGAAACTGGTACTCATCACACCCTAATAAGTATCTGCTGTTTTTGCTACGCAGCATCCATTCACCTCCTTCTGGAAACTTCATCTCCGTCTGGATAACCACCCTCTTCCCCACTCTCAGTTCTTGTGTGTGGTGAGCATGGGACTCAGGTCATGATACCACATTTTATATCGGCCTGCTACCTTGATTGTTTGAGGAAAAGACATTGGTTCAGTGGGGGGCAAATAAAGCGATGAATTTTTGTTTTTGTTTTCCTGGAATTTGGGAAGCACATTGCTTGGTTTTTCCCTCACCTGAATTTGAGAGAATATAAAGTCTAGAGTTGTTGCCACCATCTTGTAGCCATGAGGAGAGAGATCTCAGAAAATGGAGGGAGGGAGGAGGGAAGAGAAAGAGAGGGAGACAGAGAATGAGAGAGAGAATGAGAGAGAGAGAGGAGGGCAGTGTAACTGGATGCAGTAGACATGGATTAATTTGCAGCTAAGCTATGTCACAAGGTAGTGTGACCATGGTTTTATTTTGTTTGTTTGTTTGTTTGTTTGTTTGTTTTTGGTTGTGTGAGACACTCTATTTTGGCTTAAACTGTTTAAGCTAGTCTTCTACCCCTTACAACTCATAGTTCTATACTCCAAACTCAAATTACATTTTCTTCATTTCATGGAATATTATAGTATTATGTACACTACATCAGTTTTAATGCTCTGGGAGGAAGGAAATAAATGAATCTGAACTGGGCTTTTAGTGTATATAATTAACATTAATCATCTAATATTTACTGAGCCCTTATTTTGTGCCATTACCCAAAGAATTCTGAAAACACAAAACAAACTTATAAAAACAACAGCAAAAATGTTTTTTCCCCCTCCCACTAGGGCTAGCTTTTTTATCATAAATATAATTATTAGTGGCTTTTGTATGTCATTTGGAAGAGTATTCCATAAAGGATAAATTCTTTCATTTATACATAATATTAAAAATTATCCCTTTAGAGGAAGGAATTTTTGACATTTATAGTTTCTGAAATATGTTTAATTTTATATATCCAAAGAATACTATAAGAATTCCTCAAAACTTCTTTTTTTCATAAAAAACATCATATTTTGTCATTTAAGTGGAGTTTCAGTTAGTTTTTAATTTCCTTGAGACTGGGGGCACTTAATTGTGTAGCTCCCCAAGGATGGTAGCATTTGGCTTTCTGCTAGGGTAGGCCTCAGATTTGGCATGGCCTCCAGGAGCATGGACTCTGCCTGCATTCAGTGGTTCCTAGCATATCGGGTGTCATGCTGTTAGCCACAGCCAGTGTCTTCCCAGCTCCATAACCACTGCGCGCTCGAGCCACTTGAGCTGTGCCTTGATATCCTTGACGAAAGCCAATCCTTCTTTATGGTCTCCAGAAGAGACCCTATGATCCTCTGGGCCTTACATGTTTATGTGGCATGTTAGATACGTGTAAACTCTTATAGTTTAAGGCAGAAACATTGACAACTAGTTTCCAAAATACATGTGAAGTCATGTCCATGAGTCTCTACCCTGCTTTGGTTTTTATCAACTGACGGTCCTAGGGTACTCAGGAGGATAAGCCAACAAATTTAAAACTGTGTTCCTTAAACACAAAACCCAAAAACCTTTTAAAAACCTTTTTAAAAGGTTTTATTTATTTGAGAGAAAGAGAGAGAGCATGGGGTAGAGAACAGGGAGAAGGACAAGCAGACTCTGCGCTGAGCACAGAGCCATCACAGGCCTCCAACTCAAGACCCTGAGATCATGACCCGACCTGAAACCGAGAGTTGGATGCTTAACTGACTGAGCCACCCAGGCGCCTCTTAAGCTATTTATAGCAATTCACAAAGCCTAATAGAATTTGTCCAACTTGAGATAGATTGCATGGGCTAAATAAAATGTTACATGTTGGGGCACCTGGGTGGTTCAGTCAGTTAAGCATCTGCTTTCAAGGCAGGTCATAATCCTAGGGCCCAGGCGTCGAGCTCTGGTGACTGGCTCCCCACTCAGAGGGGAGTCTGCTTGTCCCTCTCCCTCTGTGCCTCCCCGGCTGATACTTGCTCTCTCTCTCTCAAATAAATAAATAAAGTCTTTAAAAAATAAAATAAAATGTTGCCTCTGTTTTGGGTTTCAATTATACTAACTCAACATGGTGATATTGGACAGTTTGTATGGATTAGAAGTTCTGATTGGTCATCTTTAATTCATGAAAAAGTGGGGAAATAATTCACTCAACATTTACTTATATTATCTATCTCACCTTGATGGATGAAATGTTATAAAACTTAAGGTGTAAGTAGGAGAAATTAAAAAAAATGAGTCCTTGAGACTAAAAGAATATGGAACCAGAGATAGTATGTGACCTCCTACCTTATAGAAGAAGAAACCAAGACCAGAAGAGGTAGACTGACTTTCCCAAGGCATCATTGGCTAGTGGCTGTGCTGGATTGGGACCCAGAGATAATAATTCTATCTAGTGCTTATACCTTGATATTAAATATTGGATAATAGAGTCCCTGTTAGGGCAGAAATGTAGACAAAGTAACACCAGTCAGTTGTATTTGCTTTGAGCTTGCTTTCATGGCGGGAGTGTGCATAAAAAATCTTCCTGCACCAATTCATGAAAGAATTTTGTAAGTTACATATGGGCAGGACAATATCTATTTCATACAGTGTCATATCAATGGTGCTTAGCATAGTGCCTGTTCTAACTTAGATTTCCAATAAAGGTGGAATGGACAAACAGAAAAAAATATATAGGGGACTAGTGCAATATTCTCATAAAAATCAGCTAAATGAGGACTGAGCCATCTCTCTGTTGCCAGGAAATGCAGAAGTGAGATACAGGATAACTATTGTTGCACAGATAAAGTAGTGTTGGTGGGGGGGCAAGAGTGCTCCTTTGATGGGAATGCAAACCTGCGTTCCCACTTAAGAACTGGAAAATCAAGATCATTATGATTTGCTATCCATCAAGGCTTCCTACTCAGAAGAACACAGTTTTAAAAGGAATGCATTTATCCCATCTCAGATTTTTGGTGTGCTTTTTTTTTTTTTCTTCTCTAAAGCATAATAAGCTTGTCAGAGTTTCCATGGTGAACATGGGGCACCATGGAAACTGATAGATTTAGCTACACAAGAAGAATAAATAAAATAGGCAGGCATTTATTTCACTGTGCAATGACCACTTCTCTCCTGCCTCGAAGAACAAAGTGGCTTCTCATTTAACCTGCTTGTCCCGCACTCTCTGAGCCTCATGAAAACACGAGTTACTCATTGCATCATGTTATGACCTGTGCCCCGCATCATTTTATTGACCTGCACTGATTGGATTGTTCTCCTTGAGGTCCATTGGTCCTACTTTGGTTTCACTTTGGGGCAGATCTGTGCGTCACTGGCAATTGTTGGAAAACCATGTACAATGTGAAAGTTGTAAATGATGGCCCACGATGCACCGACATAGTCATGGCAGTGGAAAATCGAGTGGAAAATTCTTCTCAGTCTACTGTGATGAGACAGTGTGTGAGAGCAACTGGAGTCAAGACCCAGGTCCATCCTATACTAACTAGATAGACAAACCAACCCTCCTGAGCCTCAGTTTCTCCATCTCTGAAATGGTTAAAATATATCCTCTAATTTATAAGATTGTTGTGAGGCTCAGAATAAGATAGTGGAAGAAGAAACCAGTAGTGGTAGAGTTTTGAGACCACTGGCTTCATCTAAAGTAGGGAGAAATGTGATCTTGAGAAATTAAACTGTTCAATTTTTCTGTGTATTTGAAAATTTTCATAAGAAAATGTTGGAAATGAAACTCTTTCTTAACTTTTAGTTCTAATGAATTGATCACCATTAGCACACACCTCTAGAGATTTCTTTTATCACTAAAATCTGTATTTTTCAATACAAGAGAAAAATTCAAGAGAGCCATCACTTGAAGCCCAACATGTATATAAGTCTGTTGAGTACCTCCTGTTTGCCAGGCACTGTGTTAAGGGGATACAGAGAAAGAAAGGAAGGAGACGTGGTCCTTAAGTAGAACACAATCTTCTGGTGGAGACAGATAATAAAGGAACAATTATAGCACCCCATAAGCTCAGAGAAGGAGCACTTAGTACCTGAGAGAGAGCAAGGAGGTGTAAAGATGTTCTGGAAGGGGTTGGGAATGGGCAATTAAGCTGAAGGATTTAGCCAGGAGAGAGTGGGTAGCAGAATAAGGCAGGCGCGGAGTCAGGTGGCAGAAGGGCACTGCCGGCAGAGATCGTGAACAAAGCAGGTGCACAGTATGTGGGTTACTGGAGGGAGAAGAGCCTGAAGAAGCAGCGAGGGTTTCAGGAAGCCTCCGTACCAAGGAGCATGTCTTTTCTTTGGAAGGAAGTGATACGTGGGTAGGGCACTGAAAGTGCATACCATTGTTGGATTTCCTTCTGAGAAACTGAGTTGGTGAGGGTTGAAAGGAGCCATGGGTGACGGAATAGGGATACTAGGAAATAGCAGGGAAATGCACGTTGAATACTATCTTCTTAGGTCCTTTCAGTTCTAATATTGCATGGCTATAATTGTGAGCTATAGAAAGAGCTGATGAATAGAAACTGTTATTTCCTTGAGACTTTGGAAGCACAGTAAATACCATTGGCACGTGCTTTGCTGAGTCAGAATAACCCTGTTAACCAGAAGCTGTCTGGTGATGTCCTTGGGCCATGCTTCAAAGGTAAATATAAGAGTGCCACACTCCTTACTTCCTCCAAACTTTGGTGGCCTTGAGAACATTTCCCTGGGGATACCAAGATGGAAGTTGAAACTGTAGGGCTACCAGCGAAGTAAAGGACCAGGATGGAGAACACATGAGAATAGTCGGGAAGCCACAATTTCCCGACACCTGGCTGAGCTGCGGCTACCGGATCCTAAGCGAGGTGCCTACAACTCAGCTGGGAATTGAAGTGGGAGAGAGCACTGCTTGGAAGAGCTAAACCCCGAGGAGTGCTAATGCTATGTTCCCCGGAAGCTCAGGACCATTCCTTCTGTTTAAGATGAACCTTATTTATTTATTTATTTTTAAGATTTTATTTATTTATTTGACAGAGAGATCACAAGTAGGCAGAGAGGCAGGCAGAGAGAGAGAGCAGGCTCCCCGCTGAGCAGAGAGGACCCTGAGATCATGACCTGAGCCGAAGGCAGCGGCTTAACCCACTGAGCCACCCAGGCGCCCAAGATGAACTTTATTTAAAGCTACACAATAATTACTCGTTGCATAAGCCACACATAACAACGTCAACAAACATCCAAACCAAATTCCCTAGCAATTCCATTTCTTCATCAGAATGATATCCACTGTTTGGATCCACTTTGAAATTCTAGGCTCTATGCCTACAGGTTCTTCATGATTTTAACCATAGTATAAATGACATTTTTAAAAACTCACCATTTTATTATATGCGATTCCCACGTGGCTACAGAGTTCCCCCATTTTTAACAACTGCATAATACTCTACTGAGTAACTAGATTCTAATGGACTAAACTAGTCTCCACTGTTTGGTCACTCGGGTTGCTTTTGTTAAAAGAACTTTGGCTGCATCGTTTTAGGGAACCCAGTACCTCTTCTGGAAACATTTAATTGACTCCTTTTAAAAACTAAGACACATATTTTCTTCACTTTTCTCTCTGAGGTTCATGGGTAGACAAGCCTGGGTCAAGAGGATGTTTTCACTGTTCTGGCCGTGGGGACTACAAGGAGGGAGCAAAGTCTGCAGAATCAGGAGGAGATGACAGGGGAAGGGGCTGATGAGGCAACCCCAAGAGGCAAGTGCATAGCTCTCAGCTTCAGGGGCTCCTAATTCTGAGTCCTTGGTAGGGTGACCCGCCACCTCAGTGTGCCTAGGACTGCAGCATTTCCTTGAGGGGAAGGAGCTGAGAATGTAATGAATCATTTCTGTAAACTAGCCCTGTGTCGTAATGGTGACAATTCAGAGAAAGCCCGCTCATGCACTGAAATGAGAAACCCTTATTCTGTAGGCAGGAGCCAGAAACATGGTTAGCTCAGGTTATTGCTCTGTTCCCCGGCAAAACGATTCATACATTTACTCAGTAAATATGTATGAAACATCAAGCACATTTCTAGGCACAAGAGCCTGGTGTGTGGCGCTTCCCTTACTGTGTGTGTGCGCGCGCGCATGTGTGTGTGTGTTTTGAGAGGAGAGAGGCAGAAATAAAGGAAAACACATGAAATAAATGAGGAAAGATATAACTACGATGGCAGAAATAAGATGGATGGATAGAATAGAAATTTTGGGGATGAGGGGGCTGCTACAAGTTTGGTGGTGGGGGAAGTTTACCCCAAAGGGCTACACTGGAGGCACGCGGGTGATGAGAAGAGCCAGTCGTGTGAGGGTCCACAGGGACATTAGGGGCAAAAGGAGGGGAATGTGTGAGGCATGAGTGGAAACCAGGTGATCTCCCTGGGGGAACTTAGTAAAGGACTTGGAATGCAGTGCAGGAAGGAATTCCCAACTGGAAGCAGTCTTCACCACCGCCCGATCTAAGTGCCATTTTCGCACATGAAGATAAAGACTCCGAGCCACTGCCTTGCCCGCAGTCTTGATTCCTAACCCAGGGCTCCTTCCAGCACGCCATGCCACGCTGCCATTCCTAGCCACTGGGCTGGAGAACTTAATCTTCTCCCCTAGCGCAAGTGGAATTGAATCAACGAGATTCATTTATTTTAAGCGTGAGAACGATGGGAGATGGAATTATTTGTGGATGTTGTGGATGGACACAACGGCAAAAACACTGCCTCAAGCTGGGAGAGAGGGACTTTGCGGTACAGTCCAGCCTCTGCCGGTGGGGCCCCCTAGTAATTCCGTTAAGAGATGCTTTCAGAACTCCAGATTAGGACTGATTCTGCAACCTGCAGGAACTGAAAATGAAACTAGTCAGTGAAGCAGGCAGCTCCAACGGGCCTTTCCACCTTTTCCCAAACTTGTGCGTGTTCAGAACTTGAGGGTGCTATAGGTTAAGAAAGTACAAGGTTTGGTCACAAAATAGCCCGAAGTTTGCAGGGCTAGAGAAAGCGGGCAGACGGAACTCTAGGTAAGCCAATCAAGGGTGGTGGAGGAGGCTGGGGGACAGGGAGCAACAGCAAATTTAGTGACCAGCTAAGGTACAGACAGGGCTGGAACCATCCGCTCCTCCTGCCCCTTCCTTTATCTCCCTCTCTTGTCTCCCCTGGGTCGGTCACTCTGCGCCCCCGAGGTTAAAAGTACTGCGTTGTGAGCGGTGATTTCGGAAACAAAGAGTTAACCTATCAAAAACTAACACCGGGGAGGAGAGAGAGACCACACCCCGAGGGAGCACGGAGCCAAATCACAGGAGAAAAATCCTATTGGCATCGAGGAGGCAGGAAGCCCGCCCCTGGGCGCGGCCTGCAGGGGGCAGGCTGTCGCTCGGGAACGCGGGGGCAGTACGAGGCCCGAGCAGGTGCGCCCAGCAGCCGCCCGCAAATTGCAGGGACTCCTCGTCTCACCTCCGCCCGGTGCGCTCTCGCCGGTTCGCGAACTCCGCTCTGCGCTCTGCCGCTGACATGTGTGCCGCCCCGATGCCCTCCCTGGCGCATATCTTCCGAGGGACATTCATCCACTCCACCTGGACTAGCCCCATGGAGGTGCTGCGGGATCACCTCCTCGGCGTGAGCGACAGCGGCAAAGTAAGCGGGCGCGGGGTCCGGGCGCACCCCGACGGGCATGCGGACAGGTGGAAGGAATCGCGCGCGGTGCGCGGCGGAGCGGGGATTTGCTCCGCGCTGAGCGGGAGTCGCCGCTCCGGAGTTGAACTTGGTTTGACTCTCGGAGAACGCAGGGAGAACCCTGGCGCTAGGTTCGTGGGCTGGCCTGGGAGTAACACGTTCCCCGAAGCTGGGAGCTTTGGAGTACGCACTCCCACGATTGGTTAGACAGCCGTCCAGGCTGCAGTGGAAGGGGGAGCAAGGCTATGCCCTCGCAAATCTTAAGAAATCATTAAGAAACCTGAACTTGGCTTCATTCATCTTCGTGTCTCCGGCGCCTGGCACAGTGCCTGGCACAGGCTAGGCGCTCCGTAAATTTGATTGAATTTATTGTGGAAGAAATAACAGAGGAGAGGGACACTTGGTTAATGTTGGTTAGCCCTTTCGGCGCACAGAATAAGCAAAGAACTGATTTCATTTACTTGCTCCCTCAACAGACAGTGTACCAACGATTCCAGCTAGATAACTTATGATATTAGAAAGGGTAGTCTGAGAGAAATTATCCACGTGCCCCCTGACTCCCCACAGCCATTTGTCCATTTGCATCAAAGCAAGCAGTTCCATTTCAAGGCTCAAAATGTCTTCTATGAGTGTATCTTCTATACTTCTTTTTCCAAAATCGGGATTTCCACAAACGACCTAGGTGACTTGATGTCTGATATTTACTGTTCATACACATGGTGCAGGAGGTGGTAATAGCATCAGCAGTGGCTTGGCTGATTTGATAAGTGGAAGCCATTCCATTTTTAGCAGAAAAAAATAAAGATGAGGTTGGGATATTTTTGAGCTTTTCCCCAACTACCAGTCTGGTTAGCAAAAGTACACCTATTTGTGACTTGTCAGCTTGAAGATACTATTCCTGACTAAAGATGCTTCCCAGTCAGTGACAGTTTTGAATCGTGACTCTTACATTTGGGGATAAGTGAACCCTGTTTTCTTATGGTGCTTAAAAAATATTCTCTCTGTGCATATTCAGGGAGCCTGCTGCTGTGTTTCCAAGGTGATGGAATTCTCAGAGCTCCCCCAAATGGGGGGACTTCAGTAAACCTCCAGACTGTTTAATTATTGCCTTGTGTACTTGACCATCAAGTTTGGGGGAACCTTAGGCTTGGGGCAAGTCCCAAGAAGCAAAGGAACAGAGACCTCTAAACTGGGGAGAAATTAGAGAAGATTGCCTATCACAAGGAGCTGTTCAACTCTTGGGTATCTTTTTTTAAAAATTAATTTCCCATATCCAGAACTTTAATTGGTAAGAAAGCAGGCAAGAGGCTGGGTTTGAAGACTGTCTTCAACCAGTAGAGAGGTGTCAGAAAAGGAAATAATTTATCTAAAAAAAAAAAAATTACCTCTTCTGGGGCTTGTACAGAAGGAAGGCATTGTCAGGGAGTCTATTTCCCACTGAGGAGCATACTGAAGTTTCAAATTTAGAAAAATGCCATTCCCTCACAAGATAAAATTAGCTAGGAATTGGATACAAAGGTGAATTAACCAAGTGCCTCGTAAACCATTCTAATCAGTGAATTGGTAACTGTTGATTTCTCTTCTAGCTGCAAGGCAGTTGGGTGTGGACTTCATATATGTGCCCCATATATTGCAAGATTTGATTTCTCCCATTTTGAAAGTGGGAATGCTTTGCCTTTATAGTCGTTGAGGTAATATTTCTTCAGAAAATGTCAAGATTCTTATATCAAATTATCTCCCCATAAGATAAATAAGTGTGGAGTCATCGTGACGTTTACATTTTGACTGAGCTCCTAAAGCTGTTTGCAAACCTCGAGATGATCAGAAACATTGAGGGGGTGTTTTTTAAAATGCTGGTTCCTGGGGGGTCATCCTTGGAGAATGTGAATCTATAGGCCTGGAGCGAGCCCCAGGAAATGGCATTTCAGCAAAGGTCCCAGGAGATTTGGAGGCAGGTAGCGGTGGGTTACATTTTGGGCGACCACAGTGTATACGTTGTGTGTTGGGACCAGTTGTGTGGGGTCTTGGGACCTAGTTCTTCATTTGGAGCTCACGATTGGGGTTGCGTGTGATAGAGAGGTGGCATGACTTCCTCTATCCTCTCTCCTTTTAGACCTCATCTCTCATGTCCTGTAACTTCATTTAGACCCAGAGCATGATAATGACCAACTACTTTGAATTCATTAATTAAAGCTCACTCAAAATTAGGTTAATTTAAAAAGGACTGTAGTCAGCCTTTTAGTGTTGGTCTTTTTGAATTCAGAGTTAGTTTTTCCTACTTGAGAGGCATGTACCTTTTATAAAGAAAGACTTCACGTCTAATTTATTTGCAGATATTTAATTAAGTCTGGAGATGCTCTATGCTCCGATATTACCAAATACTTGATTCTTCCCACATAGAACAGCATCAGGTTGACTTTAAACTTGCCTAAAAGATGCCTTGGGTCTTTTAATGCACACTTAACCTGGAAGCAAGCACGAGGAAGAGACTCATTTTGGGGGTAGTGTCCTGGGGTGGCAGGAGCAAGTCCTATGGAGCTTGGGTCCAAGCTCGATCTTCACCACTTACTTTTTCCGAGATTGTGAACGAGGCTTTTAACCTGTCTGAACCTCCATTTCCTCATCTGTAGAATCAGATTTTCTATTGCTAAGTATTAAATGAGATAATTTATGAAAATGCCTGGCACTTAGTGGATACTTAACACAACCCTATTCATTCTGTCCTCTTCTTTCCCTCTGTTCCTAGTGATATGGTTTTTGAATGTTGGTGTGTTGGTGTTGGTGGGGTGAGGTCCAGCACTAACAGCCAAGAAGGAATTCTTGAGATGTCTTTGGTGCAAAATGGTGGTTTTAATTAAAGCACAGGGACAGGACCCTTGGGCAGGAAGAGCTTTTGCCTGCTGTTCCCTACTGCTCTGGGGTTGTGAGAGCAACCCTGGAGTTGGGAGAAGTAAAGATACGGGAACTTCTAAAAGGACTTTCATCTGCTAAAGAAGACTCAGGATCCTGGAGGAATATTGCAACCTGCCTATCTCAAGTATTTGTCAATGAGCTGTAGGTTATAAGGACATTTAATTTTATCTACCTTTCCTTCTGCCTTTAATTTCCCACATCACTAGCCAACCCTTAACCTCTTGCTCACTGTTGCCTTTTTTTTTTTTTTTTTTTTTTTTTTTTTTGTTTTTCCACATGGTGGCATCATTGCAGACCAACAAGTGGAGAAGAAAGCCATGGTCTGCGAAGCACTATGTGGGAAGAGGGGGCCACCAGATCTCAGCTCTGAAGCCTCAGAGCTCATGTCACTGGCCGGCTGGGACACAAAGATGCATTTGGGAAGAAAGAGCTAACAAGCATTTATTGACAGATTTCCTAGTACATCATATTTAGTGTCCCACTGGGTCATTATTCCCACTGATGGGTGGGGAAATTGAGACGTGTCTTCAGTTCAGGTCATGATCCCAGGGTTCTGGGGTTGAGCCCTGCTGGGAAGGGAGTCCACTTCTCCCTCTCCCTCTCCTGCCCCTTCCCCCACTCATGCTCTCTCTCACTTGCTATCTCTTACTCTCAAATAAATAAAATCTTAAAAAAAAAAAAAGAGGCAGTGTAGTGTATCAAGGTACAAATTTCTTTTTGTACTTTTTTCCCTTGAGTATGGTTGACACACAATGTTACCTTAGTTTTAGGTAAGATATGAACTCTTAAGAATGCTTCTGTCACTTGCTACTTATGTGAATTTGATGAAGTTACTTAACATTTCTATTTCCCAATATCCTCATGTATAAAATACTTAGTGTAATCCACTTCATAGGGTTGGGTGGAAAGCTTACGTGAAGTAATAGTTGTGAAGTACATTGAATATGCCTAGTACATAGCACATGCCTAGTAGACGTCAGCGGTTATCAGTAATGGAGATGGAGAGAGGTGGACGGGATTGACAGTGACTTAGGTCAAGTCATCGGGATTTGATGATAGAGTAGAGAGATATATGTGACTGTATTGAATCATATGGTGGGACACTCATTTTCCCAGCTTCCTGGTGGTGAAGGGTGGCCAGGGGTGACATTCTGACATGCAGGAGGTTGGCTAAGAGGCTTCTTGGAAATATTTTTCTCCTTAAGAAATGTGGGAAGAGAAGGTCTTCCTTTCTTGGACACTTTCATGCGAGGAGTGGAGCTGCTGCTGCTGCCATCATTTGAGACTCTGAGGAAAACATTAAGAGAATCTCAGAGACACGTACCTAGTCTGTCTTTGAACATCATCAGATATGTCCATGAATAACATCACTGGACAGTTAACTGTCCCTAGAACTTCCTGCTGCTCATTGCCCTCAGACTTCTGCGTGATGATGAAATGTCTTTTTTGTCTACACCTCTGTTAATTGCAGCCCAGGGCACCTCCAACGACTGTACTGCCTTTTTCAAAGAATTGTATTATTTTTCAAAGGACTGCTCACTGCCTTCTGCTTTTCCCATTTCTGTCTTCTTATAGACCCAAAATGTCAGTGCCTTTTCAGGAACTCCTGTCAGTAGTCAAGCCTGGTCGGTTTACCTCTGGGTATCTTTGTATATATAATCCTCTCCATTGTCATTGACCTTGTTTAGCCTTTTGTTGTCTCTGGTTAAATGAACAGAGGAGCCCCCTAGTTGTTTGCTGTCCCCCATTCCGATATTGCCTCCTCAAGCCTGACGGTTCTGTTCTTGGAGCATGGGTAGAATCACATATCTCCTCTGTTATAACCTACCTGTGGCTCTCTGTTCTCTCTAAGATCCAAATGCCCCTGATGGACATCCTAGGCATGATGTGATTTGGCCCTAGCCTGTTTTTCTAATACTTCCTCCTTTTCTCTGGCAAATAGGAGGAGGATTTCCATGACTGGTTTACACCACAAGGTATCCATGAGCTGAGGGATGTCTATCCCTGCCAATTTCTCACTGTTTTCCAGCACATCATGTTCTTTTTTGCCTCCTTTGCGGGTGCCAATCTCAGAGCCTGGAATAGTCCTCCTTTTTATATCCCCCTTTCCACTCCACCTCTGTTGAAATAAAATCTTGCTTGTCCTTCAAGATGCCATTCTGATATTGTCTTCTCCAGTTTCCCTGGCCATCATCCTTCAGGTGGAATAGGTTACCTTACGTTCTCCCATAGATGTTGGCATGGATGGGGAAACCAGTGTCTTTCCAGTAGTCAGGAGTATGGCTTCTGGAGTTAGACTATGTGGATCCGAATCTCAGCTCTGCCTCTTACCTGGATGAATTTTCTATCATAGCTGAGCTGTGACAGCCTCATTTACAAAATGTGGACAACGGCAGCACCCTTAAGGAATGGTAGCACAGATGAGATAGTGTGTGTAAAACATCTGGTACCTAGTAATTGCACAATAAATATTGGCCCCTGTTCTTATTTTTCTTTCACTAAAGTAATTATTGCATTTTTACCTTTCATCATGCTTAACTTTATTGAATGTTCTCACTCACTGAGTTGATGTGAACTTCTTTGCCAAATGGGAGGTGAGCTAGAGAGAAGTTAACATACTGTGCGTCGGACTCTGACGGATTCTTTGAATATCAACAATCCTGAGATGAGACAGCATTATCATCATCTTTTTCTTCTTCGTCATCCCTCCTTTACAAATGAAGAATGGAGGCTCAGAGGGTTTTTTTTGTCTTGGCTGCTGTCACAGCAGTCACAGCAAGGAAATGCCAAAGCCAAGATCCACACCCCTGCTGGTCTGATTTCCAAGGTCTGTGCTCTGTCCAGGAGTTCCTACTGCCTCCGATCATGAGGAGGGCTGAACCTCTATCATCCCCAGGGCCCCTCAGCATTGTCCTATTGTTTTAGTACAAATGAGGTGGTCGGTAAGTGTGTTGAATGTGACGTGTCATACAAAGACTTTCATGTGTGATGTGTAAAAAAAAAAAAAAAAAGACATTTCGAATTCCAGAGATTTTTTGTCAAATGAAAGTGTACTCGATGCACAATGTTACATTAATTTCAGATGTACAACAGTGATTCTACAAGTCTATATGCTGTGCTCACCACAAGCGTACCTACCATCTGCCACCATCCAACGTGACTACAATACCATTGACTCTATTTCCTACACTGCGCCTTTCATCCCCATGAATTATTCTCTCCATAACTGGGGGCCTGGATTTCTCACTCTCCTTCACCTGTCTTGCCCATCCCCCTTCCTCCTGTCCTCTGGCAACCATTATAGTTTGTTCTCTATATTTATGGGTCTGTTTCTACTTTTTGTTTGTTTATTCGTTTGTTTCGTTTTTTAAGTTCCCCGTACAGGTGAAATCCTATGGTATTTGTCTTTCTCTGTCTGACTCATGTCACTTGACATAATAAATACCCTCTAGATACACCCATGTGGTCGCGAATGGCAAGATCGCATTCGTTTTTTAAGGTCGAGTAAGAGTCCATCGTATATTCATACCACATTCGTCTGTTGATGACTGTTGTTGACTCTTGGGTTGCTTCCATATCTTGGCTGTGGTAAATAATGCTGCAGTAAACATTGGGGTGCATATATCTTTTTCAAATGAGTGTTTTCATTTTCTTTGGGGAAATACCCAGTAGTAGAATTACTGGATCGTATGGTGGTTCTATTTTTAACTTTTTGCGGAATCTCCATACTGTTTTCCAGAGCAACTGCACCAGTTTATATTCCCACCAACAATGCACAGGGGTTCCTTTTTCTCCACGTCCTTGCCAACACCTGTTATTTCTTATCTTTTTGACTCTAGTCATCCTGACAGGTGTAAGATGATATCCTGGAGAGATTTTTTTTTTTTGAAATTTTTAAAAGATCTTATTTATTTGAGAGAGAGAATGAGAGAGGGCAAGAGAGAGAGCATTGGAGTGGGGAGGGTCATAGGGAGAAGCAGACTCCTCGCTGAGCAGGGAGCCTGATGCAGGACTCCATCCTGGGACACCAGGATCATGACCTGAGCCAAAGGCAGTTGCTTGACCACCTGAGCCACCCAGGTACCCCCCAGAGAGATTTTTAAAAAGTTGGATTTATTTGAGGCTTTAGAGAAACACTGCTGGGAGTAAACAGTCCGCTTCCCTTCTGCGTCTCTAACATTTCCTGTTCTTGGAATTTCTCAGCAATCATTTTCTAAGAGTGAGCAATAAAGGGTGATGATTTCTCAGAAGATCTTACCTCACACATGATTTTGACATTGTTTCGTACTTTTTAAAAAGCCATATCCTTTTCCTTTGTGAAGACATTTTTTTGGTTAACCTTATTAAATTGATCTATTAATGCTAAACGATAAATCACATTAACTTTAAATTTAACTTCTAATTGAGATCTGGTTTTCAAAAGCCTTTCAAATATTGTATTAGGTGTTTCTGCTTGTGAAATGCTGATTTTTCCCCCCAGGCACTCTTTATTCAGGCACTATTACCTGAAACCATTTCACCGCAAATTACCCTCAAGTCTTTTCTTCCCCCTTGGCCCTGCTCGGTTTGGTGCCCTAATGACTCCTGTTTCTATGTTTCTATAGTCACAGTGCTCTATCTCTTCTCAGCCTGTTACTGTTTGTTTTTTTTTTTTAAGATTTTATTTATTTATTTGACAGAGAGAGATCACAAGTAGGCAGAGAGGCAGGCGGAGAGAAATGGGGAAGCAGTCGCCCTGTGGAGCAGAGAGCCCGATGCGGGGCTCGATCCCAGGACCCTGAGATCATGACCTGAGCCAAAGGCAGAGGTTTAACCCACTGAGCCAGTCAGGCGCCCCAATGTTACTGGGTTTTTAAAAATTATTTTGACAGAATGAACCTTTCTCAGTAAAAAAACCACACCCGAAAACCCAATTGTATCTATCTCAATTTATCGACAAGCTATGATTGATGAGTTAAAAAAACATCTTGGAAGGCTAAAGCAATGATACAGTAACTGATTAAAAGTAAGCCTTCTTCTAGGCTTACGTATAATGCTCTAGAAATGTTAAAGGCCCAATGTTCCCCAATAACTGAAATGGACAGAAAAAGGGTATCCTGTGACCACAGGCCCCCCCTCCATGCACCCACAGCCTTATATACAAAACACATTTCCAGAAGGCAATTTTAATATTACAAACCTAGATAATACTTTTGTAGGGCAGGAATGGAGAGTTGGGAATGTGGAGGAGAACTTTTATATTGTACTCCATAACTTTTTGTATTGTTAGTTTTTTGTTTTTGTTTCACTTTTATGATTTAACGTAAAGTTTACGATCTTAGAGTGCACACTTCAGTGTCATTTATGACCATCCCCATGTTCTGCAGCCACATCTTTTCCCTAGTTCCAGAAGGTGTTTGTCACCCCTAAGGGAAACCCATTAACTATGGAGCAGTCACTCCCTATTCTTCCCTTCCCCCCTCAGCAACCACTAATTCGCTTGCTTTCTCTAGGTTTGCATATTCCTGATGTTGCGTATAAATGGACACATACAGCATGTGACCTCTTGTGCCTGACTTTTTTCACTTGGTTTAATGTTTTCAAGGTTCACCCAGGTTGTGGCATGAGTCAGAGCGCCATTCCTTTTAATGGCTGAATAATTACTCTATGGGTATATTTTGTTTATTCATTAGTTGATGGATGTTTGAATTGTTTCTACCTTTTGCCTACCATCAACAGTTCTGCTATCACTGCTATCACAACCACTATCCTTGTGCAAGTTTTAAAAGCCAGTTTAGGGGCACCTGGGTGGCTCAGTTGGTTAAGTGGCTGTCTTCATCTCAGGTCATGATCTCAGGGTCCTAGAATGGAGTCCCGCATCGGGCTCCTTGCTCTGCGGGGAGCCTGCCTCTCCCTCTGCCTGCTGCTCCCCCTGCTTGGGCACGCTCACTCTCTCTCTCTTCTCTCTCTCTCTCTCTCTCTGGCAAATAAATAAATAAATAAATCTTAAAAAAATAAAATAAAAAATGAGCTTATTATTTAAAATCTTTTTATAGCTCCCCATTGCTTAACTGTGGAGTCAACCTACACCTGGCCTCTTTGAGTATTTACCTAACTTTCCATATCGTTTATGCCTTTGTGTTTTTGTTTACGTTCCTCCTTCACCTTCCACCTGCTGGATGAATGTACCCTAAGACTAATGACTAATTTAAGTGTCACTTCCTCGGTGGTGTCGTTGTTATCACTCCAGTCCTCCTGTCCCCAGGCCTAGCTAATCTCTTTGTGTCCCACTTTTTGCTTGGCACTTCTTCTTCTTCTTTTTTTTTTTTCCAAAGTATAAACTTAGATTCTGTAGGAAATGCTATATTACCAAAACAGTATCACATCCCCAGCATCCAATCCCCTCCTTTTAAAAAAAAAAATCTTATTTATTTATTTGACAGAGAGAGAGAGAGATCACAAGTAGGCAGAGAGAGAGCGGGAAGCAGGCTTCCTGCCGAGCAGAGAGCCTGATGTGGGACTCAATCCCAGGACCCCGAGATCATGACCCAGGCCGAAGGCAGAGGCTTAACCCACTGAGCCACCCAGGCGCCCCTGCTTGGCACTTTTTTTTTTTTTTTTTTTGACAGAGAGAGAGAGAGAGAGAGAGATCACAAGTAGGCAGAGAGGCAGGCAGAGAGAGGGAGGGAAGCAGGCTCCCTGCTGAACAGACAGCCCAATGTGGGGCTCGATCCCAGGACCCTGCGATCATGACCTGAGCAGAAGGCAGAGGCTTAACCCACTGAGCTGCCCAGGTGCCCCTGCTTGGCACTTTTTTACAGCTTTTATTTTATCTCTTGAATATCCCCTGTAACCGCACGTGGAAGGGAGAGGCTATGACTTTATCACTTTCGTATCCACAACTCTTAGCATACGGTAGGCACTCAGATGAATATTTGTTGGATAAATAAATGGTGTTTGGATTTTCTCATCACAAGATAACCAGGTTGGAAAAGTTCATTTTAGGAATCAGCAAAATGCGCAGCTAGCTAAAAATATCTTCCAAATAACCGATTGTTTGAATAAGAACTCGGGGTTTTTCTAATCTAGACGCTTGATGCAACGTATTTGGCCACTGGGAGTTGTAATTAGTTTCATGTCCTAGTGAATAATTAAGAACCTGGAAATGTAGGTTTTAATTGGAACTCTGAGACCTCATAAAATTCTCAAATGTCTTTAACTCGGACTATGTTAAGGATCTGGAATATTGTAGATTATAGAGACCTGCTTATTCCCTTTGGTTTTATATTGTGGTTTGTGAAGTGTTCACTTCTTCATAAAATGGTAATTTCCTTAAAATATTGCTTGTAAATTGCCACTTACAATTTACAGTCTTGGAGCATGGTAGGCCCTCAATGAATAATAGCTCTTATTATCCATCTCCTGTTCCTCCTAGTCCCTAGTGTTTTAGCACAAATTGGCATTCGGCAAACGCTTGTGAATAAAAGAAAGGACAGAACAGACTGCTGTGCTATGTATCCTATTCCTTTGGGAGCACAGATGGGGCAGAGGTTTCCCTCCATACTATTCATCTAGAAGTTGTTTTCCTCCTGCCATGTGTAGAGTGGTCTCATGGAAACCTTAACCCTTTTGGGAAGTATAAAGCACAGAGAGAAGCCACTCTAGGTCCCCGGGCAGTAGGACCGTGGGAGCCTCCATGATGCAGCCTGTTGTGGCCTCCCCAGTCCTGTGGGGCTAGTTCACTTGGAGTGCATACAAACTGATAGCTGGTGAGGAAAGAGCAAAGACTTCAAGGGGTTGGGATAAAGGGGGAGCCAAAGAGAGGCAGGTTTTGCCTTATTTGCGCTCAGAGTCAAAAATCAAATGAGCATGGGAAAGTATATAATTTCTAAAAGAGAAAGCTGCAGAGTGTCATGAAGTGTGAAGCCAGAGGACTTGGCTTATTTTAAAGAGACGCTTCAAGAATGCAACCCTAAGGAAGTGACATTGGAGTTGAGTTTTGAAGGTTCAAAGGGAGATCATTAGGCAAAGAAAGATAGAGGAAGAACCTGTGCAGAGACTCAATGGGGAGAAAGAACTGGGAACGCGTGTGGCGGAGGATGGAGAAGAAAGGTTGGTGGAAATAGATGAGGCCAGAGAGAGAAGCATCAGGCTTTTTCATTTATTTTCATTTATCCCAGGGCAATGCAGTGGGCAGCCAGGGAAGGATATTAGGTAGAGGAAGATAGATCAGATTTGCATTGAAAAATGTATATGTAAACAAGGATTGCAGAGTAACAGAGTAAAACTGCCCTTGCACTTCTCCACAGTCTAGACTGTGGGGAGAAGGGCAAGAGTCATTGGTAGAGGAGACGAGTTGGAAGGTCATTGCAGTGGACCAGGAAAGAGATACATAGGCGGTGGTAGAGTTGGAGAGAAATGGCAGATCTGTGACACAAGAGGGAGGCAAAAATCAGTGATATTTGGTGACCAGTTGGATAGAAAGGACTAGGGACTAGCTTCCCCTGGGTTGCAGGCTTATACAACTGGATGGATGTGTTAACCATCTCTGGTTGAGAGACTAGAAGAAGAGATCCACCCAGGGAGGGCACACTCAAAGGTCTGTTACGGTCATACTGAGTTGGGGTGCCCCTGTGACATCCACGTGGAGATAGGTAGGTGTTGGCTTGTAGGTCTGAAGCTCCGAGCAGATATCTGAGTGGGAGATGTAAAATGTGGAATAAGGGTTGAGAAGAGAACAGGGATATATTAACTCCAGTGGTTGAGTTTGGATTAAAAGAGAATGAGTAGGATGAGAAGAGCAACCCAAGGGTCAGAGGGTAATCATGGGAGGGTGGTGTTATAAAAGGCAAAGGATGGGGGACCACTTCAAGAAGGAGGGAACAGAGCAGATGGTAGATGTTACAGAAGGAATAATACTGGGAAAATATGCAATGGATTTAACAACCTGAGGTTATTGTTGACCTTAAGAAAACTTATTTTGCTAAAGAAAGAGGATGACAATCTGCTTGATTTGGGTTTTGGAATGGGCGGAAGATAAGAAAATGCAGATGTGGGGCACCTGGGTGGCTCAGTGGATTAAGCCTCTGCCTTTGGCTCAGGTCATGATCTCAGGGTCCTGGGATCGAGCCCCGCATTGGGCTCTCTGCTAGGCAGGGAGCCTGCTTCCTCCCCTCTCTGCCTGCTACTCTGCCTACTTGTAATCTCTCTCTCTCTCTGTTAAATAAATAAATTAAATCTTTAAAAAAAAAAAAAAAGAAGAAAATGCAGATGTGATCATAGACAACTCTTTTGAGAGAATGCATGTGTAATATTTTTGTTGATCCCACCAGAAAAATAATAGGGTACCTTTAATAGTAATAAAATACAAATAAATCACGTATGTTTTATTCTCCAATTCTCAGGTTATGTGAGGACTCTTTATACAAATGTCTCACTTCCGTAAGTTATGTAAGCATGCTGGTATTGCCCACTTGCAAATGTTTGAGTAGATGCCAAGGCTTTGGCAAACATGTATATGCCACAGCTTAGAAGTAGCTGCAGCCTACTTAATAATCGTTTTACTGTCTAATCTCAGAAATAAAATTTAGCGTCTTGTTGTTACTGGAAATCTTGGGGATTCAGACAGTATTTTCATTTCCTAGTGCATGTTTCCAGGAGTGAAATTGTTCTCATGTTAGTAAGATCAAATGGGAGAGGCATTTTTCCTTAGTTTTGAGATCTTTTTAAATGATTTTTAAAATTAAAAATAAATAAACGGAATGAGGAAAGACCACAAAACCAGATGTTTTCCTTATTTCAAGATGCAGTTTGATTATTGGGAAGCATTTTTGGACTTCCAGTTTCTCTAACACAACTGAGAAAACCTGACTCCTTCCTTCCTTCCTGGTGGATTGCTTACAAAAGAAGATTTAATCCAGCTGAGAAAAACAACTATAAATGACTCATGCTAAGAAGAAGTGCAGTCCTTTCATGTGTGAACACAGACTTGTGTAATCATTCTCATTTTCTCTCTCTGTCCAGAAAATCAAGTAGAAGAAGGAGAAAAATAGGAAAACTTATGCTAGATTTATGCAAGTTGAAATTAGAATGAGGAGAATTATACCCAGAAACCTGGAGAGGACTGGATGCTTCCAAAATGCCAAATCATTAGACAGATAGAGTAAGAAGTAAGAGGAGAGGATGTAGAAATACAGTAAAGTGACAAATGGCAATAAAAACCCACATCAGTTACATTGAGTCCTGTCTTTGGGCTTCCCCATCTTTTTGTCCATAGCTTGAATACTCTTGTCTCTCATTCTCCCCTATGCATACCTTACCCATCACCTCCCCCTAAAAACAACCGGATTTTTCTAGTTCTCCCTGATTATTTTTCCCTTCTGTGAGTTTTCTCAGCTCGGTCTGTAATGCCAATTTGGCCCGTGCAAACATGCCGCCATGCGTTGTTTTCAGTTTCCTATATGCGCCCATATTTTATTTCCTCAGCTAGAAGATAAACTCTTGAAAGGTGAGGATTATTTCTTACAGATACTGGAATCCTTAGCAGTCTTATGGGCATATATGTGCATTTCAACAGTGTGTGCTGCCTTGGATTGTTACCAGTTGAAATGCATGACACAATGTGACAAAAGGGAGGTCGAGAAGCATATTTTAAGCAACTTCCTGCCAAATCTTGGGATTTCTCCTCCCCAACTCTGTACGCAGTGATTTGATTGTCAGGCGTCCAGTCACAGGCTCTGGGCATGCACAGATGTGACTTTGACAGATGAATCTGAAGGTGTCTCCGATTTTATGGAGATTTATGACTGAATTCCAGAAGCTGCATGTTGGCCTACTGGTTGGTATCACTTGGCAAGCACACGAGCTGCCCTGGTTTGTTTGCTGCCCGCACCTGAGTGTAATTCCCCATCCTTGGCATATGTGTGTGTGTGTGTGTGTGTGTGTGTGTGTGTGTGTGTGTATGCAGTAACTCTCATGAAACAGTTGGAAAACAACCCAAACTTGGCATTTTTAAAAAATGTTGGAATGTTCTTGAGAAAACTGACAAGCAAAGGAAGACGGACCGCCATCAAAGTAGTTTCTTTTCACTAGTGGTGCCGTTGCCGTGAGCTCCAAGCTCATCTAGTAAATAGAATGTGCTCAGCAAATATTTGGGGGATGAATAACCAAGAAAATGATTATTTCTAATAAAGGCAAAAGATTGTATAGCACTTCTGATGTCTCAGCCACTGGTCTAAGTCTTTGATATATACTAACTCAATCTTTGCAACAACTCTGGGACTTGAGTACCATTATGTCTCTATTTTGCAGGTGAGGAGACTGAGTCGTCAACAATTTAAGGGACATTTGTTCAAGGTCACATAGCTGGTAACTAGCAGAGTTAGGATTTAAATCCATATGGTCTAGTTCTTAAGTCTGTACTTTGAGCCGCTCTGGCACCAGTGAAAAGCTACGCTGTTGCCCAGCTGTGCCGGGGGCATTGCGGGGTGGGGGATACACAGCAGGCTTAGGGTATAGTCAGCAGTTTCTGTGGTAAAATTTTTGCTTGCTTTTGGCTTTTTATCGCACAAAAGAAAACTCCTAAGGTGTTCTGACAGTTTGTCAGTGCACCTTCTAAAGCGAATCTGTGTCCTTTCCGAGATCCACAATTAGCTAATTCTTAACCAGGTTTTCAACAACACTGTTGCGTTGTTACACGTGAGAGCTTTAGAAAGAGTGAGTAGTTTGGCTTTGGGAGCAGTGGGAAGTAAACTAGGATTGGTTCATAGGTGTCATCCATCTTCACCCAGGAGAGGAATTTGTAAGGCCAGGAGCTGGACTTCTGGGTCTCTTTCATGAGCTTTGGGAGTTGAGTTTGTGGAGTTCAGAGAAGCTTACAATACATCGGGCATGTGAAACCTGACGTCAGGTGTATTTAGAGCTACTATAAAGAGAACACAGGCAAATGAAGGAGAGAGTTTTAAGTCACATGAAATATTTGTCAGAATTAGATTTGATCTTTTTAAATCTACTCTTTTGGCAATGGAGCCATGATTTGACTTAATTTAGTTGCTGTGAATGCACGCTGTCTGGATGCCACCATGATTTTGTTACATATTCATATCGACCTTGTTGTAAGTAGGCTTCGCAAATCAAACCTTGGAGCAACTATCCTGGTGTGACTTTTTTGAAGAATTACCCCAAATCACAGGTAGGAAGTCTTGGCAGAAAGAACCAACCCAGACTTTGCGTTTCTGCTCTCATCCAACTTTCCACATGCAGTCATTCTAATTAACAAACAAATAATAAACAACAACCAACCAGACGTTAGAAATTGAAAAACAAACAAAACAAAGCATACACACACACAAAAAACCCTCCAAAAATCCAAACTAACAAAAAAAGAAATTGAAAAACATTTGGTTTTCCAGGGGAACTGGGAAAAGCTTTGTGATTAAGGTGACCACTGAAACAAAGATGTTTTCAATTTCACTATATATGATAGAAAAAAATAGAAATTTAAAAAAATGTGGCTTTGAGACCCAGGAATGGTGCCCTACATCTGAACCTCCAGGAGGAGGCAATCTTTATTATTTCTTACAACTGTGTCCCATCCAGGGAGCAAATGGGATGAAGAGAGATGAATTGTAAATCAAACAAACAGAAAGAAAGATAAATTTTTTTTCCCCTTCAAACTTAGAGAATATGACGTCAAATACCATTCTATAGTTGCCACAAAAATACAACAGGAAAGTTGGATTGGACCCACAGGTTTGACTAATGATGCTGTGTTCATGAAAACACATAATTATCCCCGAGCTCTTGAAATGAACTAGTTGCAGTAGTTTGGTGGGGGGAGGGGATTTGCACATATGAATTTTAAGGATAGAATTCTCGTTAGCAAAAATGGCTCTCCTGGGACTATATAAAGGATACAGCAAGAGGCAAGGAATATACATAAAGTCTGAGAAAAAATAAGCTCATTTTTGTCTTCGTCCAGTACAGATCTTTTTCAAACCTTAAAAACTGGACTTTTGTGGAGCTGTGTGTAAAGGGGACTTTATAAACTCAATATTATGGGGAAATGTATTATTCTAGAAGTTAGGATACCTGAACTGGAGAAGGGATTCTGTTATTCAGACGATTGTGTGATCACGGGCTAGTCAGTATTCTTTATGTGTCTTCTCTGTGAAATGGGTACAGGGATGTGGTCCTCTCGAAAGGATTTTTATTTTCTTCTTTTGGGAACTGGGGACCTCTGGGGCTGCTGTGCATTTCATCTGAGCTTGCTGCTCACTGCTCCTCTTTCAGACTAGAAAAAAAGACCCTGATGCTTCCCCTCTGTCCTACAAGTGCTACCTAAAAGCACTACTTAAAAAGTCTTAGGCAACATATAATTATTTTGTAACTGGAGGGCCCTTTGGAGTATCTTGCCCAGTCTACGGCCATTCCACCCTGAACGCGCCCGATCCCATCTGATCTCGGAAGCTAAGCAGGGTTGGGCCTGGTTAGTACTTGGATGGGAGAGTGTCTTGCCCAGCGGATTTATGGAAACCGGTAGCATTGATGTTACTTTATACCAGGCACTCTTTGGAGCATTTTACTTGTGTTATCGCATCCAGTGCTCATGCCCACTTTATGAGGGAGGTAGTTTTATTGTCATTTTATGGAGGAAACAAAGGTCTAGTGAGATTAAGTAACCAGTTGTCAATGTCAAACAGCTGATAAATATTGGAACTGGGATTTTAAAAATATATACCTGGAGAGAAAGTCCACACACATGATAGGAAATCTCCAGTGCACAAAAGGAGATGTAGTGACTAGAGAGTGCCCTTCCTTGTTCCTGTAGCCTAGACATGGTATGGTATTGCCCCCTTCCAACAGGCAACTGGTTTCTGTTTCCAATTTCTTGTTTGTTTGTTTTTTAAGATTTTATTTATTTATTTGACAGACAGAGATCACAAGAAGTAGGCAGAGAGGCAGGCAGAGAGAGGGGGGAAGCAGGTCCCCTGCTGAGCAGAGAGCCCGACTCGGGGCTCCATCCCAGGACCCTGGGATCATGATCTGAGATGAAGGCAGAGGCCTTAACCTGCTGAGCCACCCAGGTGCCCCTCTGTTTCCAATTTCTTATGTATTTTTCTAAAGATCGTGTACAAAACATACAAACTAATATATATGTTATATATTAAAATACTGATATGTGTTCTTTTCTTCCCCCAGCAAATAGTGGTACCCTAAATGTACTGTTAATGCTTTGTCTTGGACATCTGTTCTATATTCTGGAAATGATGAGGAAATAGAAACATATTTATTGATTTACTTATTTATTTATATTTTTCACTAGATTACTGGTTATTGTAAAAGGAAACAAGAGCAGCCAGATGGAAGAAATACTTAGGAGAGGTGTGGGGAAAGGGCGTGGAGCGCTCCAGTCTTGAAGCTCTCCAAACTGCACCCCTGTGGGCTTCTGTGGAGGCTCCGTTATGTAGGCAGGCTGGGTTAAATCACTGACCATGGGTGTTTTATTTAACTTCCAGCCCCTTTCGCCTCCTGGAAGTCAGGGTGTAAGACTGAAAGCTCTAACCCTCCAGTCATGTGGTTGGTAGAAACGTTTTTCGGTAGATGAGTGACGCGTGACCAGTGCTCTCTTTTCGAAGGATAGTCCCTGTGGCCTTAGGGAGGAGAGTGTAGATGGAGATGAGTTTGGAAGCAGAGAGGTTCTTTTTTCAATAATGACCACAAATTCCCACTTCCCTGATTACCTTGTAGACAATGTGACCTCCTACTTCTTTCACCTCTAGGGACCTCTGTTCTCTTTCCAGTGCAGCCACGGGCCATGGCCTGCCCTGGAATCTTCTAGCTCTGACCAGGACCTGTTGTTCCTCGGCTTGTTTCCAGCCCCAGTTTTCATGGGACTGGGCCTTACCTGATTCTGTGCTGTCTGGCTTTGATAGAAACGTAGAAATAAGAAAGCCAGAAAGTCACATTTCTTGAGTTCTTACTCCATGCCTGACACTTCTCATTCATCATCTCGCTTAATCTTGGGAAGAATTATCGTTTTTGTTTTACAGGTGAGAAACTGAGCCTTACACAAGTTCAGTAACTTATCTAAGGCTTTTCAAATAGTAAGAAGCAGAGCTCGTATGCAGACCCAGGTCTTTGTGGATCCTGAGCCTGCACACTCAGATGATGCTACCTTTGGGTTTTCAGAGGAATGGATATGCTTAGCCTGTCTTTTTGGCCTAGGGCAAGGGTTAGAGATAAGGCTGGGATTAGGATTCACCTTAGGATCTACCGGTGTCTACCTGATCTCTGCCCTGATGTCCTGCCTAGAGATGGCCTGCTCCGTTTGCTTTGGGATTCCTGGCTTCTGGGGAGTGGAATGGAGGGTATGAAGCTCAACCCTGCCCAAGTTCTGTGCACTTGAATTATGGGTTTCAAGCTTAAGAGTCAGCCTTTGTCAACCATCCCTCTATTTTGAAGCCCCCTCCCTCTCTTTTCTTCTTTTTCTGATTCTCTTTTTCCTTCCTTCTAGCCATTTTCCAAATATTTATTTGAGTGTCTTCGTGTGTCTGGTGCTCTGTTTGGTGCCAGGAATACCAAGGTCTGAGAGCATCAATGTCTTTTGAGGAGTTTATATGTTAATGGAGAGACATATACCCTCACTTAAAATGACAATGCAGTGAAAGAAGAGCTTGTGTGAATTTCCTATGGCTACTCTAACGAATTCGCTAGACCTGGTAGCCTAAAACAATACACGTTGATTCTCTCACATTTCTGGAGGTCAGAAGTTTGCAGTTAGTTTTACTGGGCCAAAATCAAGGGCCCTGTCCCTTCTGAGAGTTCTAAGGAGGACTCTGTTTTCTTGCCCTTCCCAGTTTCTAGAGCTGCCTTCCTGCTGTCCTTGGTTCATGGACCCTCGCTTCATCTTCCAAACCAGCATCTAGCTTCAGTGGTCACCTTGGCTTCTGCTTCTGTGTCAAATCTCTATCTCCCCTTTACTAAGGACCCATGATTACATTTAGGACCCACTCTGATCATCCAGAATAATTTCCCCATGTTATGATTCTTAATTTAGCCACATATGCAGAATCTCTTTTGCTATATAAGATAACATTCACAGGTTACAAGGATTAGGAACTGGCTGTGACTGGCCATTTTTCAGCCCTCCACATTGCTGTTGGCAGATGCATGTAAACAGTGCCAAAGGAGCACCTTGTTTTGCTTGAGGGCATAGGTCAAAAATGTTGCAGGGAGTACGTGGTTGACCCTTCACCTGAATTCTAAAAGAGTGAGTGGAAATGAGCTTCTATGTCATTACTCCCCAGTTCTGTCTCTCTGGCTTTCCCTTTCACAGTTCGTTTCCTGGCTCCTTTCACCCTTCTGGGCTCATTAAATCAGCTGTAAACCCTAGGCTTCTCCTGTTGATCCTTTCCCACGATCTTGTCTTTCCCAGATGTTAGCCTCTTGCCCAGGGTTCGCATTCACCTCTGTACAGATGACTCCAGTCTCTGTCTCCAGACCTGGATACCGTTAGAGCTTCAGTCCTGTGGCTGCCCCTGTTTTAGGGGCAGCTCTGTCTGCAAGTCTTGTTCCTCCACCCCATCTCTTCTCCCTACCCACAAACCAACATCTCCTCCTGGCTTCCATACTTCCATAGTTCTATCTGTCTGTCCTCGTTCTCTCATTCAGAGTCTTTAGTATATATATACATGTATATGTATACACACACACACACACACACACACACCATTTCCTCAACCGTTCCCCCACATCTGTGTATTATCATATTGTGTGGGTCCTCCCTTAACATTCTGCCCACATCCTGCTACTCTACACTGGCTATTGCCTTCACCCAAATGAACCATTCAAAGGGTAGAGTAAGACTTCTGTCACTAAACTCTTCTCCCAACTTACCTTACCGTCATTGTTCCATTAATTTTCACATGTGACTCTTGTTAAAGAAAACTTCTAGAGCATAAAGCCTAAACTTAATGTGACATCTCAAGGTTCTCCAGAGTCTAGGCACTACATCACATTCATGTGTTTATCCATCCAGGATTTAGCAATCACCGCTCATATGCTAAGACTGTGGCAGGAAATGGAAGTATGATGACGAGTAAAAACAGACATCTCCACCCTTGTGGAATTTGCCATTTAATGATAAAGACAGATATAAATAAAACATTAATTATGTGGGGCGCCTGGGTGGCTCAGTGGATTAAAGCCTCTGCCTTCGGCTCAGGTCATGATCCCAGGGTCCTGGGATCGAGCCCCGCATCTGGCTCTCTGCTCAGCAGGGAGCCTGCTTCCTCCTCTCTCTCTCTGCCTGCCTCTCTGCCTACTTGTGATCTCTGTCAAATAAAATAAAATAAAATCTTAAAAAAAAACATTAATTATGAAAACACATGAGATTATGAAATTGCAGCTGTAATCAAACCATAGTTCAGGCTTTCATGATGTCTATGATGTGTTGGCCACCATGCTAAACACTTTACGTGCGTTATCTTATTTAATTGTCACAAAGTGTTCGTAACTATTATCCCCCACTTTATAGATGAGAGAACAGCAGAGAGTTTCAGTAACTTGCTGAAAATTCACGCAACGGGAAAGGACTTAAGCCAGGCAGACTGGTTCTATAGTTTGTCCATTTAGTCACAATGCTGTATTTCCATAAAGAAAAGGTGTCTGGTGCTTTGAGAATCATTAATTGGGGATAGGGATGGGGAATTTGAGGTAGTCAGGAAAGGTGTCCTAAGGAAAGACAGCTAAACTGAAATAAGAAAGAGGTGTAGGGTTAATTGGGCGAAAGGAAAGTACAGGTGTTTATGCAGAGGGGAGGTTTATGTAAAGGCCCAATGGTGGGGAGAGTACGGTGCTTACAGGGTCTGAATGGGGTCAGTGTGGTGGAGCAGAGAGAGTAAGGGAGGTGTAGACAAGGCACTGGATTAGGCTGAAATTGGATTAGGCAACCATCCATCATTACCCTGTAGATCATGTTATAAACTTTTCTTCATCTTAAATGAATTGGGAAGGCATTGAGGATTTAAGCAGAGGGTAAGAAAGAGATGTGAGAAAAGCTTCTGCATTGTATGCTGAATTGATGAGGTCTCATTCTCTAGAACAGGAACCCTGGAAAGGAACTAGGTTTGGGACTAAGATCATGGATTCCATTTTGGACATGTTGACTTTGAAGTCCCTTGTGAGAAATACTAATGAGATATCAAGTAAAATGTCAAATACATCAATCTGGAGTTCTTAGAAGTCTGGGTTAGACCTTTAAGTTTGGTTCCGTTATGTATGAAGAGTAGAAAGGCTCAGCACTTGTTTAACTGACCATTTGCACCTGAGAGATGAACTATTGAAAGGCTTCATTCCTACTAAAGAGAACTTAAAGATCTAATTGTGAGGTCTGTATTCATCTTTCTCAGCAGATTTGAATGTGGGGTAATAATCAGGCAGGGTGGGAGGAATTAATTTTAGATTCCTTGTCTACTTTCTACTTTTACAACAGATTACCATTGTATAATCATGTATCCTTCGGTGATAGGAACTAATTTTTGGCAGTTGTGGTTTGGAGCTATTAAAAGAGAAGTGACAAAAAAAAAAAAAAAAAAGAAAGAAAGGAAAGAAAAGGTTGTGTGAGCAGGCTTCTCGAGAATGCAACATACCCATAGTGCTCGGATCAAAAATGGATCATCTAGGTTAACTATTGCTGCATCACAGATTACCTCAAAATGGAGGGGCTTGAAACAACTATATTATCCTTACAGTATCTTTGGGTTAAGGATTCAGGAGCAGTTCAACTGAAAGACTCAGCCTCAGGATCTCTCATGAGGCCTCTGTCAAGATGTTGGCCAAGACTAAAGGCTTGACTCAGGCTGAAGAATCCACTTCCAATGTTCAAGTTTATTTACACTACTCTATGCTAGCGCTTACAGTGGTTGGCAGCAATCCACGGTATTTCCACACAAGAGCTTCTCCTAGAGCAACTTGAGTAAACTCATGGCATGGCTGGAGGCTTCCCCCAGAATAACAACCCAAGAGTGAGAGAGCCAGGTGAAAGCTAGAAGGCACATACTGTCATGCATTCTTCATGCCCAGTGTATCACTAAGTTTGGCCAACTGTAAGGTTGGGGAAGGGAACCAGACTCCACCTTTTGAAGAGAAGAGTGCTGAAGAATCTGTGGACATGTTTTTGAGCCACCACATGGGTGTTTGATATCTGAGTTGTGGAGGGAGCCTCCCCTCTCACCCTGTGTAGAAATTAATTTCTGCTATAACAAACCGAACAGATGGTCAGTCATCCTTTGTGTGGCACTTCCAACTAGGAGAAGTTCACTGTGTTGTGAGTCAGTGACTTCCATTTATACCCGCTTTTAATTGTTAGAAGTTTCTTCTATTCATGAAATTGAAAAACTCTGTTGATGAATATTCTATTATTGAAGCTGCTTCAGCTGCTCTGGAGTGACACATTTATGTGATGGTGTATCCATTCTTTGTAAACACGCTAATCTTCTTGGCTTCTTTCTTCTTCAGAGAAATACTGTCATTTCCACTTAGAATTTCCTCTCATGTTTTGATGTCAGGGTTTTTCCACAATCTGGTCACCTTCCTGAAAACATCTCAATTCAGTTCATCCCTCCACAACCGCAAACCAGCAACTAGTTCTGTACCCCATGCTTAAAAGGACATGGCCAAAAAAAGCTGTCCTCACCTGGCACAATAGGGCAGGACTGAAAAAAAAATGACTATGAAAACTGAAATCATGCAAAGTAATCTTAAGAATCAACGAGAAGGGACACTTGGGTCGCTCAGTCAGTTAAACGTCTGATTCTTGGTCTTGATTCAGTTCTTGATCTCAGGGTTACAAGTTTCAAGTCCCATGTTGGGTCCAGCATGGAGCTTACTTTAAAAAAAGAAGAAGAAGAAGAATCAGACTCAATAAGAAAATGATGATTATTGAGATCTTTAAAAGCTTTTGTTAAAACCTGAAAGATTTTCTTTCCAATCTGAATACATGGGGAAATTAAAAAAAAAAAACAGTAAAACTAGTATTTATTTAGTACACTCTAACTTAAAACATTAGATATAGGGAATTACAGTGTTTTATTTCTTCATTAAAAAGCAGTTAGCAAGAATAGTTTGGACAGTGCTTACGTTTTTCATCTAATTTTATAATTTACTACACAGAGTGGATGTCTTTCGTTTGCCTTGGCAAACTGTCATCCAGCTTCTAGATCAGCTTCCAAGATTTTAATCTCTTGAACTCTCAGTGTTATGAAATTTCTCTGAGATACTTCTCTAAAAGTTCCTTTAATAGGAAGCTTTTGCTGGTATCACTTCTTCTAAGACAATCACTGTTCTCCTTTTCATTGATACATCTACTCTGCTAATTTCCTCTGGCTGTAGATCTAGAATTTTTCAAATGGTGTTACCATCAAAATTCCCGTACTCAGCTATTTCGTCTCTAACTCCATTTGTGTTAGATCCAAATTTCACTTGTTGTGCTATTGCTTTTCACTTCTCTGCTGAACTTTCATCTGTGTTAGTCAATTCACTCTTTCAATTCTTATTTTTGTAAAATGCCACATGAGTTTATTGCTAGAAGTCAAGGAGGGAACACAACTACACACTTTGCTGTCTGTGTGTGAACTGAGTAACAGATGATAGACCATAGTAACTGCTATTTGAACCACATCGTTGGGGAGCTGGTGTTGTTTAAACTGTGTTATCTGAAATTGATGTGTATCAGATCCATGCAAAGCAAGGGTTGCCTATATTTCTACATATCTGACCTTAGTTAGAATCTGTTTTTATGGGCAGTTATTCCACACTGCTTATTTTGAACTCCTGGTCCTTGTGGTTATCAAGTCTCAAACATCTTTACCTTGTGCATTTGATTTTTCTTAAATATAAATGTCAGATTCTACTTACATTCTGGTTAAGCTTTCTCCTTTTAGTGTTAGCCTATGGATGTCTTTTTAAAACTTGATTTTGCTATCTGGGGAATAAATTATCCCTTCCAACTTGTTATCCTTTTCACATCTAAGTTGTGAATAAGAACACAGCTGGGGCAAAGCTCAGTGATGTTTCTTGAGATCTCCAGACATGCATCGGTCATTGTATTAATCAACTCTTTGAGTAGAAATATATAACCAGATATGAAATCTCCAACTCTGTCGTCACCCAGTTGCCTTTCTCAGTCTTGTCCAACAAAGCTAACTGGGGCCATCAGATGCCTTTCTGAAATCAAGGCACACTGTGTCAGCAGTTGTCTCCTGAAATACTACTCTGGTTACTGTGTCCAAAATTAACACTACTGACAATACCTAATGTTTACAGAGAGCTTTAACACTTCATGGAGTGTTTTATATATATCCCTTTAAAACTATTTTGTCTTTTAGGGTCGAAAAATGTGGCACATATTATTACCACATTTTTGAGAGCAGTAAGTCAGAAAGGGTACGGGATTTGCCTGTTTTCACAGAACTCCTAAACAGCAGAATCTTAATTCTTCAGTATAGTGTTATTTTTCTAACAAAAAAAGATTTATTTATTTATTTATTTTAGTTGGGGAGCAGAAGAGGGAGAAGGAGAGAGAGAATCTCAAGCAGACTCCCTGATGGGCTTGGAGCCGAAGTCGAGGCTCAGTCTCATGACCCTGAGATCATGACCTGAGCTGAAATCAGGAGCCCAATGCTTGACTCACTGAGCCACCCAGACACCCTAGTATTTTTTTAACTACCTCAAACTTCTCAGATGAGGTGCCTAAGGAAAACAAAGAGAGTCTCTGCAGTGTTTTTCCTTTACTGATTAGACTAGTCTTCCAGTCCTTCCTCCTATAGAGTCTGGCACCAGTTTACTAGGAGTTCTGGAACAAAGTACTACAAACCAGTTGGTTTAAACAACAGAAATTCATTGTCTCCTAGTCTGGAGACTGAAAGTCTGAAATCACCCTGATATGAGGAAGTGGAGATTGCAACGTTGGAGGTTGGGGGGTAGGAAAAGAATAAATGAAACAAGATGGGATCGGGAGGGAGAGAAACCATAAGAGACTCTTAATGTCACAAAACAAACTGAGGGGGGCCAGGGAGAGGGTGGTGGGGTTGTGGACATTGGGGAGGGTATGTGCTATGGTGAGTACTGTGAAGTGTGTAAACCTGGAGATTCACAGACCTGTACCCCTGGGGCTAATAATACATTATATGTTTATAAAAAAAAAAAAAAAAGAAAAAGAAAGTCTGAGATCAATGTATCAGCAGAGTTGGTTCTTTCTGAGAGATGTGAGGGAAGCATCTGTTCTAAGCCTCTCTCCCTGACTCGTTGATGGCATCTTCTCCCTGTTTTTGTTTTTGTTTTAAAGATTATTTATTTGACAGAGAGAGACACAGGGAGAGAGGGAACACAAGCAGGGGGAGTGGGAGAGGGAGAAGTAGGCTTCCTGCTGACCAGAGAGCCCTATATGGTGCTCAGTCCCAGTACCCTGGGATCGTGACCTGAGCCAAAGGCAGATCCTTAACAACTGAGCCACACAGGTGCCCTCCCTGTGTATTTTCCCTTTGTATAAGGACACAGTTCCTATTGAATTCAGGCCCATCCTCATGACCTTAATTTTAACTTGATTACCTCTGTAAAGACCTTATTTCCAAATACAGTCACATTCTGAGGTACTGGAGGTTTAGGACTTCAACTTATGAATTTTAGGGAGACTGACTCCAACCTATAACAGGTCCTTAAGCAGATTTCATGTTTAAAAAAAACAAAGGAGTAAATTTGTGTGGCCAGTACTTTCGTGCATGCCAGCATTTTCTTATCAGTATTTATGTGCCTGTTACAGTCTGTTGAAATAAACTTTGTAGACTATTGCTTTCACCTTTCAGTTTTCAAGAGAGAAAATGAATGTTTTTCCTAAATTCATGCTCAGGTGTCTACTTGCTGAATTTGTTTCTGAAGATGTCTTTTGTGAGACATGGAATTATTGGGTTGTTTAATGGGTTAATGATCCAAATGTGTTGTTTAACCTTGGTTTTGAGATTTGGGGTGAATTCGACTCAATGTTTGATGACAGTTGTACCCCTATTCCAGAAACTGATTAAGACCTCAAGGGATTTTGAATTCAGGGTGTAACAACTTGTATCCAAAAGCCATTCACAAACTATCAGGGGCATGTAGAGATCGTCTACCATGTTACTGACTGCTTAAAGAGACATATATGATCTCAAACTATCAGGGGCATGTAGAGATCGTCTACCATGTTACTGGCTGCTTAAAGAGACATATATGATCTCACTTAATTCTTTTTTTAATTTTTAAAAAGATTTATTTATTTATTTTTTTATTTTAGAAAGAGAGAGAAAGTGTGAGTGGGAGAGGGATAGAGACAGAGAGAGAGAGAGATTGAGTCCTCAAGCAGATTCCCTGTTGAGTGTAGAGCTTGACATGGGGCTTGATCCCTGGACCCTGAGGTCATGACCTCAGCCAAAACTAGAGTCCCAAAACAAGTGCCCCAATATGACTTCACTTTAGATGGCTAGTTTAGGTGCTGTAAATATCAGAACTGTGTCATTCTGTTTTCCCACTGCCTCTACCCTGCTCGCAGTGTTTCCTGTTGGTGATTTGAGTGTTCCACAGATGCTAAGCATGAACAGTTTGTATGATAAGATTTCGATGTTAAAAAATAACATTTATTACGAGCAGAGAATTTGTTTTTGTTCGTATATTTGCTCACATAAAAAAGAAAAGTTGTAATGCCTGTGTGTGGGGTATGAATGAAGACACGATGAACCATCAGCTTTCTTTGAAGCCTCCCAGATGCCCTTTCCATCCCATTCCCTTCCCTTCCCCCTCTCAGGGAGCCATTATCTTAAATTTTTTGTTTATCATGTCCTTACTTGTGATTATACTTTCATTTGAATATTTGTATTTCTAAACAGTACACTGTTTGCTTTGTAGTTAAAATTTTAGGGGCGCCCGGGTGGCTTAGTTGGCTAAGCCTCTGCCTTCGGCTCAGGTCATGATCCCAGGGTCCTGGAATTGAGCTCCACATCTGGCTCCTTGCTTCTCCCTCTGCCTGCCTCTCTCACTGCTTGTGCTCTCTCTCTCTGACAAATAAATAGACAAATTTTTTTTAAAGATTTCTTTATTTTTAAATCATTGCATAATTCTTTTAAAAAGCTACAAGAATACTCTAACTCTCATATAGCCTTCCCCCAGGTTCCCTACCGTGAACATTTTACCACATTTGTCTCATGGTTCTTCCCCGCCCCAATACGTATATATACATGTTTTATATGTGTATATATATTTTGTATGTATATATACATATTTTTATTCTGAACTAACTGAGGGTAAGTTACAAACATCCTGTTCTAGTCTAAATACTTCAGTATGTATTTCCAAACAAAACAAAACAAAAACAATGAGGATGCTGTCTTAAATAATCACGTACAATCATCTAGATCAGGAAATTAATGTAGATCTAAATCTGCCATATTGTCCACAGATCCCTTCAAACCCTGCCTACTGACCCAGTAATGTCCCTGATAGCTTTTTCCTCCTTCTGGGTCAGGATGCCCACTAACTTTACAAGTTGTATATACTTACCATGAATTTTTAGTTGCCTTTCACCTGGGACAGGTCTTCAAGTTTGTTTGTTTTAAAGATTTTATTTGTTTATTTGACAGACAGAGATCACAAGTAGGCAGAGAGGCAGGCAGAGAGAGAGGAGGAAGCAGGCTCCCTGCTGAGCAGAGAACCCAATGTAGGACTCGATCCCAGGACCCTGAGATCATGACCTGAGCCAAAGGCAGAGGCTTTAACCCACTGAGCCACCCAGGTACCCTTGTTTGGTTTTTTTGTTTGTTTGGGGTTTTTTTGCTTTGTTTTGTTTTTTTAGGTCTTCAAGATTTAACTGTCCTGAGTAAGTTCCAAGAAGACAGGACAGTTTGTTTGTTTGTTTGTTTTGTTTTAGGATGTCTTCCAGTTGGGGTTCACCGATGTTTCCTCATGATTAGACTCAGATTCTGCATTTTTTGGCGGGAATACCACAGAAACTGGAGCTGTGCTCTTGGTGCATCATAGCCCAGACACATGATACTGGTTTATCCCATTATTCTTTTTTTTAAATCCCATTATTCTTAATGTTAACTTTGTTCACTTGGTTCAGGTAGTGATTGCCAGATTTTTCCACTGAGAAGTTATTATTTTCTATGTAAAATAAATTTTGTGGGGAGATATTTTGAATTTATATAAATATCCTGTTCTCCTACAAAAATTTTCACTCACTAGTTTTTTTTTTCCATTTTATTTTATTTTATTTCTTTTCGGTGTTCCAGAATTCATTGTTTATGCACCATATTCATTGATAATTTTTGCATGAGTCATTTATTACAATGATGGTTGCCAAATGCTAACTTTCTATCATTCCTTCCACATGTGTTAGTTGGTGTTCTACTGTAAGGAAAAACTCTCTCTCATTCATTCATTCATTCATTCATTCATGTGGATTCAGGAATACATCTTTTATTCATTGGGACTTAATTCACAATCATAATAACAAATTATAAATAAATAATTGTAAATAATAATAAAATTATTATTATTTGATGTTCAGATTGATCCATATTTTGCTAGCTGGAACTTCTTCAAGGTGGTCCCTTTGTGCTTTTTACCAGTCTTTGGCTATTTTTTTTTGTGCCTCCTTTTTGTACAGAGTTACATTCCCAATTTATCTTGTGCTTTGCTCCAGCCCTGGAGTCAATCGGCTTCTTTGTAGTGGAGAATAGTATATAGAAATCACGATCTGAGCATTATGGGTGCTAATTGTTACGGTATCCTTGTTTCTATGCCTCTTAGCAGATAGAGTTAGGATTTAGGTATGCATGTGGATATGTATGTAAGTATGTATGTGTATACATATATATTCATTCATTCTTTATTGATCTGTCTAAATTAAAACTATGAGTTGACCCCAGTACCTCCAAGTCAAATCCAGTACCACCATATGGTAGTCCTTCCTTTCCATATTTGTAGCTCACCTCTGAGAAGACTATCACTAACCACGTATATTTACATATTTGCTGGATACCCTGTGTGGAATCAATCTCTTGACCCTAGTGGCTGCCTCCTCACCATCCCTGCCCATTTAACCTGCCTCCTTGACTCTGTACTTCTTCACCCCCAGTCCCTGTGGCCCTGTTAGCCTTCTCAGCCTTGACGATCCCTTTAACCCCAACTGCTTTTATGTTCCTGGCCTCGCCCACCAGCCTGAGATGTATTAAGGGAAGGGAAAGGAAAGGGAAGGGACCAAGAAATATTTTATAAAGAAAAAAGAAATTACAGGGGGAACTCTCTTTAAAAGTTTTGCATGAAAGACAATTTCTAAAAATGTATAGTGTTTAATAGCCCTCAGCCTGGACAATGACTATAGTTCAAATTTTAGATACCTACCAGCTGCGTAATCTTAGGAAAAATGCTTAATATATCTGTGCTGCAGTTTTCTCATCTGTAAAATGAGGTTAGTGATACTACCTACCTCAGAAGGATTCTTGTGAGGTTAAATGAGTTAACACATGTAAAATGTGTAGGACAGTGTCTGCATATAATAAGTACATTTAATAATATTTATTATTATTATTATCAGATGTCCCATCATTTTAGAACGTGTTTTATTTTTCTAATAAAAAGTTACTAAATGCCCATGAATCACCAGTGATGTCATTAGATCAGAAGAATTACTAAAATTACTTTTTTATCTATCAAAAACCACATTTTTTCTATAACAAAATAAGGTTTTATAAGACAGCCAGGAAAAAAAAAATAAGACAGCCAAAAATACTACACTTTTCCAAGAGTGTTTTTTTTAAAGATTTTATTTATTTATTTGACAGAGATCTCAAGTAGTCAGAGAGGCAGGCAGAGAGAGAGAGGAGGAAGCAGGCTCCCTGCTGAGCAGAGAGCCTTACGTGGGGCTCAATCCCAGGACCCTGAGATCATGACCTGAGTCGAAGGCAGAGGCTTTAACACACTGAGCCACCCAGGCACCCCTCCAAGAGTATTTTGTTAAACTCTAAAGTTAAAAGGAATAATTATTAAAAGCTATTGCCAATCAAAAAACCAGTCATAAATAGGACAAAGCTTTTTGGACATGTTTGTGTAAGCCACTGGGGTGGTTTTCAAATTATAAAGTTTTAACTTACATGAGTCTTTTTAGGAGTCTGCAGCAGAGTTTGGCAAACTTATTTTGTTGGATGACCCAGCTATTTTGCAGTGACCCAAAGAACAGTTTACTCTTCATAACAACAAACATCTTGCCCAAATTTGCCATCTGGTGTTTGAAGCCTCTATCTTGCAGAGAGTTTTTTCATTAGCTGACAGTCATTACTCATCTGATTTTGGCTTTAGTATTGCTGACATTCTCAATACTGCTCATCCTAAACAGCACAGTTTCAAGTGAGAGAGCACTTGGAGTGGTTTCTTTAACAGAAGGGATTCAGTTTCCTCATCTGGAAAACAAGGAACTCAGATGAGAAGGTTCTGGTCATCTGGCACCATGTCTGATTTTATGATTTTGTGAAACCTGGTTTTTAATGATTTCTGTATGTGCCAGACAGCCCACCTAAACTCTGGCTTGTGGAGGAAGGTCGTGAGTTATAACAGGTACCATGAAATGGTGAAAGATGGAAAGATGGGAATGAATGGCCCCATAAGCCCAGAGAAACTCAGGATCAAAGAGCCATTGCCCCATAAAGAGAGTATCAGTGATATATTAAAATTTTGCTGTATTCATTTTCTAAAATAATTTTAGAGATTCCTTAAAAATAAATCTCAAGGCTGTACCATGATCTACAAAGCCCCTGGCAACCATCTCGGTTCTTCTAGTCCTTGTACCATACCCATAACTGGCATCCCTGGTGTCTCAAAACTTGCCAAGCATTAATTTAAATTTAAGTAGACGTGTCAGAGCCTTTGTCCTGATTTGTTCCCTCTGCCTGGACTGTTCCTCTCAGAATATGCGAGCGTTTTACTCCCTTCCTTTATGCAAGTCTGTGCTCTAGCGTCATTGCTCAGAGAGATCCATCACACACCACATTTTATCTCATCCATTTACCTTGCTTTATCTTTCATCACGGCGCTCACTAATACAAGCAATATATCTCATATTCACCTATCGATTTAATTGTTCCTACTCCCTGGAGTAGTGTTTGACATGCAGGCAGTAATTGTTGAGTGAATACATGAGCTAGAGCAAGAAAACCATCTAGTAAGTACTTGATTTGTGGATTCAAGTTCTCTCCAACCCAGTGTTGCAATGGTATTTAAAGAAGACTCCTGTCTACGCTACGTCTTGCAGTTTTTTGCCTCTGTGCTTCTGTTCCTGTCATTATTTACCCTTTCCATCCTTTTCTTTCCAACCCCAGATACTCTGGCCAGAGTTCTGACTTTGAAACCTTCACTGAACACACCCCCTGTCTGTCCATCTGAACCCCAGGGCACTGCGCTCTCTCTTTATCCCTTCCTTGTCTCACGTATCATCTGTCTTTGTGAATCTTAATTCCCCAACCATAGGCTCCATGAGTGGAGATTACATTTATATATTCTATTTTTTTTTTTTACTTTACATTTTCATGTACAATTAAAATGGAATTAACTTTGATGATTTTGTTACAAGAAACCATTTATTAACAATTTTGAATCCCAAAGAATGTATTTTAAGGAAATGATCACTACTATCAACATTCAGACATGCCAACACACACACCATATTCATACCAAAAAATGTGATTAAAGAGCAGGGAGGTGGGAGGGAGAGACTAGTAAAGAAAAGCAAAATATTTTTAAAAATGTGATTATACCATACATGTTATCTAGTAACCTGCATTTTTAAAAACACCGTAAGATCATATCAGTGAGGCTCAGTGGGTTGAGCCTCTGCCTTGGGCTCAGGTCATGATCCCAGGGTCCTGGGATCGAGCCCCACATCGGGCTCTCTGTTCAGGGGGAGCCTGCTTCCCCCTCTCTCTCTGCCTGCCTCTCTGCCTACTTGTGATCTCTCTGTCAAATAAATAAATAAAATATTTAAAAAAAAAAAAAAGGGGGCGCCTGGGTGGCTCAGTGGGTTAAAGCCTCTGCCTTCGGCTCAGGTCATGATCCCAGGGTCTTGGGATCAAGCCCCGAGTAGGG
>NW_019154117.1:13149130-13321630 GCF_002288905.1 Enhydra lutris kenyoni
CTCTCTCTCTGCCTGCCTCTCTGCCTACTTGTGATCTCTCTGTCAAATAAATAAATAAAATATTTAAAAAAAAAAAAAAGGGGGCGCCTGGGTGGCTCAGTGGGTTAAAGCCTCTGCCTTCGGCTCAGGTCATGATCCCAGGGTCTTGGGATCAAGCCCCGCATCGGGCTCTCTGCTCAGCAGGGAGCCTGCTTCCCTTCCTCTCTCTCTACCTACCTGTGATCTCTGTCTGTCAAATAAATAAAATCTTTAAAAAAAAAAAAAGATCATATCAGGGATAATATTCCATTAGGTAGATATTAAGCCTTCATTGTAACTTTTTTTTAAAAATCTATTTATTGATGAGAGAGAGAGAGAGAGAAGGAGAAAATCTTTCAAGCAGACTCCCCGCTGAGCTCGGAGCCTAATGCAGGGCTTACTCCTGCGACCCATGAGATCATGAGCTGAGCCAAACCCAGAGGCAGACACTCAACCAACTAAGCCTCCCAGGCACCCCTTCACTCTTAGTTTTTGTTGCATTGTATTTAACCAACCTCTAATTGACTGACTTTGAAATTGTTTTCAGTTTTTCACTCTTGCGCATGTGTGATGTATGCTTTTGGGGGTAAGTGCGGTGAGAAACTCGAAGAGAGGATAGCTTTCAAATCTTCATGATGGAGGGCTGGAATGAGTTGACTAGAGAAAGGCTGTTTACATTTTTCTTTTTAAACTAATGTGCCTCTTAAAGGAATTTTAAAAAATCTATTTGCTTTTACACTTTTAAAAGTTGATATGCATAGTTTTTATTAAATTTAAATACATTTAAAGCTCATAATTTTTGGCAGATTGTAAATATGTATGTTAAAATTGAACTATGACATTACTTTTAAAAATCTATCTGATAAAATAAAAATATAGTGACTTGATATCTACCTTAATCTATTTTTTAAAAAATCATGAACTAGCTTCTCTTTAATGATCTAAAATACTATATAGTCCCTTTTTCTTCTTGAACTACTAACTCTATTCTACTTTCCTTACAGAGTCTATGCTAATGTGATATAGTTTTATATTGGAAAGTCTTTTGTTAATCAAGCATTGCCATCAAATTTATGTGGATAAATGTATTTAAAATTTCCTGGGACCATATGGTAATTTGTGAAATGTAAAATACAAAAAGCTGTTTTTTCCTCCAACTAGATAATATATGTATGGACAAGTGTTACTTGTTGGTAGAATGAAATAGGAGCACCATCAATTTTTTTCTTATTTTCCATTTTTGTAGATGTAAGTGCTGAGAAACATTTTCACATAAATCAAGTAGATGTGACTGAGAGGATCTTTTTTTATAGCAATATCTCTCAATTCTTTGAATCCCTTCTGAGTTATTTGATAACATTAATCTATTACTGAAAAAACATTTTTAATGATCTCTTGGTGTCTATACAGTTATGTTTTCTGTAAGTTTTACTGAGAGTAAAGACTGCAGTGCTAGAGAGATGTCTTAGGGTGCCAGGCACAGGCATTGGTAGGAGCACACTTGACCTTGATGATTATGGATATTCCCTCTATCATGTCATGTGCTTTGCTCCAGCACTGTCTGGGTCCACAGGTATAGCCCAGAGAGGAGGAGAGTTGGATTCAGTTAAGGCTGAATTTCTACCAGATGTGTGTTGACTAAGACATAAGAAATATAAAATAATAGGGTGGCAGAATCTGAGCCAGACAAGGACACCGTGGAAGAAGACCACTGATGGACTGGGGAAGAGTGGAGAGGAGAGGGTAAAAGGAGGGCTTTTCCAGGTGGGAGATTGGTTGGAGTACTTGAAATAGCAAACTGGAAAGAGAGGTCATTGTTGTCTGACGTGTGATGCAGGAGTTTTGGAGGTGGAGCAGTTGTGGGTCATGAACTTGTCCGAGCTATGACTGTGATATGAAGTTCTTGAACTTCATTTTTTCATTTGTTTATGCAAAAATCACTGAAAATGAATTCATGGAAGTGGGTGGTCATGGTGTCAAAAGTCCACAGTGATTTTCAAAGGAATGAAGGCAGGGCTTGGAGTGGAGAGAAAGAATACGAGCCAGGCATCAACAAATCTAGAAAATGAGAGAAAGGGGCTCTTGGAAGCTGGAAGGAGCAGGTCTTAAAAGAATTTAGTTTACAAGGAGCTTCAGGAGAAATGGTTTGGAAAGGATTGTGGTGGATATGGAAGGAACCAATTCATTTCCTGACTCTGATGCATGAACACCTGCCATTTGAGAAGCACAGGGAAAACCATGTCCTCAGGGGAGAGCCTCAATTATTAGAAGGGAGGAATTTGTATTTGTGACAGGGATTTTAGTTCTATTAGCGTGTGTCTGAACCACAAGCTTACTTAATGTGTTAGTAAAACTTCTTCACGGAGTGCCTGAGTGGCTCGGTCGGTTAAGCGAATGACTCTTGATTTTGGCTCAGGTCATGATCTCATGGTCATGAGATCGAGTCCCACATCAGGCTCTGCGCTCAGCAGGAGTGTACTTGAGATTCTCTCTTTCTGCCTCTGCCCCTCCACACCTGCTCGCACTCTCTCTCTTAAAAAAAAAAAAAAAAAACAACCCCCCCCCCCAAAGAAACAACAAATAAACTTACTCAGTTTCTTCCAGAGTTACTAGTTCCTTCAGTTTCCCTGTCTCTCCAGAATAATTTTTTTGATCATTTATATTTTCCTCAAAAACTACTTATTTCAAATATATGTTCAAATGTGTGAATACAGGTGCTTTACAAACTGTTTTTATGTAGGTATGCGTGTATGTATTTATGTGTTTAACGGTAAATCGCCTCTGAGTTATAGAGATAAATTGTTTTTGTGTTTTTTAAATTAATTATGCATATGCTTTGATACTTACTGATTCCAGTCTGTTTTCAGGATCATCAAATTATATTTTCTCATTTGTAGGAATTACATTTTCATTTTCTTTTCTGAGATTAAAAAAATCCCATTTAGGGGCACCTGGGTGGCTCAGTGGGTTAAAGCCTCTGCCTTCAGCTTAGATCATGATCCCAGGGTCCTGGGATCGAGCCCCACATCGGGCTCTCTGCTCAGCGGGGAGCCCGCTTCCCCCTCTCTCTCTGCCTGCCTCTCTGCCTACTTGTGATCTCAGTCTGTCAGATAAATAAATAAAATCTTTAAAAAAAAAAATCCCATTGGGGGGAGGAGTCAAGATGGCGGAGAAGTAGCAGCTGAGACTACTTCAGGTAGCGGGAGATCAGCTAGATAGCTTATCTAAAGATTGCAAACACCTACAAATCCAACGGGAGATCGAAGAGAAGAAGAACTGCAACTCTAGAAACAGAAAATCAACCACTTTCTGAAAGGTAGGACGGGCGGAGAAGTGAATCCAAAGCGACGGGAAGATAGACCGCGGGGGGAGGGGCCGGCTCCCGGCCAGCGGCGGAGCAACGGAGCACAAAATCGGGACTTTTAAAAGTCTGTTCCGCTGAGGGACATCGCTCCAGAGGCTTAACCGGGGTGAAGCCCACGCGGGGTCAGCGTGGCCTCAGGTCCCGCAGGGTCACAGAAGGATCAGGGGTGTTTGAGTGTCACAGAGCTTACAGGTATTAGAACAGGGAAGCCGGCTACAGAGACAGAGCCGAGGAGTGAGCTCTAAGCTCGGGGTTACCTTGAACCGGTCGCAGGCTCGGTCAGCTCGGAGCGCGGCCGGAGGCAGGGTGACGGGAGTAAATCGGCGCTGTTCTCTGAGGGCGCACTGAGGAGTGGGGCCCCGGGCTCTCGGCTCCTCCGGGCCGGAGACCGGGAGGCCGCCATCTTCATTCCCGCCCTCCGGAACTCTACGGAAAGCGCTCAGGGAACAAAAGCTCCCGAAAGCAAACCCGAGCGGATTACTCAGACAGGCCCCTGGTAAGGGCGGTGCAACTCCGCCCGGGGCAAAGACACTTGAGAATCACTACAACAGGCCCCTCCCCGAGAAGATCAACAAGAAGCCCAGCCAGGATCAAGTTCACCTACCAAGGAGGACAGTTTCAATACCAAGGAGAGCAGCGTAATTCCAAAGGAGGAGAAAGCAAAGCACGGAACTCATGGCTTTCTCCCCATGATTCTTTAGCCTTGCAGTTAATTTAATTTTTTTTCTTTTTCAATTTATTTTTCTTCTTCTGCTAAATTTTTTTAACTTTTACCCTTTTCTTTTTTAACGTTTTTTAACTAGTTTATCTAATATATATATATTTTTTTCCTTTTTATATATTTTTCTTTATTGGTTTTCTTTTTTTAATTGTTTCTTCCTTTTTTTTTTCTTCTTTTTTTTTTTCTTTTTCTTCTTTCTGAACCTCTTTTTATCCCCTTTCTCCCCCTCATGATTTGGGATCTCTTCTGATTTGGCTAAAGCATATTTTCCTGGGGTTGTTGCCACCCTTTTAGTATTTTACTTGCTCCTTCATCTACTCTTATCTGGACAAAATGACAAGGCGGAAAAATTCACCACAAAAAAAAGAACAAGAGGCAGTACCAAAGGCTAGGGACCTAATCAATACAGACATTGGTAATATGTCAGATCTAGAGTTCAGAATGATGATTCTCAAGGTTCTAGCCGGGCTCGAAAAAGGCATGGAAGATATTAGAGAAACCCTCTCGGGAGATATAAAAGCCCTTTCTGGAGAAATAAAAGAACTAAAATCTAACCAAGTTGAAATCAAAAAAGCTATTAATGAGGTGCAATCAAAAATGGAGGCTCTCACTGCTAGGATAAATGAGGCAGAAGAAAGAATTAGCGATATAGAAGACCAAATGACAGAGAATAAAGAAGCTGAGCAAAAGAGGGACAAACAGCTACTGGACCACGAGGGGAGAATTCAAGAGATAAGTGACACCATAAGACGAAACAACATTAGAATAATTGGGATTCCAGAAGAAGAGGAAACAGAGAGGGGAGCAGAAGGTATATTGGAGAGAATTATTGGAGAGAATTTCCCCAATATGGCAAAGGGAACAAGCATCAAAATCCAGGAGATTCAGAGAACCCCCCTCAATATCAATAAGAATAGGTCCACACCCCGTCACCTAATAGTAAAATTTACAAGTCTTAGTGACAAAGAGAAGATCCTGAAAGCAGCCCGGGAAAAGAAGTCTGTAACGTACAATGGTAAAAATATTAGATTGGCAGCAGACTTATCCACAGAGACCTGGCAGGCCAGAAAGAGCTGGCATGATATATTCAGAGTACTAAACGAGAAAAACATGCAGCCAAGAATACTATATCCAGCTAGGCTATCATTGAAAATAGGAGAGATTAAAAGCTTCCAGGACAAACAAAAACTGAAAGAATTTGCAAATACCAAACCAGCTCTACAGGAAATATTGAAAGGGGTCCTCTAAGCAAAGAGAGACCCTAAAAGTAGTAGATCAGAAAGGAACAGAGACAATATACAATAACAGTCACCTTACAGGCAATACAATGGCACTAAATTCATATCTCTCAATACTTACCCTGAATGTGAATGGGCTAAATGCCCCAATCAAAAGACACAGGGTATCAGAATGGATAAAAAAACAAAACCCATCTATATGTTGCCTACAAGAAACTCATCTTAAACCTGAAGACACCTCCAGATTTAAAGTGAGCGGGTGGAAAAGAATTTACCATGCTAATGGACATCAGAAAAAAGCAGGAGTGGCAATCCTTATATCAGATCAATTAGATTTTAAGCCAAAGACTATAATAAGAGATGAGGAAGGACACTATATCATACTCAAAGGAACTGTCCAACAAGAAGATCTAACAATTTTAAATATCTATGCCCCTAACATGGGAGCAGCCAACTATATAAACCAATTAATAACAAAATCAAAGAAATACATCGACAATAATACAATAATCATAGGGGACTTTAACACTCCCCTCACTGAAATGGACAGATCATCCAAGCAAAAGATCAACAAGGAAATCAAGGCCTTAAATGACACACTGGACCAGATGGACATCACAGATATATTCAGAACATTTCATCCCAAAGCAACAGAATACACATTCTTCTCTAGTGCACATGGAACATTCTCCAGAATAGATCATATTCTCGGTCCTAAATCAGGTCTCAACCGTTATCAAAAGATTGGAATCATTCCCTGCATATTTTCAGACCACAATGCTCTGAAGCTAGAACTCAATCACAAGAGGAAATTTGGAAAGAACCCAAATACATGGAGACTAAACAGCATCCTTCTAAAGAATGAATGGGTCAACCAGGAAATTAAAGAAGAGTTGAAAAAATTCATGGAAACAAATGATAATGAAAACACAACGGTTCAAAATCTGTGGGACACAACAAAGGCAGTCCTGAGAGGAAAATATATAGCGGTACAAGCCTTTCTCAAGAAACAAGAAAGGTCTCAGGTACACAACCTAACCCTACACCTAAAGGAGCTGGAGAAAGAACAAGAAAGAAACCCTAAACCCAGCAGGAGAAGATAAATCATAAAGATCAGAGCAGAAATCAATGAAATAGAAACCAAAAAAACAATAGAACAAATCAATGAAACTAGGAGCTGGTTCTTTGAAAGAATTAATAAGATCGATAAACCCCTGGCCAGACTTATCAAAAAGAAAAGAGAAAGGACCCAAATAAATAAAATCATGAATGAAAGAGGAGAGATCACAACTAACACCAAAGAAATACAGACAATTATAAGAACATACTATGAGCAACTCTACGCCAACAAATTTGACAATCTGGAAGAAATGGATGCATTCCTAGAGACATATAAACTACACAACTGAACCAGGAAGAAATAGAAAGCCTGAACAGACCCATAACCAGTAAGGAGATTGAAACAGTCATCAAAAATCTCCAAACAAACAAAAGCCCAGGGCCAGACGGCTTCCCGGGGGAATTCTACCAAACATTTAAAGAAGAACTAATTCCTATTCTCCTGAAACTGTTTCAAAAAATAGAAATGGAAGGAAAACTTCCAAACTCATTTTATGAGGCCAGCATCACCTTGATCCCCAAACCAGACAAGGATCCCATCAAAAAAGAGAACTACAGACCAATATCCTTGATGAACACAGATGCAAAAATTCTCGCCAAAATACTAGCCAATAGGATTCAACAGTACATTAAAAGGATTATTCACCACGACCAAGTGGGATTTATTCCAGGGCTGCAAGGTTGGTTCAACATCCGCAAATCGATCAATGTGATACAACACAGTAATAAAAGAAAGAACAAGAACCATATGATACTCTCCATAGATGCTGAAAAAGCATTTGACAAAGTACAGCATCCCTTCCTGATCAAAACTCTTCACAGTGTAGGGATAGAGGGCACATACCTCAATATTATCAAAGCCATCTATGAAAAACCCACCGCAAATATCATTCTCAATGGAGAAAAACTGAAAGCTTTTCCGCTAAGGTCGGGAACACGGCAGGGATGTCTGTTATCACCACTGCTATTCAACATAGTACTAGAAGTCCTAGCTTCAGCAATCAGACAACAAAAGGAAATTAAAGGCATCCAAATTGGCAAAGAAGAAGTCAAACTATCACTCTTCGCAGATGATATGATACTATATGTGGAAAACCCAAAAGACTCCACTCCAAAACTGCTAGAACTTGTACAGGAATTCAGTAAAGTGTCAGGATATAAAATCAATGCCCAGAAATCAGTTGCATTTCTCTACACCAACAACAAGACAGAAGAAAGAGAAATTAAGGAGTCCATCCCATTTACAATTGCACCCAAAACTATAAGATACCTAGGAATAAATCTAACCAAAGAGACTAAGAATCTATACACAGGAAACTATAAAGTACTCATGAAAGAAATTGAGGAAGACACAAAGAAATGGAAAAATGTTCCATGCTCCTGGATTGGAAGAATAAATATTGTGAAAATGTCTATGCTACCTAAAGCAATCTACACATTTAATGCAATTCCTATCAAAGTACCATCCATTTTCTTCAAAGAAATGGAACAAATAATCCTAAAATTTATATGGAACCAGAAAAGACCTCGAATAGCCAAAGCAATATTGAAAAAGAAAGCCAAAGTTGGTGGCATCACAATTCCAGACTTCAAGCTCTATTACAAAGCTGTCATCATCAAGACAGCATGGTACTGGCACAAAAACAGACACATAGATCAATGGAACAGAATAGAGAGCCCAGAAATAGACCCTCAACTCTATAGTCAACTCATCTTCGACAAAGCAGGAAAGAATATCCAATGGAAAAAAGACAGCCTCTTCAACAAATGGTGTTGGGAAAATTGGACAGCCACATGCAGAAAAATGAAATTGGATCATTTCCTTACACCCCACACGAAAATAGACTCAAAATGGATGAAGGATCTCAATGTGAGAAAGGAATCCATCCAAATCCTTGAGGAGAACACAGGCAGCAACCTCTTCGACCTCAGCCGCAGCAACATCTTCCTAGGAACATCGCCAAATGCAAGGGAAGCAAGGGCAAAAATGTACTATTGGGATTTTATCAAGATCAAAAGCTTTTGCACAGCAAAGGAAACAGTTAACAAAACCAAAAGACAACTGACAGAATGGGAGAAGATATTTGCAAATGACATATCAGATAAAGGGCTAGTGTCCAAAATTTATAAAGAACTTAGCAAACTCAACACCCAAAGAACAAATAATCCAATCAAGAAATGGGCAGAAGACATGAACAGACATTTCTGCAAAGAAGACATCCAGATGGCCAACAGACACATGAAAAAGTGCTCCATATCACTCGGCATCAGGGAAATACAAATCAAAACCACAATGAGATACCACCTCACACCAGTCAGAATGGCTAAAATTAACAAGTCAGGAAATGACAGATGCTGGCGAGGATGCGGAGAAAGGGGAACCCTCCTACACTGTTGGTGGGAATGCAAGCTGGTGCAACCACTCTGGAAAACAGCATGGAGGTTCCTCAAAATGTTGAAAATAGAACTCCCCTATGACCCAGCAATTGCACTGCTGGGTATTTACCCTAAAGATACAAACGTAGTGATCCAAAGGGGCACGTGCACCCGAATGTTTATAGCAGCAATGTCTACAATAGCCAAAGTATGGAAAGAACCTAGATGTCCATCAACAGACGAATGGATAAAGAAGATGTGGTATATATACACAATGGAATACTATGCAGCCATCCAAAGAAATGAAATCTTGCCATTTGCGACGACGTGGATGGAACTAGAGGGTATCATGCTTAGCGAAATAAGTCAATCGGAGAAAGACAACTATCATATGATCTCCCTGATATGAGGGAGAGGAGATGCAACATGGGGGGTTAAGGGTGTAGGAGAAGAATAAATGAAACAAGATGGGATTGGGAGGGAGACAAACCATAAGTGACTCTTAATCTCACAAAACAAACTGAGGGTTAATGGGGGGAGGGGGTTGGGGGGGTGGGATTATGGACATTGGGGAGGGTATGTGCTATGGTGAGTGCTGTGAAGTGTGTAAACCTGGCGATTCACAGACCTGTACCCCTGGGGATAAAAAGATATTGTATGTTTAAAAAAAATAAAATTTAAATAAAAAAAAAAATCCCATTTAAAAAAAAGTGTATCGTCAATGAATAAAGAAATCAACATATTTTACTTTATTTTCAGTTCCACTGTTTTTTGCACAGTATAGTGCCTTGCTTCTAATTAATTAGATACATTTTATTTAGCAGTCTTTTTTCAATATTTTATGTATCATAAAACATTTATTCTCCCAATATTACATTGATAAACGAAATACAGGATATTTCCTGCATATATATTCCATTGTCCCTTGTTTTTTCTGGCTTTGCAGTCCACTTTTATAGAGAAGACAGTAATACTGTATTCAAAAAAGAATCAGCAATAGATACAATGTGTCTAGCATTTAATATATTCTGGGGATGTGCTAACATCTTTACCACAGTTACCATATTGAGTCTTGACAGTAACCCTGTGAAGTATGTACTGATGTTATCCCCAGGGTGCAGATAGGGAACCCAGACCAAGAGAGAATTAAGAGTTCCCTCCAAAGTTCCCCAGCTGTTGCGCATGTTGTTAGGACTCTGTTAGCGTAAGAGGTTGCTCTGTTAGCCTCTCATCCACAGTACTAGAAAAATATAGCAGACTTCTTTATGGCAGATGGCCAGAACCAGAGCATCAACATAATTCATGCTAAGATTTGATTGTCGGGCAATTATTATGTGCAATTATATTCAGTGTTAATAACTTTCCCCATGATATACTACTACCATACTCTGTACAGGAGTCTCCTTTAACAGCTTAACAAAAGTCTTTTATTCATCTGAAGTGAGGTACACTTTCTATAAATAATTGTTTCCTTTAATCATTTTGGGATGTGGGGAGAAATAGATATCAATTAGCCATTTTTAACACCCTGTGTTTTCAAATTAGAATTTTTGAAGTCTTATGTGTATCTGTAGAAAGGCAAAAAAGAAATTTCATGCAGTTTGCTTCCTTGGTCAAGCAAAGGCAAACCCCTGTCCTTTTGTCTCTGAACTCTATCCCATTTGGTTATCGAACACCTTTTAAAAAGATTTAGATATTTAACTACAACAAATGCCTATGGCTTATTGATTTGTGATTCTTCTTTCTTTCTTTTAAAGATAGTGTTTTTAGAAGAGGCATCCCAACAAGAAAAGCTGGCCAAAGAATGGTGCTTCAAGCCGTGTGAAGTAAGAGAACTAAGCAACCAGTAAGTACAGCCAACGTCTTCCCTTTTGCTATTAAATAATGCCCTTCGCCAGTCTCAGGTGATTACAGACCTGCCTCGGAGACGGAGAGGTTTTATTTTTTTCCTTGTGGGGCGAGGTGAGAACGAGAAGGGAATTTGAGAACAGGAAGCTGAAGGATGGATGCTTTGAGAACAGGAGGCTGCCATCATCCGTTTAGTTCTCCAGCAGATCTTTGTGGCGTTTCCTGTGTGCGGCAACCAGGATCTGGAGAAAACGATGTGTAAGGTGTTCACCCTCGCAGGGTTTACAGCCCACGGGGATCTCAGAGAGCAAGCAGGTACGCAGATAGGGAAGCACACCAGGGATAGGTTGTGCTACCTTCCGTGAAGGTATATAGGAAGGAAGAAAGGGAATAAAGAGGGAGGGAGAGAAACTGCCAGGGGTGAGGGGAGATGGAGACTTGGGGAGCAGTAAGTGACAGCACAGTTAGGGGACACCCATCCCCCAAGTGCCTTTGAGCTGTGGTTTTATATTATGGGTTTTAAAAAATATTTTATTCATTTATTTGAGTAAGAGAGAGACAGAGGAGGGAGAGAGAATGGGCAGGGGGAAGGGGCAGAGGGAGAGAGAGAAAGCAGCAGACTCCCCGCTGAGCAGGGCTCCATTCCAGGACCTGGAGATCATGACCTGAGGCGAAGGCAGAGGCGTAACCCATTGAGCCACCCAGGCGCCCCTACAGGCATTGTTCTAACTTGGGAAGTGACTTCAGAGAGTGAAGTTCCAGTGAACTAGGAACCGGAACACCTGGCTTGAATCCTCTCGCTACAGCTTGAAAGCAAGGCACTTCCCTTCTCTGAGCCCGTCTCCCAGGCTGTTAGCAAAATAATTGTCCTCAGCGATGGTGGATGCCTCCTAAGGACCCTGCAGCAACTCTGTGAACTGGGTTACCCATAAGGCTTGGAGGCAGAGGGGCTGGCCCCAGTCCTGACAGATGGGGTGACTGTTCATAATGAAGTTTGGTGCACCTGTGTTTGTGTGGAGGTTTCCTACCTGCTGCCTCTCTGGGCTTGGGAGGTCTTGGGCAGCGGGCCCGGAAGTGAATCCAGTGGGCAGGGAGATAATTCTAGCCACTTCTGTGTTATTGTCTGCTTCCTCTTGCTAGATTGGTACGAGGATGTATGTTAAGGAATGACTGACATTTGGTCTCCTGCCGGCAGGCCTTCAGGATAAGGAGGCAGAAGCTGTGGGAGTAGATGAGCTGAGGGTAGGAGGTGGAGTGGTTGAGGGTGGGGGAGGGGCGAACACTGCTGTGGGTCTTCACATCCTTTGGCCCCTCTTCATGAGGCTGCTTTTGGAGGAAAGTCCATCAGACAAATAGAGATTCTGGGGCCTCTGTAGGCACCACACACAGAGAAGCGGTAAGGTAAGAAAAACCATATACCTTGGTGGAAGACTGAGGTCTTTGTAGAAAACCTCATACCAAACACGCAGATATGCACACTTGAGTTTCTGTAAGTCACAATGAAGATACCACAGAAGATGGTGTCTCTGGTAGTGCGTTTAATTGTACCTGCAGGTCTATTTCAGCATGATGTGGATTTTCTTTTTCTTTTCTTTTTTTAAGATTTTATTTATTGGAGAGAGTGCGTGTGCAAGCACAAGCAAGGGGAGGGCCAGAGGGAGAAGCAGGAGCTGAACCAGGAGCCCGATGTGGGGCTTGATCCTGGGACCCTGGTATCACGACCTGAACTGAAGGCAGACTCAGCTGACTGAGCCACCCGGGCAGCCCAGGATGTGGATTTTCTTAAATGAAAATTACGACTGGAGCATTCTGAGCCGAGCTTTAATGGAAGTAGATCAGATTGTGACCATGGGCCATAGAGAGGGCGGCAGGGCCAGGATTAGGCTGAAACAAGGGAGGCATTCACATTGGGCAAGGAATTTCAGGGTAGTCGGGAAGGGGAAAAGCTCATGAATCAAGATAAGTAATAGTTGGATGCACCATTTTTTAAAAAAATCAAAATTAATGCAAAAAATCCATAATGGACAAAATACCCAAATTTTAAGTAAAGACAGGATGTTATTGATTGTTTTACGCCCCTGCACTGTTGGACAAGGAAATGGTCATTTTCAAAGAGCCTGGGGTTCCCAAGCCCACAGGGACATCACACCTCCTGGCTGGCAGGTGAATGAGGGTTGACGATGTTGAGCAAACAGCTTGGGCACCTCAGAACCTTCTAGATTGTCATATGTTTTGATGGTAGAGCTTTCATGAACATTGTCCACTTGTTAAAATATGAGTTTTGATAAGTGTATTTGGGGCAGCCGTCTTCTTTGTCCTCAGATTCAGATACAGACTGGCCAACACTGCAAGTCTAGAATATGAAATTAATGATATTGATCCATGGGGAAGTTGAGCTTTTCTAAGGCAATGAAGCTAGTGAGTGAGCAAAATTGAAAAGAGTTCCTTCATCTCTGCTTCCTTAACAAAATCCTCAACAAAACATGACTTTCCCTTTCCCCCTACCTTCCCATTCTTCCACTACCAAATATTTTTAAAGGGATTTCTCCCTCTGCCCAGTACTTTCTCTAAACACTGATCTTTCGTGTTCATGGGTTTCTTTTCCACATGTAGGGCAGTAACTAAACCATTCTAGAGATCTGGTAAGTATTCTACGGTATAGGACTGAATCCACATGAAATCAGGTGTCTCCCCAGTCACCGCATAGAAATGAGGGCTCTCGTTGCCTGAGACCACTTGCCCTTCACCCTTGCCCTTGATAATCTCTGTGCTGTACTCCTTTCCCTTCACTGCTGTCCTTGATACCCCTCTTTCCTGGGTCTCCCTCAGTCCTCCTGACAGGTCTGCCCAGAATGAGCATAGCCTTGTGTTCCTCATTCTTACTCTTGTAAGTGGACGGTACTGCTCAAGATTCAGTTTTGTTCTTTATCCACAGAAATTGCTGGCACCACCAAACACAAGGCTTACCTCTGCAGAGCGGACTCTCAGACCTGAATCTGTCACCTCTTATCCCATGTTTCTGATGCTCTTTGGACCATTGGAGATCACACTGACTCTAGACTTAATAACATCACCCCGCCCTCAACGTGGGATTTCTTCCTACATTCCCTGCACATCATGTCTTATAATCAGCTTCACATGCTCAAAAGCTCTCTTTTGGACTCATTCCTCTCCTTTGCTGCCCAGAGCTAATAAAATATCAAGCTTTTTCTTTTGTATTCATCTTTTCCTTTCTGTTCTTATCACCATAATCTTTATTCAGAAATGTCATGCTTGGGACATGCATGGAAGGAGTCTCCCAGCACATCCCTGCCACGGCCAAATTCATGTCCTACAGCCGAGGTTCAGTGTGTCACAGCTCTGCAAAAGAGAGGAAAAAACAAAGTAACAAGTATCCTCACCATCCCCTCCCTCCTGGCTAGAGAATAGCCAATACCAGTTAACTCACTGAGCTGATTATTCAAGACCCTTTCTAAGATGGGTTTTTTTTGTTTGGGGGGGGGGGACTGTTGTTTTGAAACTTTTTTTTTAATGTAGTAAAGTGCAGAGATCTTAGATGTATACATTGATAAATTTTGACAGACACATGTAACTATGTGACCCAACATATACCAGTCAAGATATGATACATTCCTCTCAGCCTAGAAATTTCCTTTGTGCCCCTTCCAGCCCCTCATCCCCTGTTCAATTTCTTTCTATCACATAGATTACTTCTGCCTGTTTTTAAGTGTCATATGACTGGAATAAATCAATAATTCCTGTGTCTGGATTCTTCATTCTTCATAATGTTTCCGAGAGTCATCCATTTTGTTGTTTATACCAGTAGTTCTTTCTTTTTTATTGCCAAATAGTATCCCATTGTGTTGAAATATCACAGTTCGTTTATCTGTTTTCCTGTGATATTTGAACTGTTTCCAGTTCGAGGCTAGAATACATAAACCTGCTCCAAATATTTTTGTACGGTGCTTTTTCATAAGTGTCTGTTTATTTCAGTTGGATAAACCACTAGGAGTGAAATTGCCCACTAAGATCCTTTATATTTTGACCAGATCTGCTTTTCTCTCTATCTCCCTCTCTCCTGTCTCCCCACCCCCCCAAACATAGCCTCACCCACCCCTAATCTGCTCAGCTAGATTATAATCTCTTTGAAGACGTCTTATTTCCCTTGGGAACTCCCACAAGGTTTAGGAAAGTTTTAAAAATTTACCAGATATTTTGGAAATTTTATTTGTTTGAACAATACAACAACATGAACAAATCACTCGGCCCTTTCATTTCGTGGTGTTGGGAGACAGGAAAAGCCCCAGGATTGAGGTGTCCTGAGAGGTCAGCAAGTCCCGCCTGAGAGGAATCCATAGTTCACCCCCCCGTGCTGCGCGCCCCCCATATTGTAGGTTCACTTAATGCCACCTTCTTGCCATACGAGCTTGTCACGGCTCTTCCCAGCCAAAGCGGAGGATGAACTCTGTCCTCTGAAGGGTAGTGACCGAGAGTACTGAGCTTGCCGACAAACCTCCTGGATTGGAATCTAGGCTCCAAAGCTGACTAGTTGAGTGATTTTTTTTTTTTTTTAATTACTTACATTTCTTGAGCTTCAGTTTTCTCTTCTGTCAATGAGGACAACTTACTTCCTAAGTTTATTGTGAGCATTACATCATCGTAACTACTATTTTTTTGAGTGCTTTTTATTATCCAGGCACTGTTTTTACACTTGCTAACAATCCTCACAACAGCCCTGTGGTGTAACTCCTATCTCTGTTGTACGTAAGGGAACACTGAGTCACAGGGAAGTTAAATAGCATGTTGATGATCCCACTGTTTGTTGATGGTGGGGTCTGAATTCAAAATCAAGTAGTCTGAGTCAAGAATGTATATACTTTTTTTTTTTTTAAGTCTCTCTCTCTCTCTTTTTTTTTTTTTAACTTTTATTTATTTATTTTGACAGAGAGAGATCACAAGTAGGCAGAGAGGCAGGCAGAGAGAGAAGGGGAAGCAGGCTCCCCCCTGAGCAGAGAGCCCGATGCGGGTCCCGATCCCTGGACCCTGAGACCATGACCTGAGCTGAAGGCAGAGGCTTTAACCCACTGAACCACCCAGGCGCCTCTCTCTCTCTCTCTCTCTCTCTTTTTTTTAAGATTTTATTTATTTATTTCACAGAGAGAGTGAGAGAGCACAAGCAGGGTGGACAGTGGAGAGAGGGAGAAGCAGACTCCCTGTCGAGCAGGGAGCCGGATGTGGGGCTCCATCCCAGGACCCTGGGATCATACCTGAGCTGAAAGCAGGTGCCTAACCATCTGAGCCACCCAGGCACCCCAAGAATGCATGTACTTAACCCCTGTAACAGACTGCCTCCCACAAGTACGACAACACACACGGATGGCGTGCCCAGTACACGCACCTCTTCAGCAAACATTATCCACTGTGGCCACCAACAACATTATGGCCACCATTCCTGGTTCCCATTTCTTTAAACATAATGCATTTTATAGATACCCCGGGCTTTGTTTGCCTTTCACTGAGGCGGTATACCTTTGAATTGGTAGCATAAGGGATTCTTTGTTATGTCAACTTTTTTTTTTTTTTTTATTCGACAGAGAGAGATCACAAGTAGACGGAGAGGCAGGCAGAGAGAAAGAGAGAGAGAGGAGGAAGCAGGCTTCCTGCTAAGCAGAGAGCCCGATGTGGGACTCGATCCCAGGACCCTGAGATCATGACCTGAGCCGAAGGCAGCGGCTTAACCCACTGAGCCACCCAGGCGCCCCTGTTATGTCAACTTTTGAGCTCAAGTTCTTCATGTTAAAATATAATTAATATTTTCTCAGGGGGTGCTGGTGGTGGTACATACAGTCTTCTGACAGATATCTGTTTGGATGTGTGTAGACACTTAACAGACACCAGTGAACTGAATTCGTTCTAAGTGTCTGTTAGTTTGGGGGCTGCCTCGTTCTATGGGTAGTGCCCCTGAAAACCCTTCAAAACATCTTTCCAGGACTTTCTGTTACAAGAATCCATGGAGATATGATAATTAGTTGGTGGTCCAAGGGACAAGCAGGAGGGATCATCAGCACCTGGAGAAGGCTGTCCGAGCTCGGGGGCTGTGTCTTCACTTACCCATCCGACACCCCCACCCAGGGGCAGTCTCATCTCCCAGGATGGCCTGTCGCCAACCAGCCTCAGTTTGCTCCTGCTGCTTCATTTCAGAACCCAGCCCCTACCTCACAGGGGAAAGGAGTCAGCCAAGGTCTAGAGGACCCATGAGTCTAGCACTGCGGCCACTGTTTGTCATTGCCCATCATCCTTAATGACTTAGGAGTAATTCCTCAGCATGGCTCTAAAACCTTTAAAGACCTTTTTTCTCATCTTTGCTCTCCATCCTGCAACCTCCAGTTATAAGAACAAAGTCATCGGATGTCTTGTTCCATGACTGCTTTGCTTCTTCTCCATATGGTGCTTCTGCCTGCCTCGATCATCTTTGGTTAACCTCACACCAGCCGTTCCGCCGCTCCAGTGTACGAGCCGTACGTCTCCCAGCGAGCTTCACTTCTGTTTCTTGATCCCTAGATAAGAGGAGAATTTACAGTCATCTGATTGCGTTAGCTCTAACCTAGTGGGGTGAACAATTAAATCACTGTGGAGAGAAAATGGGATTTAAAGATATGGAAAATGATTGAAGATGTTATTAAATTCTTTTCCCCTTGTATTTATTTTCAGTGAGTTCTTCATGCCCGGGCTGGTTGATACACACATCCATGCCCCTCAGTATTCTTTTGCTGGGAGTAATGTGGACCTGCCACTTTTGGACTGGCTGACCACGTACACATTTCCTACAGAACTCAAATTCCAGAACATTGACTTTGCGGAAGAAGTATATACCAGAGTTGTCGTAAGTATATTGCTTGTGAGTAGCAGTGTGTTATGACCAAATCACCTGTAGACACGTCCATTTCTTGGGGCATATTTTAGTTACAAAGCACAGGCAGTTGAGGCTAGAGTGGACTGTGGAGACATTTTCAGTTTTTTTCACAGCCCCAGGGGTGTGTGGACCATCTACGTCTTCTACACAAACTAACCCCTAGCAGAGAGAAAACTTGAATCCAAGTCCTCAAATCCCCTATCTGGTGGGCTTTCTTGACTCTCAATCTGTTATTTCCTGTGTTTCAAGTTACTAAATTTGAGTTCCATGCACGTGTGTGTTCCCTTACTCCTGCCAATCCACAGTGCTGTTCTGGGGACCATATGGAATAGCTGTGTAACCTTTGGAAAGTTCCGTGACTCATTTTCCCCATCTGTAATATAAAGTAGAGATCATGATAGTAACTACTTCATAGGATTGTTATGATAAGTTAGTATTTGTGAAGTTCTCGGAATAGTGCCTGACACATGGTAAGCATTGTATATGTTTGCCTTAAAAAATGTAAGGAAATTTAAAATTAAAAGTTAAAATTACAGTTAACTGTAAATTACAGTTAACAGGGTTTCACGTTATTTTAGTAGCTTCCCAAAGGAGGGAAAATAGGATGGTTTCCTATAGCGGGGTACTTGGGAATGTGATGAGCATTAACACCACTAGAGAGAGCGATGGAGCTGGTTCAAGTCATTGACCAGTGACTGCTGAGTTCCCCAACTGTATAGTGAGGGCTCAGAAGATGTCCTTACTAACACTCTCTCAGGGAAATCCTTCTTTCTACCCCAAACCCTGTTCCAAATCCACTCAGCAACCAGAAATAGCTTCTGCAATGGAGAATACCTTTTGCAAATACCTTATCTGACCCCTACCCTTTGTCATGCAGTGCGCTTAGTCTCCCTTTGAGGAGTATAAGCGAGGGCTATCCTGTGTATACTTGACTTCCTTAATCATAAATTCAGTATAATGTTGGTTCTTTCCTATTTAGCCTGCATCCACATGACACCAGAAAACCTGAGAAGGACTAACACAGTGCATGAAATTGCTGGGCAATGAATTGTGTTAACCACACCAGATCTTTTCTCAAAATTTGTTTATCCCTCTCATTGTTCTTAAAAGGGTTGGAGATACCTTAAAATAGCATAGTACACAGTGGAAGCAAATGAGTCATGAAAGCATGGCAGAGGGAAAAAGGGGGAAAGGAAAGTAAAACTGAGAGGGGTTTTACCATGGGGGTCCATGCAGTTGTTAGAATTTGCCACAAGTTCAGCGTTAAGTTTCTAGCCGTTGACCCAGGGAGGAAAATCAGTGATGTAATTTGCACTGTGTATATGATAAAAAAGAAGATATTTGTTAAGGTAAAGCATTTCTATTCCTTATACTGATTTTCTTAAAAATTAGTTTCAATAATATTTCATATAGATGCATGCTATGTTGTCAAAATATATGTTATTAAGGTGCTATAGTATTTTAAAAAAAAAAAACAAATATATTACTGTTTTATGTTTAGACATTTAGAGTATCTATATCCTTCAGGCAGTACTCCATAAATACTACTTCTTGTAGCAGAGAGTTAAGTATTTAATGTCAGTGCGTACAAAATAGATTTTATTCTTGACAGATACTTGCATTGCCTACTCCTATGTTTCTGGTGATGAGCAGGCAGGCCTGCATACTTTAATAGTCAGATGAGCTGATGATATTGTTGAAATCTGTAGCAGTTGAGATTTGTTAACTAGAACCTGTCCTTAGACTGAAGACTGCTCAGGGATGCTAAAACCATACGTATGAAGAGATCCAAGCCATTTTTGTTTGTTTGTTTTATTTTCTCCCTCATAAAACAGTTCTAGATCTATACTTCAGCAAATGGGTAAATCAAGACCCTAGAGTTTTGCGCCATAGATGATGTTGATCATTTACTATGCAAGCAATTTAAAGTATATATTAGCAAACATCTCCTGAGATTACTTAGGAAAAAAAATCCCAGTAAAGCAAGCCTGGATTATCCTCCTTTAAGCATTGCAAACTGCCGGGCGCCTGGGTGGCTCAGTGGGTTAAAGCCTCTGCCTTCAGCTCAGGTCATGATCTCAGGGTCCTGGGATCGGGCCCCGCATTAGGCTCTCTGCTCAGCGGGGAGCTTCCTTCCTCCTCTCTCTCTGCCTGCCTCTCTGCCTAATTGTGCTCTCTCTTTTTGTGTCAAATAAATAAAATCTTTAAAAAAAATAAACATTGCAAATGGATGGGAAATTACAGTTTCCAAGTACACTGGAATAAACTAAAAACACTAAAGGCTCAGGAATCTATACATCCTATCGTTTGCAGTCAAGGGATTGGAGAGTGAGATCCTTGGTAAAGGTGCCAAGATAAACTGATTGTGAATATTCTGGGTGACAGAAGGAATGTGCTTACTCTGTGGGGTTGTCAAAGATTCAACTGATGAATCCAGCTAATTCCAGAGAGCTGTCAAACCATGGAGGTATAAGATGCATCGAAAGAAAATAGGCCACTCTTTGCTCCCTCTTTCAGCCCAGTGGAAATGCAGATCATCTACTCTGCTAAGAAGCCAGCGCCACTCGTCTCGAAGTTTGTAGTCATCCCATGTTTGGCATCTATTTTGAGCTCAAAAAGCTTGGTCTCAAAACCTTTCTTGTCAAGAACTGAAGGCTGGGGAAGGATTGAGAAACACTACCCACAGCCTGATGTTCTTGGTAGATTCTTATAAATGGGAAAGATACAAACTCGTCACTAACGGAAGAGCCCTTTTGAAAGCTTATGAGAAACTAGGGTGGCATTGGGTCCAGGATGCCCAAATATAGAACAAAGGAAGAAGGGAAGCGGCTGTATGTTAGGTGGCCTCCTCAGTTAGGGTTTAAAGCCAAACTCCTCTCTTGCAATTACGTAAGTCGCACACACGTAGCCGCTTTGTTAAATGGGCTGAACTCAGTGGGAACCAGTAAGAGTAGCTTGGAGATTCTTTCCTTTCTCCTCTCCCTCCTTTGTTTGCCCTTTTTTCTCTGTGGTTTCTCTCTGTCCTGTTTTTTAACTATAATTTGGGCAGATTCTTGAACTTTCTATTTTATCCCAGTCCAACGGGAAAGTGCAATTCTCATCTAGTAAAAACAACCGTCCTCCCCTCCCTTAGAAAGACTTAATGTCCTTGTCTGTGTGGCGCTTCCATTGTCCTTCCTGCTGAAGAGCCAACGCTTTCTATTTTGAGTTCATCTTCAAGCCACGATGTGTGTAAAATTTTGAGAGTATAGAAAACGTTAGATTACACTTCTGTTTTAATTTTGAGTTCGCTTTAGTCTGGTTAGGGCATGCAGCCTGACTTGGGACTCCGTCTCATGACCCTGAGATCATGACCTGAGCTGAAATCAAGAGTTGAACACTTAACTGAGCCACCCAGGCGCCCCCATAGATTTTTTTTTTAAATCAAGTTTCCTTCTAACCTTACAGATTGCCTCTTTCCTCTGAGATTTTTTTTCTCCAGATTCTTTTTTCCTCCTCCTCTCTTTTATACTACCTTTCCTCCAATGTTTGTTGAACCTTGGGCATACATTTCATATTTAAGTGTGATGCTCTAAAATACTGATTGGAAGTCTGGTTGGGGTGGCACTTGTTGACGAGGGAACTTCATTATAGGATAAACAGTGATGGCAGTGAACAGCCCTCTCAACTCTGGGCCCCAAATGCCGTTGTGAGGATATCTTCCTTCTAGAACCATTCATCTTCTCTAGGAAAGAGTTCCTGAGTCCTGCCAGGAGTGGTGGGACTTGCATATGTGACATTTTGGGGGAAAAGTGACCAAGGATCCAGAGGGTCAACCAGATTATCCACTTAAAACTCCTTCCAGTCTCTGCCGTACCTTGCCATAGTGGGTGTCCAGTCTTCAAATACGACTGCAAGTTTCTGCAAGAGCAATTCTCTCCTGCAAGTATCTGGTTGGGGTGGTTGGCTGATTTCAGCAAGGAGGAGAAGGGTCTTGCCAGGTTTAATCATCTGTATACAGATGGCTAGCCAATTCTCTATTAACAGCTCTATACTTCTTTCTCTCCTTCCAGAGTCACCTCCAGGTTTTCATCTTTTTTTTTTTTTTTTTTTTTGGTTTTCTAAGAGGATGAAGAATTGCTTCCCTTGCTCATGTCTCTTTCTTCTTGGTTAATACATTTTATACTCCTATACTGTTAGGTTAGTGGAAATGTGCTACTAACCTGCTAGGTTAAACTAGAAATCTGGCTGAATAATTTTGCCCTCTTGTAGGAAATGGAAAAAAAATCTCATTAACTCATCCCTTGATACAATAAAGTTTGGATATCCTTAAATAATCCTAAAAACCAAGGAATTAATTAGTATTATATTTTGTGAATTCTGTAGCACGGAACAGTGTGAATTCTAGGAAATCAGAAGTACCAGCTTCTTCTCCAGCTTACACTTCCGGAATATAAATACTTTTGCCATTTACCTTAACCGTATTTCATATCAAGATGGCATACCTTTAAATAAAAACATTTTTAAATTAAAAACTAGAATTCTATTTCATCTTTATTTGCCATGTGACTTTTCTGGGCACACGCGATTCATGGTTTTTTGTGATTTATTTTTAGAGGAGAACACTGAAGAATGGAACAACCACAGCTTGTTACTTTGGAACAATTCACACTGACTCATCTCTGCTCCTTGCAGAAATTACAGGTGAGGAAATGTAAGCGTGATTTATGGGCACATCAAGCCAAGACAGTCAGACCGTGCCCGGCAGTGACTTACACGTGTGGGCTGTCCTGCCTTTTAATTGCTAGAATTTGAGCACTGCATTTCTTGTGAGTAATTAGGTGTATGTGTATGGCCCTTGAATGCTTTTTATTGTGTATATAATTTGATTATTTATTTATGGTTTTGGTTCCAGAATGACGCGTACGGGTTTGAATTTTGTGTATTAGTTTAGGGCGCTTGGGAGCAGGTTTACTAATTCTCACTGTGGTAACAGTTTATTATATTATAATCTGCAGACATGTCTTGGCTGTTGGCTGGGCTCAGGGCACTGTGCTAGATGCTGGGAACACAATGAAATAGAAAATAGTTCTGCCCTTGAGGAGCCAGACGATTAATTATTAACGATTATTAACCACACACCTTGATTAATAACTGTGTTAACAGCGGCTGTGCTCTTGCTAGATGCCTGGCTTCGCACAGAGCACTCACCGTGGATTATCTCAGCTCAGTTGCAAACAACCGTTGGAAGTAGGCATTCATGCCCTCGTGTTACAGATGGATAAACTGATGCTCAGAGGCCATAATGCCCAAGTCACACGGCTAGTAAGCAGATTGGAGACTCGCTTTAGATTAGTAATTCCAAAACTCGTACTTCGCATAGCACCCAGAACGTCGCAGATGCTCAGTAAATACCACTGGCTGATGCGCTGATACTTCTGCTCGCTGGCCAAGGTAGTTTCTGCCAGAGGCTGAAAATATGTATTGCTATTTTTGGAGGAGACAGAGAAGACTCAGAATCAGATCATCTGGAAAGAATTCAGAGAAGGGCCTTTGAATGGGACTATACAGGAACATCAAATTGGGGGAGGAAAATGTCTTCCCAGCAGGGGAAATGACATGGACAAAGGTATGGGGACAGGGAAGTCCATAGTGGATAGAGGAAGCAAGGAACAGAAAAGCTGAACTGGAGGACAGGATTCACCACATGGTGGGTTGGGAGAGGAGGTTGGGCAGATGGGATGGTTCAGACCATGGAGAGGTTCGAATATGCATCAGATACTCAAAGATTTTGAGCAAGATGAGGTATATGGTGAAGGTGGTGGTTCATGGAAGAGTCATCTAATGGCCAGGTATCACAGTGAATTACAGGGGAAAGAGAGAGGAAAAAGACCTTTCTTTGCAAGAGTCTTATGACATCAGACAAACAGTATCTTCAATGTTCTAGCAGAAATAAAAATTTTTCTAGGACCTCTAGTGAGGGCCGGTTCCTTAGTGCCGAGAGCTGCTAGGGGACTAAGTCAAATTCCCCACCGATGATAATATTGGCCTTGCTACTGTTAAGAAAAGTAGCGCTATCTTTTCTAAGCCCTATGTGCCAGACACTTTATAGACATTATTGGGTGTATTCCTCATAACCTTACACATAACAGAGGACACTGGGCACATACGGGTTTAGACCTTAATCAAATATTATCATCATCCTGGTAGTAATCTAAGGAATGGTCCGTGGAAAACCTTGACCTACTTACAGAATTTGGTGTGGTTTGTTGTTGTTGTTTCTGTTCTTTCATGGTGTGATGACCTTTCACATTCGCACTTGTGTTTTCGTGATGATTTCAATTTAAGTGTGTTTTCTAAAGGCTCGGGAGGGATATACTGTTGGGGGGAAAAACATAACTTCACATTCTGTTTGTGTGGCCTCTCACAGATAAATTTGGGCAGCGGGCGCTTGTGGGCAAGGTCTGCATGGATATGAATGCTACTGTTCCAGAGTACAGGGAAACCACCGAGGAGTCAATCAAGGAAACGGAGAGGTACATGCATCTGGAGTGGTCTTGTGGGCGGTCCCTCTGAGGCACTGATGGAGTGAGACGGAGAGAGGCAACTCTGTGAACCGGGCCCATAGGCACATAGGCACTGTGTGGGTTTGCCCTTCTTTATGCAGGTGGTCTGGTCCTAAAGAAAATGGTGCATGTCAATACCATTTCGAAGCCTCTGGGAACTTGCTATAGGAGTCCTATGGTGAATCCCTTCGTGAAATGAAGGATTCTTTTTAAAAGTTAATGATTTACCACTTCCCTCTCCTTTATTACAGATGGAGGCTTCTCCTGCAAATTGAACTTGCTTTTTTTTTTTTTTTTAAAGATTTTATTTATTTATTTGACAGACAGAGATCACAAGTAAGCAGAGAGGCAGGCAGAGAGAGAGAGAGGAGGAAGCAGGCTCCCTGCTAAGCAGAGAGCCCAATTCAGGACTTAATCCCAGGACCCTGGGATCATGACCTGAGCCGAAGGCAGAGGCTTTAACCCACTGAGCCACGCAGGCGCCCAAATTGAACTTGCTTTAAGTGTATGATCTGTGCTTCAGATTCCTTTTGGTGGCGGGATCATCCTCTTGCCTGAGATCTTGAGCTTCTGTTATATTTTTTTAGGTTACATTGGGATAGTCTGTGGATTCCAAAAGTACCTTATCTACATTTCTTTTTCTTTAATGGTTTTTCTTTAATGGCTTTAATTTCCTTTATTTAATGGCTTTTCCATAGTCCCCCGAGCATTTGATTTGACAAGGAATTGCATTGTCTGACATTCAACATCCAAGAGTTATAGAAGAACATTCTTTAGTTGTAAATCTTCTCCAAGACCTACCCTATCCTGATGCAACTTTTGGAAGCCCAACTTTCTACAATTCCAAACCTCCTTCACCTTAACCGTGTCCTCTGGAAAGGATGGCTTAGGAACCACCATGTGCTCACAGAAGGACCGAAGCATCACCTTCCTCTTACCGTTGGTCACATGCTGAACTTGTCTATGGATGTGTGGTCATAGCATCTTGTGGTCATAGCAAGCCTTAATCCACATTTTATTCTGAAACAAAGGACCACCACAACGCAGAAAGCTAGCTAGTAAATGTTTTCGGTTGGGGCACAAACCGCCGTTTCATATGCTCTGCGGATACCACCATCCCTGATTGCCACCCCCATCCCATCTGGTCTCATTCCTCAACACCCACCCCCTTCCCCGACCTGCCCTCTCCATTTCACAGCCATCTCTGGCCTCTTCCAACAGCCTTACTCCATCATCTGTGCTCATAGAGCCCTACGCTTCGAAATGCCTCCAGGCGCATAGGATGCCAGTGATCCAATATCCACAGAGCGTAACATCCTGCAGTATTTCCCCAAATAGAACTTAAGCCAGTGGAATGGCTTGAGTGATATGGGAATACTCATGAACAGCCCAGCTGATGTTAGGGGGTAAAATTGCATTTCCCTGTGATTTTGCACTCTATCTCTCTGGCTGCAAATGAGAAAGCAGAGTAATTACCACTTGTTAATCTTTAATTAGTGCTGGGGAAACATGTATGGCGTTAGAAATGTTTGCATGGAAATTAAGACATGTAAGGATCATGTTTTCACCCTTTTAAAAAATCTATTTAAAAATGCCAAAATTTTCTATCTTAGCCATTTGTTGCTTTATTTCAGATTTGTGTCACGGATGCTCCAAAAGAATGTAAGTAAGCGGGGAGGGGGGTTGGGAGAGGGGGGTTGGGGTTATGGACATTGGGGAGGGTATGTGCTATGGTGAGTGCTGTGAAGTGTGTAAACCTGGCGATTCACAGACCTGTACCCCTGGGGATAAAAATATATTATATGTTTATAAAAAATAAAATTAAAAAAAAAAAAAGAATGTAAGTAAGCTTGTTCCCAGCTTGGTTTTGGATTGCTTTTGTGTCATTTGTAAGATTGGCCATTAAGTTGTTTGGTAAAGATTAGTCCGTGTATGTTTGGCTTACTCCATGCATGCAGAAATGTTTCCCCGGAGCCTTCGACTATTTTTACAGTGGACCCATCAACTCAGCTCTGTGCGATCAGGCTTCAGTGGTTTTTCCCTTCCTTTTCTCTGGAACCTTCTAATCCCACAGGACTGGTCCCTGGGGAGGTGAGAGAGGCCTTCACGGATGTAGACAGATTGGGAGCAATGGGAAGTTGGCTACATCAGCATTGGCTCTGGCCTCTTGTACATCCTGATCTGGTCTAGAGCACAGGTGGTGTCCACCGTGATGCCCCAGGCATTGGCCACCTTGGTCCCTAACGTGTGGTATGTCACATGGCCTGCAGACACTCAGCCAGCCACTCCTCTCTGCATTGCCCTGGTGTTGGTGAGCCTACGGAGGCATTACCGATTCCTCCCCCCATTCCCAGCAGGCCAGTTTGTAGCTCCATTGTGTAATCTCTTAGATTTGCAAGCCAGACCCTTCCCTTACCACCTTTTTTGAAGTCTCATTGGAAATTGTGAGAACCCTATTACTTTCAGTCTAATCTCAGGAGAACTAGCTGAAGCTTTGCGGGTCCTCATGCTCACCACCCGTCTTTTGAGCCCTTCTGTCCTGCTCAGCCTTCATCTTGGGTGACACTAGAGCCAGTGCTACCACCAAACATCCTGAAGGAGGCCATGGCCAGCACTCCTCCCCAAGATGGAGATGGAGAATAGGAAGGACACCACTTCTCTCTGAGTCTCCCCATATCAGCCCCCTTTAGAAGTTCTTCTGCTTCCCATTTCTCTCCAGGAAGGCCACCAAGTCAAGGCCTCATCTGAACCTTACATGGATGTAGGACTGGGACTATCTGTCATTTGAGACAGGATCTTCTTCCATTGAACTTGGTGCTTTAGAATATTCTCTCTCTTGTCCTCAGCCAGGAGCTGTTTCCATGAAACCCACTGCTTCCACCCACTTTTAGAATGGGGTACTATCCCCTTAAATGAAGATATGAAATTATCATGTTGTATGATTTGCATGTTGGGGTATGTCACACATTCACGATAGCTATAGTTTCCTTATCAGTTTTTTCTTTAAATTATTTCCAGTATTCTAGAGTGAAGCCCATAGTGACACCACGTTTTTCCCTTTCCTGCTCCGACACTTTGTTGGGTAAACTGGGAAACATGGCGAAGACTCATAATTTGCATATTCAGGTGGGTGTTTTTCTCCTCTTTGTGCCCTTGTCCAGGCCTGCAAGACTTTTTAGTACCCTAAATTCTGGCAGTCCTCTCTAGTTCTTCTTCTGAGATTTCCTAGAGAAATAACATCATAAGATAGGAAGGGTTCTTACAGACGTCACCTAAATCCACTTCTTTAATTTCTCAGATAAGAAATTTAAAGTTCCTTTAACACCGCCCCCCCCCTCCCGCTCAGACTTAGAGAGACAAGACAAGGACGTCATCTGTAACAAAGCCAGATCGGTAACGCACTGGTTACCTGTTCTCTGTGGGATAAATTTAATTTGTTTCTTTCCTACTTCTCTCTTTTATTTGATCCTTTCCTCAGTGTTCTAGTCTTAAATTTTTGGAGGAACCACCTATTATTTGAAAAACAAAAAGAACCTAATTTCTACCTTACAGAAATGCATTTAAAAACCCTTTTGTTCTGAGTTCCTTAATTTAAAAATCAGGAACAAGAAAGTATATCTTACTTTGTCATTAAACAGTTGCGATTTGGGACTGAAACACTTTTTAAAGCTTCCAGCTGGTTTAAAATTGGAAGTTGCAGGCTCCCCTTTCCCCACCCAAGCTTCATGACGGACTGCACTAAAATTTTCCCTCTTAAGAGTTGACTATCTTACAACAAAGGGCAAGTTAGGGGAAAGGCAACACATTGATTCTTTATCACAATGGAGGGTATTTTGTTTTGTTTTCTTGATAAGATTTATTTTGTTGGGGCTCATTAACTATTCTCGTCATCCCCTCCCCCCTTTTGGGGGTCCTGTGACATTTGTTGTGTTTTTTTGGTAAGACTTTATTTGTTTATTTCTCAGAGAGAGAGCACAAGCAGGGGAAACAGCAGGCAGAGGGAGAGGGAGAAGCAGGCTCCGGCCAAGCAGGGAACCTGATGTGGGACTCGATCCCAGCACCATAGGACCATGACCTGAGCAGAAGGCAGACGCCTAACCGGCTGAGCCACCCAGACATCCCAACATTTGTATTTTTTATTCAATCCCACACAGTCATAGGGGAGGAAAAAGTTTTCCTGACTTACTTAGAGTCGCTGGCTGGGTCCGAACACTAACTTGATGAAGACCATAGGAGAAAAGCATACAAATGTATTTAATAAAAGTTTTACATGATAAGGAGCCTTCATAAGGAAATGAAGACCCAGAGAAAGAGATAGGAGCATTTGTAGGTTAGGTTTGGTGAAAAGTGCCCAGTCGTGGAGGAATATAATTGTTTGGATTCTTTGGGGCATCCCTTTGTCTTAGGAGATAAGGATGCTCCTTTCCTTCAAGGATAGGGTGGTCCCCCCTCACGTAACAGCTTTATGATCTGTTTCAGGGAGGAGGGGAGGGGGAAGGTCGGAATGACCTTCAGCTATTTTCCTTCAGATGAAAATATGCATTGTGCCCTGGTGCCATGTTTGGAGGCTGTGTGTCCAGAACTCCGTGAACACAAAACAAAATCGAGTGCTGTGGGTATAAGCATGTGTGCCTACATTGGCTCAAATCTATCAAAGTGAAAAGAATCATCTGGCTGTCCTTTTTTCTCTTCAGATGCCCATGCATTTCTTTTCTTTTTTTTTTTTTTTTAAAGATTTTATTTATTTATTTGACAGAGAGAGATCACAAGCAGGTAGAGAGGCAGGCAGAGAGAGAGGAGGAAGCAGGCTCCCTGCTGAGCAGAGAGCCCGATGCAGGGCTCAATCCCAGGACCCTGAGATCATGGCCTGAGCCGAAGGCAGCGGCTTAACCCACTGAGCCACCCAGGCACCCCTGCCCATGCATTTCTTCAGTGGTCTAGATTTCCCCCAGGCGAGCACAGAACTCACCTTCTAGGTGGAACACTCTATGTTCAGAACATTACTGTTTTTTCTCTGATTTCTTTGGCGCACACTTTACATCATGGAAAAGAGGAAATGGCATTGCCGTTCTTGGAAGTGGCAACTTGCTCATGAGTTTTTTCCCATTATATGTACTCATTACCGGTTGGTCTGGAAGGATTTTTGTTTTAGGCAAGGGTGTGGGGTGGTTACACTTAAGTGTTGTGTCTCCAAAGTACTTTCTGCCCTCTGAGGCTTTATGGTGCCCTCAGGAAAGGTTGGTGTGGGAGCCAGGACTCATTTGTTTTGACTGGGCGTGGATTTTTATGGGTTCTTTTTTTGGTGATGGCAGGATTGTCTAGCTGTTATTTTCTAAACCATTTTCTGTAGAAGAACTCATTCTGGAGGCAGATGAAGGGGACAGAATGAGGACAGGGCTCTAGAGTCCCAGTCTTTGCTTCTTCCTGAGAGGAAACCTGTTTATGCCTTTTACATATTGTATTTCTGTAAATTTTTATATGGATAACATACTCAAAGCTAAAAGAGTTTAGAAAATTACTCCTTTAAACCAACCCTTATATTTGAGATGTGAGAATATAAAGACCCAAAGGAAAGAACTGACTCACCCTAAGACCCATAACCAGGCTCAGAACTTGGGCTAACATTCAGCTCTCCTTGTTCAAATTCTAGGTTTCTTATGAGTGAACCATGCTATCTGTCCTTTTATGGCCACGAAACTCTTTTCTTAAATGGCCAAATGGGAAGAGGCAAATTCCCACAAATAGCTAGGTTCAAGTACTCTCTTCGAGTACTTTTTATTTTTATTCCCACTAGCTATAGAAAGAATGTAACATGGGTTAAGGTTAGGGCTAGAACATTACATATTCATGTAATTATCATGTTCACATTCATAGTTTCTTTTTCATATAGATGTGGTATGTATATAATACATATAATTGTTTTCAGTAAAACCCACGTAGCATCTTTATTGTGTTACCTTGCAAGCAGACACCATCCATCCCATTTTTGGGGTAGGAAGTATAATTTCTAATGGTATTTCACATTAGAAAATTGAAAATATTACTTCTTTTCTTGTAGAGCCATATAAGTGAAACTGTCTATGAGGTTGAAGCTGTGAAGAACTTATTTCAAGATTATAAAAACTACACAGATGTGTACGATAGGAACAATCTTCTGACAAACAAGGTACGTTGCGTATCATGACATAATCTGTATCATGGAGGGGGAACTTATCTACATTTTAAAATCTCAGTAAATCTCAGTATTGGGGGGGGGCAGCGGGAAACAAAATGAAATAATAAATAAAATCTCAATGGTAATCCTCAGATTTTTCCAATATGTGCGCATTTCCCAAACTAGAGTAAAGCCCAGGGGATGCGCACGCGAGGGTGTACAGTTAAAAATTGGCCTGCCGATTCATCCCAGTAAATAACTCTCAAGGCTTCTTTGAGGGTGAGCTGTCTCTTGGTCCAAGGACGTTTTGTCGTATCCATTAGGATGTAAATGCACATTCTCTTGACTTAGCAGATGCATTTCTAAGGATGCATTCTGTAAGGAATATGAATAGGAATGTTAACTCATGGGGAAGTTAGGAAGTGTCTATCAGTGGGGGATTGTTTAGTTTACAGAGCATTCGTGATTAAAATTTTATCCGGCATTCACAAGAGCGATGTATACGGGCTTACAAGGAAGAATGTTTATAGGGTATTGTTTGCTGTGTGTGTATGGATGTGTGGGTACATGCTCACTTAGAAAGCAGTATCTGGGGTGCTGGGTGGCCCTGTTGGTCAAGCATCTGACTATTGATTCGGGCTCAGGTCCTGGTCTCTGGGTCCAGGGATCAAGCCCCGCCTCCGGCTCTGTGCTGAGTACGAAGCCTGCTTGGGATTCTCCCTCTCCTTTTCCCTCTGCTCCTCCCCACTTACACACTCTTTCCCTCTCTCTCATCTCTTAAAAAAAATAATTATCTGGAATACAAACATTGACTATTAAATGTGATCCACCTAAGGGAGAAAACGGGACTAGTTAGTCTTTATTTTTAGACACTGTGGTAATGCTTAAAAAAAAATGAGTGTATAATACTTTCATAATTAAATAATTTCACATTAATTGAAATTAATATAGTGGGGAGACCCTTCGTTATAACAATATACCCCTTGGCCTTGGGTCTTGGCCTTCAATGACTTGTACAAACTGCATGGAGAGTTGAATCTACTGCAGCAAATAAATTCTTTGGGACTGTGAAGGGAGGGCTGAGTATGACTAATTTGAAAGGTTAATACTCTACATAGATCTTGTAAATGCTGCACTGTAATTTTCAGCCTTCTCTACGTATATTTCCATGTGATTAATAAATCAACCTGCCATTTGCATATTAATTTTATTTGCACAGAGCTTGGGAAAATTTTATTTATTTACTTATTTAGTTTTTAAGATTTTATTTATTTATTTGACAGAGATCACAAGTAGGTAGAGAGGCAGGCTGGGTTGGGGCGGGGAAGCAGCTCCCTGCTGAGCAGAGAACCTGATGCGGGGCTCCATCCCAGGACCCTGGGATCATGACCTGAGCAGAAGGTAGAGGCTTTAACCCACTGAGCCACCCAGGTGCTCCAGGAAAATTTTATTTTATTAATAATTCTTTGGTCACTGAACTGTGCCTCCCAAAGGAGAAAGCTATTAGAAACAGGTTTTGTGCTGAAAGAAGAAGAATTTTGAAAGAGTAAAGCCTTTTTTTAAAAAAAATTTAATTATTTTCATTTGAGTAGAGTTGACACACAATGGTACATGAGTTTCCAGTGTACAACATAGTGACTTAACTTTTCTATGTTATGCTATGCTCATTACAAGTTCGCTACCATCTGTCACTGTACAACCTATCACCATCGACTCTATTTCCTAGGCTGTTCCTTTTAGTCCCATAACGTATTCATTCCATCACCAGAAGCCCATGTCTCCCACTCCCCTTCACCCATTTTTCACATCCCCCCACACCTTCCCTTCTGCATCCGTTTGTTTTCCGTGTTTACAGATCTGATTCTGTTTGCTTGTTAATTTTTCTTTGTTTTAGATTCCACATATAAGAGAAATCATGTGGTATTTGTCTTTCTCTGACTTATTTCACTTAGCCTAATAACTTAGCATAATGCCCACAAGGTCCATCCATGTTGTTGCAAATGGCATGATCTCATGTTTTGTTATTGCTGAGTAATATTACACTGTATTTATACCACAAGAAAGACTTAAATCCTATTCAGGAAAACCCACAAATATCATCAGGACTAAACAGAGAAGTGTTATAAGTGGGCAGTGCCTGCCTTCTTGGATCAATTTCATCTTCCAAATTAATGCACATAAAATATTATATTTCCTAATTTTTGTGGAAATATAAATATGGGTGGTAAAACAGTTTATTTGGTTGTGTCAACTATATTCCAATTAAAAAAAGACCTAAAAAATAGATAAATAAAGATTATTTGCTTTTTGGGGTGCCTGGGTGTCTCAGTGGGTTAAAGCCTCTGCCTTCAGCTTGGGTCATGATCCCGGGGTCCTGGGATTAAGCCCCGCATCGCATCGGGCTCTCTGCTCAGCAGGGAGCCTGCTTCCTCCTCTCTCTCTGCCTGCCTTTCTGCCTAATTGTGATCTCTGTCAAATAAATAAATAAAATCTTAAAAAAAAAAGATTATTTGCTTTTGTGTATCAAGAGCATCGGTGCCTGTATTTCACTAGGAGTAGAAATGAGAACAGCTCTTTCCAGGATTACGCCCACAGCTTCCATGTGCTGACAAAGAAAAGCTTACTTCTAGAAAGTTCTGATTAAGATAGGAGCAAACACAGCCCCACCAGCTGCTCGCCATGTAGAATTAGGAAATAAAGTAGCGTGCCTGGAGGCAACAATGTATCTTTGAGCTGGATGGCTCTCCCAGCCTGTAGATCCCCTGGACCCTTGTGATTTTATAGGCCTTTTTGGAGGGGTAACTTGTACACAGGGATTTTCAACATACAAGTAATCATAAGTGCTCTTGGGAAGAGGCTCACAGATAAGTCACAGCTTCAGTCTGCACCTGTGACATCTTGCTGGGAGTCGAGACTAAGGGAAACATTTTTTAAGTGGCAAACTCCACACAGGACACTCTTCTCTCCAGACAGTGATGGCGCATGGCTGCTACCTTTCAGCAGAAGAGCTGCAGGTGTTCAAGGAGCGGGGAGCAGCCATCGCCCATTGCCCCAATTCTAACTTATCGTAAGTAGACAATCATCAGTCGGTCAATGGTGAGTGTTTGGGTTGCGAATTAGCAGCCCGGATACCTTCGGTTTTCTCAGCCCTGCTGCCAGGGTCCCCCCCTTCGAGAGTTCTGTTTAATTGGGACAGGAACCAGGTAGATGCACTGAGGCCAACCTCCGCCTCAGTGGGGAGAAAGAGCACTCAGTAGAGGACATTTTTTGCAGAGTATGCATTTGAAGAACACAGCATCTCTTAAAATTTCTGCGTTTGCCCAAAATGGGACAATAGGAAATACAACAGAAAGAGTTCAAAACCTCCAGCATTTCAGGGTTTGCAACTAAGGACTGCAAGAACGCATATGCCAGCCAGGCGTTCCAGGGAGAGGGTACTGACTTCCCATTACTTCGCATGCTCTGCGGTCAGGAGAAGGTGCCACAAGCCAGCGTCCGACAGTGTATACCGTGCTGCCGGATCCAACAGGACACCAGTTCACATAGAAGGGACTGTGTCCTGTTGTAATTCCCTGGAATATGAAGCTTTATTTATAACTAGTTTTCAACCCTTTAAAAGGTCATAGATCTGTGAGCCAGATGGAAATGATGGCCTGTATTTTCAGAAAAAAGCTCACAGATATAGAAACATTACATCTCCCTTCAGGGAATTCATAGATCCCATGATACTGATCCATGGGTGCCAGGTTAAGAACCCATGCTCCAGGATTCGATACAGAAAGGATCTCACTTCCGGTGCTAGTTGATTCAGAATAGAGTTCCTTCCACTTGGAAGCAGGTTGAGATAGATCATTCATGTATTCATTCGGCAAATTTATTTCGCTTCTGCTAGGTTTTAGGTTTTTTGAGGGTTACTTTGTATCCTCTGTTCTTTTGAGTTCTTGCAGAAGCGGACCATGAGACCATTCATGTACAAGTAGTTTATGTGGAGGTGATCTCAGGATGTCTGTGGGTAAGACGGAGAAGGCAAGGGAGTCAGTAAGAGCGCGTCATCAAGCAGCTTACCACGGTGGGCTCCTGGAGTTTAATTCTTCCAGAAACCTCAGGGAACCAATGTACAAAACATACCTCAAAGTCATTCTGCCCTCGGGGTGAGGAAGCGGGGATAGTTATTCCCACATACCTATCAGTTATTTGTGGAGGGCTGCTGGGTGAGGTGAAGAGGTACGAATCCCCTGGAACTCCTGACCTGCCAGGAACAAGGGCAGAGCAGGCTCTGTGATGGGGAAAGAGCCCCGAGGTAGAGTCAGAGGTGCTGGCAGTTGGAAGTGTAGGGAGTTGGCCAGCAAAAAGAGATGTATGTCAGATGGAAGCATAGGAAAGACATGAGAGCCACAGAGCTATATTTCTGGTGCGTTTTTGAGAGGTTCCAGAGCCTTCTGGTTTTCAGACATTACGTGGTCACACATGACAGGGAATCTGGCCTATGTATGGCTAGTGACCATAATTACAGTCTGGGGACCAGATAGGGAAAGGATTTAACATTTCCAGGGGTTAGTTACACGATATCTAAATTAAAATATAATCCAGTTTTGCAAATTGAGGTTGGAGGTTCTATTTCCTTATGGGTATGTTTCTGTTTAGATGGTCACTGCTATTCTTTCTCCAACAACTTTGATTTATTGCACGTGCACTGGGGATTTGACAGTGGTATTTACGTGCATCTTCAAGGAGACCACTGTGACCTTTGCCTCTTCTCAGACTTCTAAGAAACGCTTTGGTTTTCCTTTGTTTCTATAGAAAGGCGGCACGTCTAGTAAGCTCAGGGTCATAACGTCCGGAATTCAGTCTGGAACATTCTCTCCTAGCTGCTGCGGTCCTCAGCTGCAGCCTGCGACCTGTCAGGTCCAGACTCATCAGCCTGCACCCCCTTTCCCAGTAGTACCCTCCTTCTTTGATTTTGCAAGTCACTACTCATTCAGGGTAACAAAGTATCCCAGACACAGAGGAAAGACAATGTTTTGCAATTTCTACTTTTGAACATAGAAGGATGAGTTTATTAAAAACAAAAACAAAAACAAAAAACACTGAAGACCAGTAGATTTTTGTATGAATGGCAAGATTGAATTCCTTCATTTATTTTTCCTTACAAATGATCCCATTTTCCTTCTGTTTCTTGCTGCTTTAGACCCTCCTGAGATTGAGCTCAACCCAATAAGCAGAGCTCCTTTATGATTGTTTTTTTTTTTACTTCGGGACTCAGATGATCTGATTTGACTAATGTGTTTGTGTCAACATGAGAGCTGTTATGACGGGAAACACAATTTTAGTGAAATCACCATCATTATTGTTGGTGTCCTTTTTTTGTTGGAAACACATGCGTCTCCTTGTCCTGACTATTTCCTCTTTCTACAGGCTCAGCAGCGGCTTTCTCAATGTGCTCGAAGTCTTGAAACATGAAGTGAAAATAGGGCTGGGTACAGGTCAGTAGTTTGCCATTTGGACATGGGCAAAGTGGTTGAGCATAACTTTATGATGTGACTAATTTCCAGGTAACAGTTTAAAGAATTAGTTTTCTTATCTGGTAGTCCTATCTCGAGCTAATAAAATGGTGGGATGGCAGCAGTAAAGAAACTATATGGAAAGGGAGAGGTTTTGATGATGCTAACCTCCTGAGGGCCATCAGGGATTGCTTGACAAAGGGTAAGTCCTTCTAAGGTGTTGTAGAGTTTTATTGTTTTCGGTTTTGTTGTTGTTGTTGTTAAGTCCTTGATTTTTCCCCCCCTTTCATTTGGTCCCTCTGGCTAGGTTTTGATGGTTTGGATTCGTATGGTCTTAGTTTTCCGTAACTCTGTCATTACAGATACCATCTCAAAAGAAAATTATTTGACCTTGCCATAGGGAGCAGAGATTCGGTCTATGCCAGCATTGAGAATTTGGAGATATATTAAGAACTTGCTTTGCTTTTGATCTGTGTTTAACAAAATGAGATTCCAACTCCCACAGGCCGTCTGTTGTTTGCTGGGATGAAGGACATCCTAGGTGGCTGATGAATTAGTGGTGCCTTTTTTCCCCCCCACAATACATTTTAATTGTTTTTCCTGAGTGTGTGCAGTGCTGCTCACTTTGAAAGTACGAGACAGGCCCAAATGCGTAGGCATATCCCTTGTGAACCTTTTATTTCTGTGTATGAATAACTAAAAAAAAATTTTTTTAAATGGGTATGAGGCACAAGGATTTATTTTCATTCTTGATGCATTTACCTTCCTGAAACTTAAGAGCATTGGGATGTTTGCATAATGGTGAAGATGGTTGTCATCATTTCTTGCAATAACGCACACGTCATTTAGTTTTATACCAGCAATGTCGGGAAGATATACAATAAAATGAAGTGACTTATTAATATTTTTAAGGAGGTGTGCTAGATTAGATGTTCACTCCAATTTTATGTGAGTCAAAAGAATTATGATTTTAAAAAAATTCTCATGTAAGACGCCAATCATTGAGATCATGGTAATACTTGGATATAGTCACAGGTGTTAAGGTAGTTATTTTATGGCCAGAGAAAAGCTTTAATGAATAAGAAAAAACATGGCCAAGAATTTTTGTTACACACTAGTCTAGTAATGAAAAATTTTGTAGATAGCCAAAAATCAGGTAGGGATTTCTTTCCAGTTTTCTAGGATTTTGTCCCCCTGACTTAAGTTCATCACATGACTTCCAGTTCTTGACTTTGGGTTGTACAGTGGTGGATGCAATGTTTAGGTAAAGCTTTGTCACTTATTAGCTGTAAGACTTTGAGCAAATTTCCTTAATTTTCTAGGACTTCATTTCTCTGATTTCTGTAGCAATAACAATAGTTACAACTATGTCTATCTTATAAGCTTATTTTGAGGCTTAATGAGAAAAAAGTGCATACAGAATGGTTATTAGCACATACTTGACATATTGCACTAGTCAATCAAGATTGGTTTAAAGGGAAGGAGCAATGCTGGTGTATTGACCAAAGGTTTGATTAAATAGGACATACTCACTTATGAACTGGGAGAATGCTGTTGCATCTTACATGGTTTCTGTTGCAGTAGCCCCACTGCATTCCACTGAAACATGACCTTTAAATATCAACCTGGCTGTCTCCGGTAGGCTTCAGAAGATCATTTAACCCTATACTGTGGGCCGGGAGTAGGTCCAAAAGTGGTTTGTTCACTCTGTCTACAATAAGTAGAGGCAGATCTGGACTTTCTCAATTATTAGATAGGGGAAACTCACATGAAGCTTAACAAAAGTATTGCAAAATCAGAGGAAGTCATATCAAAAAGAATGAGGTGTGCCTGGGTGGATCCGACTCTTGATTTCAGTTCAGGTCATGATCTCAGGGTCCTGGCATCGAGGCCCACATTAAGCTCCACATTGGGTATGGAAGCTGCTTAAGATTCTCTGTCTCCCTCTTCTGCTGCCCTTCTCTCCACTCATGTGCACGTGCACATGCTCTCTCTCTCAAAAATAAAAACAAAAAAACCAATGAGAAGATGATCTTATCTCTGAAACTGACCTACATCAGGATTTAGAAGAAAAATCTCAGGATTGCCATCATCCTTGGAGTACAAGAAGACATGGTACTATGAAAAGACCACAAGTTGTGATGGAAAAAGAAGTTTTTTTAAATGAAAGAAGAAAACTAGGGGGGAAAAAAAGAGTGAGGAGCATGTAGACAATCCTACATGACTGAAGGGAGGGTAAATTTTACAACCACTTTGGAAAACTGTTTGGCTATTTCCTATAAAGTTAAATATACATCGACATATGACCCAGTAATTCCGTTCTGGGGTATTTACCCTAGAGAAATGAGCACATATGTTTGCAGGAAGAGTTGTACACGAATGTTTATACCAGCTGTATTTGTAATAGCCCCAAGCAGGAAACAATCCAAAATCCCGTGGACTGGGGAATGGGTAAGCAAACTGTGGTGTATTCTTAGAGTGGAATGCTGCTCGGCATTCAGGAAAGTAGAAACCACTGATCTATGTGAAACAAAGGTAAATCCACAAATATTTTGTTAAGTGAAAAAAGCCAGGCACAAAAGAGCACATGCTGTATGTTTCCATATCCATGAAACCTAGGAACCAGTGGAGCTAACATTATGTTGATAGAAATCAGACAGTGGTTGCCAAGGATTGGGGATGGGGGCAGGGAGCACAAATGACCGGAAAGGACTGAGAGAGAGCTTGCTGGAGCGATGGAAATGTTTAACATCTTGTCTTTCTGAAAGGTAGTTAAATGGCTAGTATAATTGTTAGCATTCGTCAAATTAGACACCTGAGTTCTATGCATTTTATGTTGTCTTAATTATAACTCAATTTAAAAATAACAGTGTAGGAAGCTATGAGTAGAACTATTGCAGAAAATTAAATCAATGATGTGGAAAACAACATCGATCAAAGATCGAAGGGGGTGTTTGAGAATGATCCACATGGAGCATAGAAAGAATAACAACAACGCAGTGGGGGTTTTCCTGACCCAGGACCCAGAGCAAATCGAACAGAAGTTGTAAAGGATAAATCTTTTCCGAGCTTAAGAAAGAACCGTGTATCATATTCAAAGAACTTACCCTGTTCTACGCTGAATCGTAACTGATTGCTAAGATATTGGAATTACAAAGAAAAAGGAAAAAAAAATCTGAAAACGGTAAGGCAGGGAAAAAAGTCAGTTATCAATAAAACAATTAAAAACCAGTTTGGTTTTGGGTGTTTTTGCTGGCATGAAAAATAGCAAGGTCAAGAAAGAGTTTGGAGCCAAATCATTGTTACCCAAGAATATTATATTGGACGAGATCCTCCTTTATTTGCAAAGGCAACAAAATTCTCCAATATACAAAGTCTTGGAAAATATGCTCCCCATGAACTCTTGGAAAAAATTACTTGAAAATCTACAGCATTCAGTGAGTTATGAGACAAAACAATGGGCCAAGGTCGAGGGAAATGAAGGGACAACAGCATATCAGGGAGGTTAGTTAAAATAGAAATAAGATATAAAAAGTTGTAAAAGAGTTTAAAAATGAAAGCAAAAATCAAAAATGTATCTTAAGAGAGCATATGTACAGTATTAAAGTAATACCTTTAAAAAGTTAGCCGGCTGTGAGCCTTAAACTGCTCTCAAAAAATAAAGTCAGTAAACAACAACAAATATAAACACAATTCCCTCTAAAAGCTCTCCCTGAAAAATTATCATAAAGAAGTAGCTTTTAATTCCCCAAGTTCTCATCTGTATTAGAATAGAGCTAGGATGAGTTTTTAAGGGTATAGAACTGTGAGCTTGTTTTAAGTTTCATGTTATCCAAATTATCTTCGTAACTATGCAGGCATATTTTTGTGAGAGTGCAGGGAATATCCAGATAAGAGTTTCTTCTCTTAGCTTTATTAGCCATTTGGGCATTGCACTGGGTCGAACTGTGCACTCCTTACCCCCCCATCCTCAAAGATGTCTACTGAACAAAACATGACCTTATTTGCAATAAAGGTCTTTGCAGTTACAATTAAGGTAGAGATTTCAAGATGAAGTCATTCTGAATTAGGGTAGGCCCTGGATGCAATGATGAATGTCTTACAAGAGAAAATGAATGACACGTAAAGACAGAGAAGAAGGCCATTGGAAGGCAGGAGCAGATGTTGTACCAGTATCATACTGCGGTAAGCCAAGGAACCGTTGCAGGAGCCTCCAGAAACTGAAAGCAGCAAGGAAGGATTCCTCCCTGGAAGCTCTGTAGGGATCACGGCCTTGCCAGCGCTCGGATTTAACACTTCTGTCCTCCAAAACTGTGAAAGAATAGATTTCTACTATTTTAAGCTGCCACATCTGTAGTGATTTTTTGTAAGGACCCTAGGAAATGAATACATTTGATATGTGTTTGATACCAGTTGCAGTGGTATCTTTCAACTATTAGTCTGCGTCTGTTCTGTGTCTAGATAAGATCTTTTCTTGGAAGTATATTCCAGACAGAGTATCACTCACTAAAACCCCAAAACCAATGTCATATACCTAATATCCCATTTATCGAATGAGGTTACTCTTGTGGCTTTATTTCATCTCCCGTAGATGTGGCTGGTGGTTATTCAGCCTCCATGCTGGATGCGATCAGAAGAGCAGTGATGGTTTCCAATATCCTTTTAATTAATAAGATCAACGAGAAAAGCCTCACCCTCAAAGAGGTCTTCAGACTAGCTACTCTTGGAGGCAGCCAAGGTAATGACCATTTTGTCTCTTTCCTGAGCAGCGCACAACCGCGCCAGTCTGTGTCCTTGGAAACAGTATGAAGGCTTACGAGAGTGGCGTCAGCAGGCACCCCTTATTCATACCCCGATGTTGCGTCTCATGTACCATACCCCAGATTTAGTGGGTAATGTTCAGACATGTGGTGGAGGTATCCTTTCTTCAGCAAGTCCCCTGTCTTTGGCAGGGGACGTGTTCAACACACAATTATATTAATGCTTTGATGGATATTTGCAATGGTCGCATGTGGGTGAGTTCTTGAAAATCATCAGCTTTTTCCCACTGAGTCAAGTAACACATTGTCTTTTGGCCTGAGGGATGAGAGTAATCATATTCATAATAATAGTAAAAATAATAGCCCAGACTTAACTCTTACCAGGTAAGAGGCAGTGTGCGTCATGCTTTCTGTTGTGACTTCAACCTCACAACTGCTGCTAATTCTCCCCAACTGGTGAGGCATCTGAGCGAGGTGTACACGGTTGTCAAGCTACAGAGTGCCCTGATTTGAATCCAGAAAATCTGGTGCCGGAGTGCAGGTTCCTACTTTTCCTCTGGAAATCTCAGCTTCAACTCTGCATTTCGATGGTATATTTAAGGACACTAATTACCCAAAGCTCTTTAAAAGGAAAAAGATGTAAAAGTGCAATTGATTGATATGTAAAGACTGCTTACCAGCTTTTTCCAGTTCTCACCTGTAACCATATTTTTAGGGAAAAAATAGAAATTGGTAATTGTATTGCTTTTAGTCACTTCCGTATTTTAGTGTGATCTGGATGGATGATGGTGAACACAGCATGAAAGTCAGGTAGCTATTAGGAAATGAAAACATCAAAACAGAGACAGTGTAGATATACAGAGAGATTTATGAAAGATACCCAGGGTCTTACAAAATAAAGGATGATAGAAGCTAAGAGTGTCCTGGGAAGAGAAACCTTCTGGCTCTTTGGATGTTCTGGGCTATGATGAATGCCATAAAGAACATTTCAGGGGAAATGAGCAGAGGTCATGCTCTTTGCATTTTCTTAAGTCTTATGATTTTGTTTTCTAAAGTTCCAAGTTTTAAATCATCCATTTTTTAAAATTCCCCATCCCTGTTGGTATTGTTGGCCCACCATCTGATTTTCATGGTGCCAGTGGACTGTTACTTAAGTGCCTTCTGTATTCTAGGCTCTCTGCGAGGTGCTTCATCGGGGTCCTGTACGAGATCAAACTGGCACGGGGTGCTCACCAAATCATGTCTATCTTGCTGTGTAGCTTTTAGATCTATTTTCTGGGCCCTGAGCTTACTGTGATGGAATTTCTTCTCCTAAGTGCTTGTCTCTGTGAGACTCTGAGTGAAATGAGATGACTGGATCACTGTTTAAATTGTGGCATCTCCCCAGCTTGTCACAGCCTTTCCCTTCATTCTCAAGACCGAGATGTGCATAAATCCCCTTCACAGGCACATGTGCTCCAAGGCAGCGAGACTGCATTTCCTGAAATGCGTCTGAACTGCTCACCAGCCCTCCTGGGCCTCTCTGTAATAATCTGAATTTAGACCAATTTACAAATTTGTAAAAGCAGTTGTGCCTTTTTTTGGGTTAGCACATGCCTGACCTTCCAGGTCTGAACAATCCGCTCAGTTAGTTTATACGTATACGTACCATCAAAACTCTGGCAAATGAAGCTGGTCATCTGACCTATTAAACACACCACAATTTTATGTTGAATACAGTCATTAAAAACTTCTATTTTGTTAAGCTTCTTTATCAAAGGCAAAAAGATTGTAATTGGCAAAGGAGGAGAGAATATCCAATGATGTTCTACTACATTCGGTCCTTCCCACACAGTTAGTAGGAGTCACCTAACTGCCTTTAACATTTTCTAATTACTTTTGCACCCCTGTCTGCCTATAAGAGTTCTTTAGCTATAAAATCTTGTTCTCTTCTGAGAATAAAAGAGTTACCCTTTAAACAATCTTTTAAGAACAAGTAGTGTTTCTTAATCAGTGCTTAGGGAACTGCCAAAAAGTCTGCTGGATATCCATACAGAGAAAGAGAATGTACCAGATTGTGTCTAATGGAGGTACCTGATCCAATATTTTCACATTGGACTCTATCTTGATGGGACAGAATTCAGTCAACACATGCAAAAATTCAAATAAACAATGGTGCCCTCCAGCTGGCCTTTGTCTGTGCACGCTTCCCCTTCGTAGCTCAGCGTGCACTCAGATTACAGGCTTTAAGGAGCTTTAGATTTAATATCTTTATTGACTCGGAAAGCCAACTACTCCCATCTTCTGAAACTAAATCATAAAAATGACAGATGTTCCTCCTTGACATCCGATATTCATGGAACGTGAATTCTCGTTACGAGATGGATCAAGTCAATAGATCGTACTGACCTATTTTAGAAAACCATTCTTCCCTGGCAACCAGAAAGTCCTTGAGGTTACCGAGAAATTGGTCTGCTTTCTAAAGCATTGGCACTCTTGAGTTAGGAGGACATACTTACTTTCAGAAGTCAATTTTCTCCATTCAGTGGATTTAAACTAAGGAACTTAGGATGGACAGGCCTGCATTGACGAAGATACAAAAGGATACATATTTATTTGAGGTTCATTTCACTGCCATGAAAATAGATCCTGTCAGCTGTTTCACAGAACAAAAAGGGCAAGAGTTGGAGTGTGGGGGGAGAACAGGAGGGGAGAAGAAGACATTATGTCAATCGTCATGTTTCTTAGAGGGATGAATGGAAATCATAGGCCAGCTGGACTGTGAAGGGTGCTAATAGAGCTGAAACAGACAGACACCATCTGAATTAGAGATTGTGGTGATGAGGGGACCTGTTTTTATTCTCAGATTTTGCTTTCCACATGCTTCTTCTGCTTCCTGTGTGTCAGTGTTTTAGGATTTCTTAGAATGAGAGCTTCTCTGCTTCCCATTAAGATAGTTTTTTTTCTAGTGATAGTCTGCAAGGACAGATTCTGTCCTTGCAAATGGGGACATTTTCATCATCTGATGGCTCCAAATACTGACTGTTTACTAATTTATTCCACTCTGTAGCCCTGGGGCTAGATAAAGAGATTGGAAACTTTGAAGTGGGCAAGGAATTTGATGCCCTCCTGATCAACCCCAAAGCATCTGACTCTCCCATTGACTTATTTTCTGGGGATCTGGCTGGTGATACATCTGAAGTAAGTAAAACAAATTTCGTCCAAAGGCATCTTTTTCATATCTTCTCTGGAGGAAAAAAAAAATAGAAATGGAAACATTTTAAGGGAATACAGGGGAATCTTAAAAGGGAAAGTAGATCCTTTTCAATTTGTCAGTGTAATATTAAGAATAATGGTACTGACAAAAACTTGTATTTTGAATATATTTGTATATTTGAATCTATTTGACTACAATAAGTCCATTTCTTTTTCATTAATGGAAGTAGATTTTTGCCTCTGAGAAATAAATTTGTATGTCTGCGCTTTACCAACCCCTGTTGATTATGAATTTACTCTTCTAAATGCACAGAATATTTTTTCTTATTATTACTTCATTTTGCATTTTAGGCTGTAATCCAGAAGTTCCTCTACCTAGGTAGGTGGATATATGTCTCTGTGCTAAATAAAATCTTTCCTGGTCTTTCTTGGGTATGGCTCCCGGCATGTGTGGCCCCATAGGTTAAACTCTATGCGTGACCGTTTCATTTATTATTTTAACATTCCTCAGCATCAAGCCCATTTCAGGGCATTATCTGAAATGCCCATGTTCCTCTGGAAGATAAATCCAAAGCTGAGGAACGGCAGGTTCAGGGAAGAGGCCGTCGGGTCCCTTCCTCCCCGTTCACTCTGAACACCCGCCCAGTCCTTCCTATCATGTTCTATTTGTGCTAAGTTTGTGGTGGAGTCTCACCACCTATGTTTGGTGTGTGTGTGTTTTGTTTTGTTTTAACGTGTACTCACATTTGATTCCGTTCACTGAGAGAAATAAATAGTACGGGAGATTCTACTTTGGCCCCCGCTTGGTCTGGGAGCTCTGAGTACTGGGTGAACTTGAGAAGAGAGATGCAGGTACCGTTTCCAGAGCTCAGTTCCTGGAGGCCCTCTGCGTCTCCCCATGCTGAGGATGATTCTGGCCTGTAAAGATAAGCATTTCCTTTACCGTCAGGGCTGGAAATGCAAACTGCTCCAGCCGACAGGGCTGCCGCAGAAAGTGAACTCAACTTTCTGGGATTTCTGCCTTCGGTGCAGAATTCAGACCCTAATCCTCCAGTTCAATGGAGCCCCTTGTCTTGGTCATGTCCCCTTGTCCAGATTATGAACAGTCCGAGAGGAAAAAAATGTAGCTTTTTGTATTTTCCCTCTTAGAAGTGGTATTTGTTTTTAAATCCCTCCCTGTGGCAATTAAAATACTTACTGACATAGGAGTGCCTGGGCGGCTCAGTCCATTGGGCATGGGACTCCTGGTTCCAGCTCGGTCATGATCTCTGGTTGGTCATGGCATTGAGCCCCAGGTCGGGCTCCACACTCAGTGGGGCATCTGCTTCTCGCCATTCTCTGCCCTTCCCCTCCCCCCACACTCACACACTCTCTCTCTGTCTCAAATCAATAAATCTTTTTAAAAAATACCTATTGACATAAAAACACTTTATGAATGATTCCTTCATTTTTCTTTCAGGAGATGACCGAAATATTGAGGAGGTTTATGTGGGCGGAAAACAGGTGGTCCCCTTTTCAAGCTCAGTGTAAGACCCTCGGCCTCTACAAATTCTCCTGGGATCACGTGGTTCTACATCTCCCTGGTGCCCAGGCCGAGTTAGAAAGTCCAAAAATAGTATCTTGTTCTTGGGATGACTCTCTCTTTCTGTGTCTAGTTACAGTACTCACTTGACAAATTGTTTGAAGGGGGTCGTGCTAATTCCCAGCCCTCCGGCTGGGAGGATTCAAAATCTCTCCCTTTTGAGCTGTTTGGATTTACTTTAAGCTCAAATATAGGGGAATGTTATTCCTGGTGGGGTTCTTATTGTGAGATTTAAGTCAAATCGATTTCATATTTGGAAATGTGGAGAGAAAATGTATTCCTGTAAGGCTAGATATGTTGAGCTAATAAATGTGAAAAATCAGAAAATGGAAAATGAACTAGTAAATATATTTTTATGAGGGAGAAAAAGTTAGACTATGAACATGCATTGGAAAATCACTTCAGATTATGATTGAAAATTATGTACTGAGCATATTAATTTCAGAGGAGAACTTGTTGAATTTTAAAATGTGTTTCTAGATTGACCTTGTGTTCTGGAAATTTGCACTTAATGGAGTTTGCATTTCAGAGACATGTTATTGTTGTGCTTTGCCTTCTTTGGGGATGAAATGTCAGAAATTGCCACATGCTTTCTTCATATAGTTCTGTGCTGCAGAGTGTTTGACAGAGGTTGGGTGTTAAAGATTTAAAGTCTCTTAGGAATATTATTCATATAACTACAGGGTACAAATAGTGGTATTTTTGTGTACTTTAAAATCACCTTAATGTATAAATGTGTGATGCTATTATTGCTTCATTGTTATTAGAAAAGAAACAAATTCCATACTCCACTGTTGTGTAGACTGGAGTCTTCATAAACTGGGTCACGTGCTGGGCAATAAGGAGCTACCAATACTAAAAGGAAGGGTTTCACAGCAATGATGGGGTCTCCCCAAGAGGTATGCCATGGTTGCCAAATATTTCATCCTCAGATCTCAGTCTGGTAGAACTTTAAAATGAAAGACAAATGCAGTTAAATACATTATTAAAAATCTTTAAACCCTGCTTACTGAAAGCACTGGATTTTTCCATTTTATCCTGTTGCCTTTTTAATTCCTAATAATTTGGGGGACATTCGAATTTTAGAATAATTAAAGTTATCCTTTATTTAGGATAATTAAAGTTATCCTCTATTACTATAAACTTAAGGTTTATAGTAATAGGACTAACCTGCACTAGACATCTAGGAACATTACACAAAACAAAAAGTATTTTTATGCTTCCTAGTACAGTGTACTTTTCCATAACCTATAATTAAAAGCAAATTTTTTTATAAACTCTGAAGAAGTATTGATGTGAACGTCATTTAAATACTACAATTTTCTCATTTAATTTAAAAAACTATGAATCAACACGGAAAAGGAATAGAGTTTCTTACTGTATCTTCACACTCACACCTAGGACTTAAGTGTGACTCCTTATAATTTACCTTAAAGTAGAGAATATAATATAATATAGCTATATTATATTAGGTTCTTACAGACCTAAGAACAAAATTCCCCCTCTTGTACTATAAATTTGATCCTCAATTAGTTGTACTAAATCAGCAGTCATTTGCCCACGTTGTATTTTCTGCTTTTCCTGGTAGAAACACTTTTACATTTGATTGTGTACACACAACATCTAATGACGGAACACAATTTTGGCCTTATTTTCATTTTTTAAAGAATTTCTCTTATTTGAATATAGCTGACACACAATTTGATCTTATTTAAAACACACAAGCAGTTTGTGTTGTGGGATATTAAGTGACTCCGTAAATTCAGCTTCCAGTGGCCAAAGGAACATGGTTCCCTGGTGTCTAACCCACAGGAGTGGACTTAAGAATTTGGATCAGATGTGTAAGATCCTCCTATATTCCCAGCCTTTGCAAGATCCTACACGTGTAACTTCCTTAAGGAGGTACGTGTTGATGTCCAGCATCAGTTTTCACTTAGATGAAGGATTCTGTATATAAACAGGTGTGACCTCAGCAGCAAGAAGAGTGGCCATCTACAACCGATCTGTCAAACATTCCATTTAGCCCCAGGAGTATGTTAAGACCTGACTATCTTTTCTGGTAAAAATAGGATGTGTTGAAATGTTTACGTGTAGTTCGCTCTCCCTGCATCTCTTAGAACTTCTGTGTTTTCGTGGCTCCCAGCACAGTGGTCCTGAATGTGGCGTAGGCTTTGTGCAATATGGCAGACATTGGCCGTACATGTGGTCAGAGGCTCTACGCCTTGAAATGTTAGCTTGGACTCATGTGGCTTGACTTTCTGAATTGTGGAGAGGCGGTTTTTCAAGCCAACCCTATTTGTCACTTTATGTTTGAATATTTGCTCTCTGACAGGAAAGAAAGAATGAAGGCTTATTATTTGCCCCCTCCCCTCACCCTGTACTGGTTGCCTCGGGTTTCATGGCATTTGTTAATGGAATACACTTTAACAGGTAAAAACTGAGTTAATAGTGCTGACAGTCCTGCATTTGAAAGATATTTTCTACAACAGAACACAAAAGGGGGCTGATCGGGTAAGGTGAATTGAATTTCCAAAAGGGAATGAAACATGGGATTAGGACTGAGAGGTTGTCCTGGTAATCGTAACCTGGGACTAAGAATCTGCTCCCTTCTTTGGTTCTTTCTCTGATTTCATTGTCAAAGGTTCTAGAATCCAAGAGAATATCTTGGACCTAGCTCCCTTCATGCCAGGAGGAAGTCTTTCTAAGTTACTATTGTGAGCACTGAACCCTACAGAATCTCTTTTTCACTTCCCTGAGAATTCTGCATAGCAAAGGGAGGAAAGTGGTTGGAAACTTTCCTGTTACGCTTAGGTGATCTTGAGCTGATCCTGGAGTGTCCCTGTTGGCAACTACAGCTGGGATGTCACAGAGGTAACACAGTAGATGTGAGATCCAGCAGTGTATTCTGAATCTTCATTCCCTTCCAGACTCTTCCTATTTTTAATCTTTTCACCACAGAACCAGACATATGGAAAGCTTTCAAGGCAAGCTGGAAGGCATATTGTATCAGTTCTACCTTGAGCATACACGGAAGATATCCAGACCTGGACACTTTCGTACCCTAGTGGACATCTTTTCATTGTTGTCCATTTTTTAAGGTTGTTGATGCTGCTGGACACATTCACATGTCTAAAAGGAGCGTTCTGAATTTTTAAAAGGTAGCCTAAGAAATGTGTCATGGCGATGTCTTGAAATAATTCTCAAATTAAATGGATTGTTATGAATTTTTAAGTTTTTTGGTTTTTTTGGTGAGTCTTAGAAGAGATATTTGCAACCTCAGATCTACCCAGCCCCTTTCAGTATGATTTTGGGCCCTGACCCTTTTCAGTGTCTGTAAAGGAAAGTGTATAAAGAAGTACACAGATGAACAGACACTACTGGAAAGCCCGAGCATTGGACCCCATGCGTATTTTCACACCCAGCCTCTCCCTTTCCCGCCCACAGTCCCAAAGGTGAGAGAGTGAGAGCTGAGGGGTTAGTCTGTAAATCTAGTCTAAATTTACTGAAATGCAAAACTTGAGAGACCAGTGATGGAACTTGTGTAAATTTTTTTTTTTTAAATTACAAGTTTCATTTATTGTTTGTTGTCGGAACTCGTGTAAATTCTAAGACAGCTTTCAGCGTCCATGGGGAACAGACGTCATGGGGCACTGAGTTGCCTGTTTATTTCCTGTTCAGGCCTGTCAGAAAGCATCTCTATCAAAAACCACCTTACAGGGCGCCTGGGTGGCTCAGTGGGTTAAGCCTCTGCCTTCGGCTCGGGTCGTGGTCTCGGGGTCCTGGGATCAGGTCCCACATCGGGCTCTCTGCTCGGTGGGAAGCCTGCTTCCCTCTCTCTCTCTGCCTGCCTCTCTGTCTACTTGTGATCTCTCTCTGTCAGATAGATGAATGACATCTTTAAAAAAAACAAAAACAAAACAAAACAAAAAAAAAAAACCACCTTACATTATATGTCAAACTCTGGACTGCTGCTCTTAAGGACATGTATGCGTGTATTCATGAGGACATTTTTACTCAGTATTTGTGTGATTTGCTTCCCCGTTCATGTGCTGAGTGAGCTCCTTTGTGCTTCAGACAAAAATAAATGAGATTTTGTGTTTACATTTTTCTGTTGTTGTGAGTTCTATAGCTCTGACAGAGGGAGATTAATCTTGCAATGTGTTTCTCCTTTTAACATGAGTTTTTAAAAATAGAATAGAATATGTAGCTGTGGGCCAACGTGTATCTTCCATTTTATGATAGACAACATACATAACTTTTAAAAATTAAGCTATAGAAAGTCAGCCGTTTAGATTGCTGTTGCTTTTGATTTCAGCATAGTTAAATTTCATAGTTTCTAAAGTCACAACAGAGTAAGAAATGCACATTAATGTCAAGAATTAGTTCACACAGGAGCATCTGGGTGGCTCAGTCGGTTAAGCGTCCGCTTTAGGCTCACGTCATGATCCCAGGGTCCTGAGATCGAGCCCCGCATCAGGCTCCTTGCTCAGCAGGATTCTGTTTCTCCTTCTCCCTCTGCCTGCCTGCCTACCGCTCCCCATGCTTGTGCTCTCTCTCTCACTATCTCTCTCTCTGTGTCAAATAAATAAATAAAATCTTAAAAAAAATACTCAGAATTCTCAGGTGAGTAATCTAAAAAAAAAGTACACCTAATTTGTAACTGGGCAGAGTTCTGTAAATAGTTAATCAACAGGCGTGCGCAAATTATTGCATGGTACTAAATTAATCATTTAAATAAAGTAAGGTTTAGATATAAAAATACTTGTCAGTAGCAAAATAGGACCTGTACTAGGGTGTTTTCAGGACCACATGCAGAGACCATTCATTTAGAGGAAAAGGACCCTTACGTATTGTCACCAATAAGAGCAGGTTTTGGGTTTGGGGGTTTTTTATTAATCCTGCTTTAAAATGGGATAAGAGAAAAAACTTAAATGAGTTAAGGAAAGTATTCTGTTCTTTAAAGTGATAGAACATTCTTTTAGAGTATAATTCAACTTTTTCATGAATTCAGATTCATCCCCTCTTATGATCAAGCCTACCTCCACCATCACTGTAAAATTACCTTAGATCTGTCATACTTCTTGGGTTTTTCCATGCTTCTACATTCGTTGAGTCTGTATTTCGGGGTGGGAAGAGAGGTTGCTAAAAAAAAAATATGGGAAAACCTTTAGTGGGCAATCTTTCCACGGAAACTCAGAAAAAAGGCATTTTTACCTAAACATAAAAAGTGATCAAGAAAATATGAACAGCTGACATGGAGTTTTGTAGGCCCCTTCAGCCCTCCTCGATTGCCTGGACTCTGCCCATCCTTACAGGGAAGTCAGCAAACATTCGCTCTTCTCTTGTAGAAAGAGAGCTCAAAGTCATAGCAGAAAAATCCAACATACAAGAAATAAAGTCCCTGGAAAGATTTATCATTCAGTTTGATGATAAAAGGTTCTCACAAGGGCGCTGGGTGGCTCAGTGGTTTAAGCTTCTGCCTTCGGCTCAAGTCATGATCTCAGGGTCCTGGGATAGGCCCCGCATCGGGCTCTCTGCTCGGCAGGGAGCCTGCTTCCCCCTCTTTCTCTGCCTGCCTCTCTGCCTACTTGTGATCTCTGTCTGTCAAATAAGTAAATAAAATCTTTGAAAAACAAAAAAGGTTCTCATATCTGCTTGAAGACTGAAACTTGTAGCTTCACTGTGAAACTAATTTCTGTTCTAATTTTGGACGGTCTCCAAATCAGACTTGTGTTTTACTTCTGTCCAACAAAGCCACAGTGCGTACGTGAGTAATCCAAGGAAGAGTTTGACTCTTGTGTTGTAATGGCTCAATTTGCTTCCTGGAACGTTTGAGAGGCTTTAAGCAGCTTTGGTGGTGGTTTTTGTTTTTTGTTTTCCTGCAAAAGTTGATTGCTTTGCCACCTGAACTTGAGAACAAATCAAGGGACGGCTTTGTGCTTGGAAAGCACTTTGAAATCTCTACTGAGTCACGGAAACCAAACCCATAGATAAGGAAATGAGAGAATTTTGCTATTTCAAAGGAGAATTTCAGAGGCTCAGAAAAAGCAGTGCGCACACTTCTTTCAAAATTCATGTACATTTTTCTCCAGGCAGAGCTGTGACAGATGAATCAGGCGTGGCCAATTACATATTCTGGATTAATTTATGTAAGCACCACCAACCCTCCGGCATCGTGAACATGTCTGGGATATCTGCATCCAAGTAAAACCACACAGTGATGACTCAGGCGTATGGGTGTGAAAGAGAAGCTGTGGGGTTTGGGGGGGTTGTGTTTGTTGTTCTGTTCAGCTCGGGGACACCTTTTTCCTTTTTTTTTTTTAATGCCCAGGACAACTGTGCCCTCTCTCGCAAGTGGGTTCTTTATTATAACCTATAGGGGGAAAAGAACCCATTATGTATAACTTGTACAAAATCCTCATGTTCCTTGTAAAATTACTGCACAGATATAATGAAAGGGAAATCAACATATATGTGCAAGACTTCATTAGTTTGTGGTACTATAGGCCATGTCTCACAGCTTGATGGCTTCTAACAGAAATTGCAGATAATAAGTCAAATTGCCCTGAAATGTACATAGCTGTTCTCCTAGGCCTTTCATGTGTTGGTAAAACTGACTATTGAAGATTAATGAGTTGCTTCTTTTAAAAAAGACAGAAATCCGTATCTGCAGGAAGCATAAATAACAGCCTATCAAGTAATGTTTAATTTGCTGATCATGAAGTTGGTACCTTTTAGACCATGTTCATTCAAGCGATGTTTTAGTAAATACACACCACATACCAGGCACATGGCCCAGTGCTGAGGGTTAAAAACAACATCCACCTCTTTAAGGAACTCAACCTGGGATGGTAGGTGAGAGATGTAGAGAAGTCAATGACAGAGGTATGGAGTGCTCAGAGGGGCAAGCTAGGGCGTGTTGGGTATATGGTGGGCAGGGAAAACAGAGGGCTAAGTCTAGTGGTGAAGGTGTCATAGAGGAAACAGTGTCTGAGCTGTGAAGAACAGGAACTTTTCTATGTGAAGATTCTCCAAACAGTTTTCCCAAAGGAGCATTTGGCATTAGCAACAGCAGTCACCACGAGCTTGACCTCTAAAAAAAGTAAGATAAGGTTGAGGTGGACTAATCAATCCATTGACCATAAAGGTCACCAGGGGTGTTGATTCAAAGCAAAGTTTTCCAGGTCCTTCATCCTAGAAACTCTGATTCAGTGGGTCTGGACTACAGCCTCCAAACTCTATTACGAAAAAGTACCTTGGTGAGGACAGAAAGCTGCTGTAGTGACAAGGGCCATCCTGGTGAAGACAAGGACCAGATGGGATCAGAGGCATGAAAAGTGAAGAGAGAAGACGTCTCAGCCACTGAGTCCAGAACTAGGAGCCTTGTGTGCAACAAGGGTCCTTTACCTGTTCCCTAGGCAAATACGTGATGAGCTCACAGTACAGACAGACCTGCACCCCAGCAGGTGAGGCAAGAGATGCCGGCGGCCATGTTCCTGACACAAGGAGAAACCTGATAGGGTGAATGCTGCCCATAATCATCCAGATGCCTGTTCCTGACTCTGGGACTGGAGACCGAGGAGCTCCTGTGCTGCCTGACCCAACCAGAGACCCCAGGGTTACTGGCTCCCAATGCTCTGCCATTTTGTGGGCTACCTCGTTGTCCTCCAGGGGCTCATGCTCCTGCCAGCTTTGTTTCTGCCACTTGCAAATCAAAGAGCCGAGACTAACATCCCTCTAATCTCTTTGCCCCTCATATGGCTGAATTCTTCAGGAACAGGTTATAAACTTTCTTCTTAAAGAAGGGACTGAAGGATAAACAAAGAAACGATCACTTCACAAGGAATCTGGCCATGTCCACAGCCCAAGCCTGCTCAAAGGCTCTCTCTCCTCCACATCCATAGGGGCCCCCGGAGCCTGAACCTGGTGCCCTCCGGGACCCCAGACCAGCTCCACTCATGGTTCTCTAGCTTTGCTCCAATAGAGGAACTAGGGACAAATCTCTCCTGGCAGAGTCCCAGGTGGGATACCAGGAGAGTCAGATGCTGCTTAAAGAAGTAAGTGGCAGCAAGTGTAGCCAAAACAAGAACCTGTTCCGTCTCCAAAAGGGACTTCACAGAGTGGAGGAAAATTGGGGGACAACCTTGGGAGTCAGAGCTAAAGATGGTACAGTCACATGATGGACGTGTCCTGGCTCAAGTTCCCAGTGGAGCACCCCTGATCCAGAAATCCATGGATGTAAAGGAGAACACTGGCCCCACTGAAAATTCACCAACTGTTGACACACAGCTGTTCTGACACTGAAATCCAGGGCTGTGAGTTAATACCTTTGTTGAGGCCTTTCAGGGCTCTGTCCCTACCCAGCTGGACTGACCAAAACACCAGGTGGGAAGCTTCCGGGGGAGGGAGACCCCTGTGACCTTGGTAGGCAGGGTCAGGCAACCCTGTTGCCAAAGGAAACCTGAACTCAGGAGAGTGAGCCTCACCCCTGGGTGTGGGGCCAGGAGTCTCTACGGCTGTGTGCCCTGTCATTATGCCCTGCCCTTCTCCTGGGTGGAGAATGGGTAATGACATGGCACTGCTTTGACCTCCCCAGCGTCCCGCAACGTTAGGTCAGGTCTGGAGTGCTCGGAGCTCACGGCTGGACTCCTCTGGCACCAATCATTTTTTACCATGAGTGCAAATGGCAGTGGACAAAGAAGATCACTTTCTGTTTGTGCAGGAAGCAGGCATACATCAGAGAGCACGTTCTAACAGAGCCTGACCTCCAGCCCCCTGATGGCCTCTCCTGTCCGCCAGGCACCTATGTGGGTCAGTGGTGGCCCACAGGATACTGGCAACCAGAGACAGAGCCGCGGCCCCTTTGGAGTCACGGAGGGCCTGACGAAGGCCATGTGCCATCTCCCCAGCCAGCCCTGGGGCGCTGCTCAGTGCCCTGGTGGAGAAATGCTTGGGTCAGGCCTGAGTGTCCTCGGGTCTCTCTCGGAGACTCTGGTCTAAGCTGCCATGATTTTTGTTCCAGAAAAGAATCAACTCACTTTAAGGAGAGAAAAGAGCTAGTAAGAGATTCTCTGCTCGGTTTGAAGGATACTAAAAACTCCACGAGAGGCTGCTAGAGCCGCAGAGTCATCCGGGAGGAGGCCAGTCCTCTGAATCACCCACGCCGAGTCCAGCAGCAGTCAGTGAATATCCCAACAGGTAGCATCTTCTCCGGAGGACAGGGTAGACCTTGTCCAAAAAGAACAGAAAAGCTTGACCAAGGACAGACAAAACCACTTGAAAATGCATCAAAATCCCGTCGCCCCCTAGTGACTGATGGCAACAACATTTTAGGAGCATCTTAGAAGAACGTAGAACAACTTTTGAGGGAAATTATGGATGCTCTGGCTGAAAATACTCATTTTCAGGGAAGCCCAAAACTTACCCAAGTAGGGAAGCTCCAAGAAGGGGCGGTGCAGGAACTGCAGGGGCAGAAGCAAATGTTTGAGGAAGAAGCAAGGGGGTACATGACGAGCACTGGTCAAATACTCAAAACTGCACTGAAGATGGTAAGTTTGCCTGTTCTTTCCAGAAAACATTACATGATGGCAACTTGACAATAGAATAAATCAGAAAGTGGAGGTCGCTTGGTCTGTGAAGCAGAAGTTGATGTGAAGAAACTCATTGACGCTGTTAACTTAAAAGACTTGTAAGAGAAAAACAAGGACATATTGAAGAATTACGTGAAGAAAGCCAATGGAATAAGGAGCCCAGAAATCAAAGAAAAAGTCAGCAGTCTGGGCAAGTATGTTTACAGGTAAACATTCACACCTTGGAAGTGAGATTCAAGAACTTCCGCTAAGCCTTGAAATACTGCCTCAACTGCCTCAAGAATGTAACGCATCTTGACAGAAAACCAGTTGAGGAGGGAGTAACCGCTGGAGAGAGGAGAAACTTTCCACAGTGTGTGAAAACATCAGCCATTTCCCTCAGAAGTGCGCCCCCTACTGGCAGATGGCAGAAGCCTCGGAGAAAGGACTGGAAAGAACCACGTCTTGCCAGCAGAGATGGTTGGTGGGCAGCTGTGTCCATGAGAGAAAGCTCAATGACCTAGCAAAGAACATGGTCCCAAAAGACACAAACTGGCTGAAGCTGAGTTTAGATTCCAGCTCTTTCCCTCATGACTCCCTGCGACTCCGCAGGCAGCCAAGGGCAGAGGCCCCGTGTCAGAGAATCTCCTGGATCATCAGGTCCCCAAGGCAGCATTGAGGCCAGGATCTGGGCCACCTGTGGGTTTGGTCAGGTGTGCAACAGGTGACCCGGAACATCTGCAATCACCTGATTTCTCTCTTTAGGAATAACTCTGATTCCTCTCTTTTCGAGTTTGACTGCGGTTATTTAATTAGTGTTACGTTTGTTCTTACTGCCAAAGGCAGTGTTTTTCAAATATAGATGGTTTTAGGGACGCCTGGGTGGCTCAGTAGGTTGGGTGTCTGACTCTTGATTTTGGCTCAGGTCATGATCTCGGGGTCATGGGATCGGCCCTGCACCAGGTTCCACACTGGGGCATGGAGTCTGCTTGGGATTCTCTCTCTCCATCTGCCCCTCCCTGCCAAAGCGCCCTCTCTCTCTTAAAGTAACAACACCCCCAATATAGATGGTTTTATTATAATTCTTATGACTACATTATTTCCACTTCAATTCTGTCTCCTCTAAGATAGTATAAGTACTTTATTTTGATTGAAATAAAAAGTCCACTACACGAACCCAAAATTGAGAGAGGTTTGACATGACTGGATAAAGATGTTTAAAACAATAAAGATAATGTGTATATGCTGTGAGTTTTTATCAGAAACCTAAGAAGTTACTAAATATTTATATCAATAAGTTTTAAATACAATGCCAAAACCCCTCAAATAACCACACTCCCAGCTAAACATAGGAATATTTTTATGAGTTTTATCCTAAATTTATGTTATTTTGGAGGAGTTGATATTTTGCAAGTACTTGTTCCTTTTGTAATGCTTTTTTAGCCCTAATTATCCTGTTAAGGATATTCTTTGCTGTTTAAACATCTCAAATTTTATGCAATCAAAAAAGGTTCATTTGTGGGGGAAAAAAAAGGCATGTGCTCTCTTGAGAGCAGGCAGCCAATGCTGAACCGTCTATCCTAAAAGGGTTAGGGTCATTTCTCCACTCAGGATGCCTTCCTAGGACACCCCACCCCCCATCATCACAGATGATTAGTCCTTGTACTTGATCCAACCTAGGCCAACCCATTGCTGTTTTCCTGGAATTAGGATTCAGGGCCCAAATAAACTTACCACTGGGTTATACGGCAGGATCCTTAATGACAGTTGTATTCAGAGGCCGAGGGTGTCTTTCCCTCTGGGTTTGGCTCTTACAAACCGTGGGTGTGCCAGATGTGTAAGTAGATTCAGCTAGCAGAGAAAAATAGGACCCCAGGGCAGGACTGTGCTGAGAAGCAGAGAAGAGAAGCTGTGTTGGATCTCTGGTAATTTTTTTTTTTTTTGGCCCCAATTAAGAACCCCAAGGGAGCACCTGGGTGGCTCAGTCCGTTGAGCATCTGCCTTCAGCTCAGGTCATGATCCTGGGGTCCTGGGACTGAGCCCTGTGTTGGGCTGCTTGCTCAGTGGGGAATCTGCTTCTCCCTCTGCCTCTGGTCCCCCTGCTTATGTGTGCATAAACTCACACGCTCTCTCACAAATAAATAAATAAATAAAATCTAAAAAAAAAAACAAAACAAAACTCCCAAAACATCTCTATGTGCTTCCTTGTTGCAGGTTCCATAAGATTTATTATATTAAATCCTCTACACCCTTTCTCCTTTCTTTCTTTCTTTTTTTTTGGGGGGGGGGGTAATCCTACAACTCTTACATAAAGACCTATATGCCATTAAATGCAACATTGTCATCCTTTCTTATCGCCCTGGCAAATGCAGCTGAACTTGAGCTGGAAAAGGGTCCAGGTGTAGACGGAGAGGTAAGAGGTCCCTCAGTAGGCTCAGAAGGTATTTCAGGTATGCAGACACCAAGACAGAACAAAAACAAAGATGAGGAGGAAAAACCAGACCACCCTGTCCCAACTGCTAGGGTTCAAGTGTTTTCCTAATAATTACACTTGTGACCATAGAAAACAAAAAATGACCAGGCCTCAAAGGAGAAGTTAACCATTCATGAATCCTTATTCAAAACAAAACAAAACAAAACAACCCATGCCATGGGAATTTAAGGGCCACATGTTTCTGGGCCAGTTCTCAGTAAGAGCGCCCATGAAGAGTCCCCAACAGCAACCAGTTGGGACCCCTTCTCACTCCTGAGAGCTTTCTCTGTATCCTCGCTTAGTAACACTCCATCGCCTTGAGGCAGGAGTGGGGGTCTATCTTCTGCCATTCTGACAGTCACACAAGTTAGATTAGGATTCTTCTTTGGTGAGGTGAAACACAGACCATAGTTGGTTTGGCTAGCGGATGAAATTCTTTACGTTTGCACTTCCCACCTGTGAAAGTAATCCTTTGCATTTAAACAGCTGCTCTGTCCTGCAGGCTTCTCAGCTACACTCTGGACAGGAGAGAATGTCTCTTAGCTTCTAAGAGGAGGGGACATGTGAGTCATGCAGGACTCTACAGTCCTTGGTGGGGTGACACAAATACCCGAGAGGGAGGATACCCCAACCAGGGGCACCCCCCCATTCTGTGAAAAGGAACAGAATTTCCTGACGTCTTCTCTTACTTTTCTTTAAAAGATGAGAAGTAAACTAAGATTGATGTAATGAGAGGCAAACTTATTTTATGCCACGCACTGTTCCAACTGATTCATACTGAAGCCACTCGATCTTCACAAGAACCTAACGGGAAGGGACCATCATCGTCTTACTTTCACAACAGAGATTGAGGCCCCCCAAAATTAAATAACAGGGTTGGATTCTGTAAGGGCCTATTTAGTCAGAGGGGCCCTACCTCGGTTGAACAGCCATTTTGTTGTTTATGTAGTAAAACTTAAACTGACCCTGCCCACCACCCCCTCCCAGGGAACTTACTTAAAAGCAAGTCTGGGAAACCAGTCCCAGGTAACAAAGCCCAAATACAAGGGTGGGTCAGGCCAGGTGGAGATAATAGCCCGAATGCAGGGATGAGTTGGGTCAGGTGGAGACATCCAATCAGTGGGGGGCTCATACTGTCTCCCTAGCTAACAAGGAGAGTGGGCCCCGCCTTTTGGGCATCAATTCTGACCAAGGTGATAGGCTAGTTCAAATAGCTACTATAGGGTAAATTGTAATTCAATTGGCCACCCATGTGTGACCTAGCATGACTATGCAACTTTCTCTGTGTTACAATCTTATTCGCCACCCGTGTGTGGCCAGGCCCAACTACATGGCCTTTGCTCTATAAAAGTTAGTCTGTGAGGCAGGGAGGGGTCGCCCTCACTGTAAGGGGCGGCCTCAAGTGGTCTGTTTGACGGTGGGTTTGATTCTTGATGCTTGGTGCAAAATAAAGCTTTGCTTGACCTTCGCTTTTTATCAGTCTCGCTCCTTTGACCACGGACCCAACAATTCAAGGCCTGGTAAAGGATGCTGGTGGGATAATTGGCAAGATGTGAATAATGTTTGCTGATTAGATCAGGAGTCTGCAAACTGTCTTTGGGAAGGGCCAGAGAGTAGGCATTTGGGGCTCTGTGGGCCAGCAATGAGAGCCCCTCAGAAGTCTCAGAAATTGAGCCCCTCAACTCTGTCTCTGCAGCACTAAAATTAGAACTTCATGTAAATTTCACTTGTTAGGTAGTTCTCAATTATTTAAAAGCATTGGTAGCTACAACTGATCAAGGGAAAAGCTGTTCTCTAAGATGGACGACCAAACCAGCACAGGAATTCCAGATCTCAAAGCCCTTCCAGGTTCTTCTTTCCTACCCCGTTTCCCCCATATGTGCCCAAAGCAACAAGTATGTGGAAGTATAAGGGTAGAAATCCCCCTCCCTGCTTGTGCTCCGAGCTCAGACCTTTGGAGAACAGCCTTCTCTGAGCCCACCGGTGTTAAGTAAACCTCCGATCCTCCAAGGTCTCTAAGGGCCATTTGGTTCTTCCTCCAGGATCCAGTCCAGGTTCCATAACATTCGGCTCCCTGACCTGGTAACCCAACTGCGCTGGCCCATGGTTGCCACTGCTTTGGAGCCACGGCCGTTTGGTGACGGACCGAGGGTGGTAAAGGAGAAGGCATGCCCGGGCTGATTTCCGGCAGTCTCCCGCCTGGTCGCCCGCGACCGGCCCCGCCCCGCTGTCCCCACTCAGACTCAAAGGAGACTTGGCCTCTGAGGACCTGGTCCCCACGTTGGATTCTGGTAAGGCCTGGGACCCCAGGACCTGTCAGCGCTCCCCACCCCCCGCTCCCCGCCAGTCAGGGTGGAAGGGGGAAACTGATTACTTCCCAGAGACCTCTTAGAGGTGTCACAGGTAGGGCCTCCCAGGGAGGGGGGAGGTCCCTCCGGTCAGGAACCCATCCCCCCAAAGGTGGGGACAGGAAGGAATTTCCACAAGGAATGCCACAGGTCAGGGCCTCCCAGGGCGGGAGGAACTGTAATAACTTCTGGAGTGAATGCGGGAACGAATGTGCAGTTTGACCTGGCTTGTCAGGCGGACTGACTCTGTGGCTCCACGGGCGGACACCTTTAGGGTCCCCAGAAGCCTAAGGAGTCCGAGTGGGCCCTAACCTGTTTCCGTGGTGACCTCATAAGGTCTAAGGCGAGCCCCTGGGGCTCCAGTCCAGAGTTTATACAGACTCGCTAACGCCAGGAGGCACCCAGGTGTCCTCTGGGAGGGCGGACGGGCAGGCATCTGACTGGTCTGTCCTTTGGAGAGGCACCCACCCTTTGTCTCTGCACCAGCGACACAGGGAGGGCACACACAGGGTGGACAAGAGAGCCCCTGCTCATCATGGGTGGAAGCTCTTTAAAACCTACAGTCTTAGACTGTATGCTCGAAAATTATAAGAAGGGTTTCTCAGGAGACTATGGGATCAAAACATGTCCTAGAAAATTAGGCACATTATGTGAACTGGAATGGGCCACCTTTGGGGTCGACTGGCCCTCTGAGGGTGCCCGGAGACCCACCCACTGTCCAGGTCATTTACAGAATTATGGTTGGGACTCCCGGACACCCTGCCCAATTCCCATATATTGATTCCTGGCTTCAGGTAGCCCAAACTCTGCCCCCATGGGTCCAATTCTGTGCTGGTAGGAAGGACCAAAGTAGTGCAGGCCACACCCAAGGTGGTACAGAACTGGGAGACGGGGCATGGGGAGGCAGAAGAGATGAGGTGCTGCCAGAGGGCAGAGAAAGGGTTCCCCATTCAGGAGCTCATCAGCTCCTAGACGGTGAAGGGAGGAACCGTCCTCCATGCCTCAGGCGCCACGGTTCCTCCCTTCACCATTTAGGAGTGAGAAGAGCACCCCCCGGACCTGACACCACCTACTCCAGATTTCCCCATGTGTCTCAGGTGGAAACTGATCGTGGGGAGGATCCAGGTGGAACATAATTCAGTGTTCAAGTTTGTTGGTTTAATTAAGATAGACGTGTCTTTGCAGTTATCAGCAGTAAATGTGAAACTTTTATCCTGTCAAAGGTTACTGAAGGTCAAATAACCTCGTGTTATCTCTGTTGGAATTTGTTAGCAAAAGGATGACTACCCTGGTGGTGAATGGTCTTGAAGTTTTCTTGCGTAATTGAAATAGCTTTCAAAGTCTTTGGTAAACTGAAACTTTAAAGTTTTGCTTGGATGATAAATGGGAATTGAATTCATTGGACATTTAGGTCTTTCCCAAATAGGATAAAGTGCTAAATCATTAATTACTGGACATAGATTTGTGATTTGAATTCCTACTGCAAAGAAACTAAGGTTATTGGGATACCTGGGTGGCTCAGTCATTAAGCGTCTGCCTTCAGCTCAGGTCATGATCCTGGGGTCCTGGGATTGAGCCCCGGATCAGGCTCTCTGCTCAGCGAGAGGCCTGCTTCTCTCTCTCCTGTTCCCCTGTTCCCTCTCTGGCTGTGTCTCTCTGTCAAATAAAATCTTAAAAAAGAAAGAAACTAAGGATATTTAAATCTGTTGGTAAACATGTTTTGTGCCTAACCGATTCACAGATTTGCCATCTAAAGAATTCTGGTGTAACAATTTACAGTTGGTTACTCCTTAGTCTTCACTGGAGATAAAGGTCTCTAAGGAGTGTAAAATTCTGCTAAGACTGATAGGAAAGAAGGGAACCAACTCTGTACATGGAAAAGTAGGAGATACGTAAGAAAAATGAGGAATGGGAATGCATTTTTGATGAAGGTAAAAGAAGGTAATTTTGTCCTAAATGAGATGTTTGTTTGGAAACAAATGGCTTGGGACAAAATCTGAATGCAAAGGAAAGTTGTAGAGGGTTTATGGAGGGAAAACTTTGGAATGGAATTTTAGATGTAGTCAGGATGGACCAAGCTTGAAATGAATGGATTTTAAAGTGCATTGGTATAAGATTGAAAGTTTGCTTTCTCTCGGTTCAAAAAGAAAGTATTCTCCAATTGTTGGTCTGCTCTTGGTAAGAAAATGCGAGTAGTTGTTTTCTCTCTGCCTGCCTAGAAAAACCAGTTTCTCTGTCTTTAAAGTTTATTAGACCTTTCACATCCCTAATCGTATTTAGGTGCTTTAAAACTTTCTAAGGTTTTAACAAACTTCCCCAAGATTTAAATCCTGAAAAAAGTCTTGTCGACTAATTAGGCTTGGTTGGTTTATAACCGTCTGGCTCTGGCTGTTGAAGTGTTACATATCACAGAATAACTGAGTTTCCTTGTCAGTTGTATCATAGTGGAATCTCCTGTCAGATCATTAACAATGTTCACTTCTGAGTTTTTTGTCATTTATAATTGTTCTTAATGTCTTGCAAAATGAGTTTCATCTTTCAGGGAGGTTAATATAAAGGACTTTTAGGACAATGCAGTTACCCAGTATCTTTAAGACCAGAACTGAAATGAATAAAGAACTTCCAGAACTAAGTAGAAGCTGCATTCAGACTGAACAAGAATCAGTGATGGGGACTGAATGAATTAAAAATGCGATTGTAGTTTTGTGATCCTTGTTCGAAAAACATTGCTGGTTCCTTAATGTTTGCTCTTCCTGATTAAGGAAAGTTAGGATTTCTATGACTTACAGAAACATGATAAAATAATCATTTGTAAGCAAATTAAAGCATTCAACTTTTCTATCTGAACTCTCTGAAACTCAAAAGTCTCAGTAAGTAGTTCTTCTTCCGTGGCAGTCCTAGTCATTTGCATAAGTTCATTAAGAATCCATTCTCCATGTAACAGGACACCATTGGAAACATTGGTTATTTTACCAAGGCTTTGACTGGAATGTTATATTTGAGAGAGACATGCGTAGACTCAGATAGGACCAAACAGCTTTAAGGAATGGACAGCTATATGAACAGCTTTATGAAACAGCTTTCTGAAACCTGGAGCCATAAAGCCCCTTGGAAATGTTGGCCTGGTACCTTGCTTACAGAGCTCCCAGCAGCCTCACCAGGTGAGTAAAGAATGTCACTTCCTGGCGGGTACAGGAAAGTCAGGATACTTTGGGGACCTTGTGAAGAGAAATCTGCCCAAATCTTACAGGTACTGCAGGCATGTTTGATGACAAGTACTTGGCCTGGTTTCTGCCTTGGAGAGGCTCCTAAAAGTTCAACCTAGAGATTCCTTATAAAAGTTCTAGCAGGGGCTCCTGGGTGGCTCAGTGGGTTAAAGCCTCTGCCTTCAGCTCAGGTCATGATCTCAGCGTCCTGGGATCGAGCCCCGCATCAGGTTCTCTCTGCTCAGTAGGGAGCCTGCTTCCCCCTCTCTCTCTGCCTGCCTCTCTACTTGTGATCTCTCTCTGTCAAATAAATAAATAAAATCTTTAAAAAAAAAAAAAAGTTCTAGCAAAGCAGATTCTAAAAGATCTATATGATCACTCACTATTCTTGCTAAGCTTATGTAAATAATTAGGTCAAGTTTGTTAAAACTGGACTTGTTTTTCATTTTTTTAAAAAATATTTTATTTATTTATTTGACAGATCACAAGTAGGCAGAGAGGCAGGCAGAGAGAGAGAGAGAGAGAGAGAGAGGAGGAAGCAGGCTCCCTGCCAAGCAGAAAGCCTGATGCGGGACTTGATCCCAGGATCCCGAGATATGACCTGAGCCAAAGGCAGAGGCTTAATCCACTAAGCCACCCAGGTGCCCCTGGACTTGTCTTTCAAATAAATAAGTCCTAATTTGGCTATCTCTGGAAATGAGGGTTATCTTAGAAAAATTACATTTAAATAACCCACCTTTGTGGATGTTAAATTCTAGATTTGATTCTTTATTTTTAAAAGATTTTATTTATTTATTTGACAGAGAGATTACAAGTAGGCAGAGAGGCAGGCAGAGAGAGCAGGGGTGGGGGGAAGCAGGCTCCCCACTGAATAGAGAGCCCAGTGTGGGGCTTGATCCCAGGACCCTGAGATCACTACCTGAGCCAAAGGCAGAGGCTTAACCCACTGAAACACCCAGGTGCCCCTAGATTTGATTCTTCAAATGTTTGTTGTTTACCTGAGCTAGAGAACTTGAGGTAAACTTCAGGGAAGTTGCACAATAGCTCATTTAGACAATCTTCTTGCTTGTTATTCTGTGGGGATAATAACAGAATCCCATGAGCACATAATTATTTAAGCAGCTGGAAAATGGGATTAATTTCCCAACAATTGTATAACTCAACTAGCACTTTGACCAATTCTGTGTGTTTGGAATGATGAAATCATTCCCTAAAAGCCAGAGCATGCCTCACTCCATAGGGTTAACTAGAGACTTGTAGAGATAATGGATGGCCCCACTTTCTCTGTGGTTGGATTGGATGATGCACTTGGGGATGCCTTTATCTCCTGAGATAAGTTTTCTCCCACTCGCCAGTGATTCTCTGTAATTAGATTAACGCTTTACCTCAAAGAGTTCTTCTTAATGGTATTAAATTTTTTATTCATATTTATCCTAGAAGCCACCTCTATTGAGGTACAATTGCAAACAAAGGCTTTAGCTAAGCTATACAACAGCCCTTCTGGTAAAAGAATGCTCAAAGCTCACTGTGGGACAGTCCCTGAGTGTAATGACTTCACATGAGGTCCAGGTTTGTCTTAGAAACCAAAGGCCATCATGGATGATGGAGGCTGGCTTATTAAATACCAGGCTACGCTTGCAGATACACCTGAAATAATACCTAAAACCTGTCAGACTTGAAACCCAGCTACCCTTATGGCTGGACCTGAACGTCATACTTCTGTACAGCATGACTGTTGGAGGTCATTGATACTGTTTATTCTAGTCAACGGGATTTGAAAGATTGCCGCAGCTATAATTCACCTCAGAGGCTCCATGCAGGCCACCACCCGTAATTAGCAGGCTTAGAGGAGACCTCGAACAGATTGGAAGCTTAGAAGTGTCCCAACAACTCCAAACCCTGGGAAAAACTCTAAGGTGCATCTCCTGAGAAGTTTTAGAAAGGACACCCTCAAAACCCAAAACCACAGTGGACAGGGCCCCACACTGTTGTTCTGACCACGCCTACTACCCTCAAGGTCTCAGGTGTCAACCAGTGGGTACCCCACTCTAGAGTAAACTGGGTCACCAGTCGGACGAATCACACCAGTGGAAAGCCCAACCAAACCCATGGACCTGCCCCAGCTGACCTTCAATGAGACCCACCGACAGATGGACATCTGTTTGCTATGGTCCCTGGCTATCGTTGGTGCGATATCCCTCACCTCAGGAGTTGGACTTTACGCTGCTGCCCCTCTGACTGGACTTTCTCCCAGAAACTTGGTATTGCTTATTGGGCAGCCTTGGGAACCTTAAGGTGGATTGCTAAGTTCACAGAAAGCACTGATACCAGACAAGCAGCTGCCCAGATACTAGCCTTACAGGGCTATCAGCCCATAGTAGATGATAATGATGGCCCTCTAAACTAGGTGTTTAAAGGGGCATCGAAGAGGAATGATAAGGAAAAAACTGTACTCTAAGATGGCCAGCCAAACCAGCATGGGAATTCCAGTCCCTGTCTCAGAGCCCTTCCGGGGTCTTCTTTCCTACCCCATTTCCCACACGCACCAAAAGCACCAAGTATGTGGAAGTAGAAGGGTATAAATTACCCTCCCTGCTTGTGCTCGGGGCTCAGAACTTTGGAGAACAGTCTCCTCTCAACCCCCTACCACCACCACCCTCACCTCACCCCCCCGTATTTTTTTTTTAAAGAAGATTTTATTTATTTATTTGACAGAGATCACAAGTAGGCAGAGAGGCAGGCAGAGAGAGAGAGGGGGAAGCAGGCTCCTCACTGAGCAGAGAGCCCGACGCGGGACTCCATCCCAGGACCCTGAGATCATGACCTGAGCTGAAGGCAGAGGCTTAACCACTGAGCCACCCAGGCGCCCCTCACAACCCCCCCCCCCCCCCCCCCCCCCCCCGTATTAAATAAACCTCCAAAGTCTCCCAGTGCCTCTCGGTTCTTCCCTCAGGATCCAGTCCAGGTTCCGTAACACAATAGGCCCTACAGTGTGGTGGAAACGGTCCGGCCCCAGGATCATGACCTGAAAATACACTTAAAAGTATTCAGAGATAAAGTGTCATCGTGTTTCCAACTTGGCTCCACCAGATGGCTCTCCTGCCTTTGCTTGCATACCTCCACTGATGAGGAACTCATTTTAAGCAGCTAAATTTCATTCTATGACCACATAGATGAATTCGAAGGGGATGTATCGGGTTGAAAGAAATTATAGTTCGCTGTGGCTTAAATGCTGAGATAAATATAATTATTTCATAGTGAAATGAAACTGGCCCTCTGGCCCAAGATAGAAAATGGGCATTTTGAGAACAAGAGGTGAGATTGCAAGCGGTCCCCGGAGGTGGAGATAATGTTTACTGAGTGCACCACCTAGTGGCCAAAACTTGAACAAACTGCTCTGGGCAACAACCAAGGTCTCCCACCAAAAAGTCAAGATGCAGAGGGAGAAAAAGACCAAATTAATTTTACATTGACACCCAGCAGGACACAATTGCACAATTTTCATAAAAGACTGAAACAATACAGTAAAATCTGGGAGAGTATTTTTCTAGCAGCAAGCTGGACATATTCTTTTCCTTTGCAAACACTGAATAATCTCTTAGGTCAAATAATCTCTTAGACTTGATAAGAGACCAGACATAAAGAAAACCGTATTCTCAATGCAAACAGATGTCATTTACTCACCATCCTTTAGTGAAGGTAGTTTCACAAGGGAGAACATGAAACAAAATTATAAAATCTCAAATGAGGCTTGCTCAATTCAGTCACCTCAGTTCCTAGAAGATAAAAGGCAAAGATGTGTCCATCAGAAAGGAATCATGCATGTGGAAATACTTCACAATGACAAATTTCCATGGGTATGTTAAATGTGGCTTAAGAAGTGAGAATGCAATGCAAACTGTCTTACATATTCACCAAATATGAAATTCAACAACACCGCATGTGGTTTGGTCAATTATTTTCAATTTCTGCAGATACATGCATGATTCAAATACGGCTTAATCTATCTTATACAAACCAATTACCAAATAGCAGGCACCGTGTCCTCTGCTAGAATTAGTCCAGTGAAATCATTAGCAGGGAAATTGGGACGTTGGTGTTGTCATAGTCCGATGAAGAATGTCAAGTCTTAGAAATCTTGAATCTCAGCTTTGGAAGGGCATTCATTCTGGCCAGCTGGCTGATGCTTGAATCCCTTCTTTAAAATCTCCAGCAATGAATATTCAACCTCCTTTAAGTCTGGGGAGTGATAGGGAGCTCAAGGCTATGTCCCAAATCTCTTTCCATTCTCAGACCACAATTTAAGAAGTCTGGCTAAAAAGACCTATTAAAGAGACCATGTGGAGTGACCGTATGGAGAAGGCACATGGAGATGAAAAAGGTCTGAGGTTGTATGGAGACAGAGACTCAGCTTTTCCAGCATCTCAACTGAGTCCGGCCTTCCAGTCATCTCTGGGTGATGTAACATATGGAAGCAAACCACCTTGGCTCTTCTAGCCCAGCTGAACCTCCAGAAGACCACAGCCCCAGAGGTCATAATGTGGAGTACGACAATGGCCCAGCTGGCCCCAGGAATCTGCGGACCCATGAGAGAAAAATCATACAGTGGTTATTTTAAAGCACTCGACTAGGGATTTTTTTTTTTTCTAGTCCAATAGTTAGACTTAAATGGTTGGAGCAATATGTACAGTGTTATGGCAGTTACTAATTTTTTAAAAAGATTTTAACTTATTTATTATAGCAAGAGTAAGAGCATGAGCTGGGGAAGGATCAGAGGGAGAGGGACAAGCAGACTGCACACAGAATGCAGAGCCTGACCCAGGGCCCCATCCCCATCCCATGACCCTGAGATCATGACCTGAGCTGAAAGCAAGAGTCGGATGCTTAACTGACTGAACCACCCAGGCACCCCAGCAGTTTTCAGTTTATCACCTCTTAATTTCAAATTCATGGTTTGTTACCTTATCTATGGAAAAAGTGACCCGGTCCCTTTAAATGTTCTTCCTTTTTCTGGCACTGTGTTAAGCTTCATCCTTAGAGGGCGCTGGAAAGACAGTCCAAGAGGAAGGGGTCCAGGGCGCTCTGCACTAGGTTGGGGAGAGCAACTCCTTTCCAGTGCTTGGATGATTGCTAGAGGCCTGTGGGACAAAGCTTTCTTCACACTTGGGCACCATCTATATTAAATACATACGTAGAAATTATAAAATATATATTAAATATATATATTTAATATTTTCTTCAAGGGGGGACGATTGAAGGGAAGAGAGGTTGGTCATGGAATTGTACTTCTCTGCTGTTGAACTCCTGGTTGGCAACAGTGAATTCCCTATGATTTGGCCTTCAAACTGACCCACAATTTGCCTTTGACACTGACACACATTCCTGTAGATTTTTGTTTTGATGATCATATATAAGCTGTTCACCAGGAGAACAAATAATCCACATCCTCTCACACATGCATAACCCTCCGTAGCTACTAGCAAAACAGTAGAGAGAGTGTGGAGTTAAACTTGACAATGCTGCTGAGACGCTGTTCCTTGGAAAGGAGGAGCAGCTAGGGTAGCTGGGCCAACATTCTTTCAGCCAACCTAGGTAGACCACAGTTAAAAGGGTTTGATACTTGGGCGTCTGGGAGGCTCAGTGGGTTAAGCCTCTGCCTTCGGCTCGGGTCATGATCCCAGGGTCCTGGGATCGAGCCCCACATCGAGCCCCACATCGGGCTCTCTGCTCAGCAGGGAGCCTGCTTCCTCCTCTCTCTCTTTCTCTCTCTCTCTGTGATCTCTGTCTGTCAAATAAAAAAAAAAATCTTAAAAAAAAAAAAAGGGTTTGATACTCCGTTGTCTAGGTTGAGGGTGATTTGTTACTGTCCTTTGAATAAAATAATTTAGCTGGTAATGAATGTGATTAATGTCCTGTCTCAGAAATGACTGACATGGGTGCCTGGGTGGCTCAGTCAATTAAGCCTCTGCTTTTGGCTCAGGTCATGATCCTGGGGTCCTGGGATGGAGCCCCACATCAGGCTTGCTGCTCAGTGAAGAACCTGCTTTTCCCTCTCCCTCTGCCTGCTGCTCTGCCTACTTGTGCTCTGTCAAATAAATAAATGAAATTTAAAAAAAAAAATGACTGACACAATCACAGTGCTAAATAATGATGGGGAAAAGGCATAATTGGAAAGTATGTTAGTGGTCAAAAATGCAAACTAGAGCCCATCTGATGTTTTATTCAAATGAGATATAACCCAGTGCCCAACCCAGAAAGTGAATAAGGCATATTAAATTGATTTGCCTCTGCAAATTCTAAAGTATAAGACTGGATGTGTACATATCCAGAGTCATTAACAGTGCCACTCAATCCAATTACATGAGTTTTATAGGCATCTTGCTGTGACAAGAATTGAAAACAAGGTCAACTATTTTGCTTTTCTCAAATTGCTGTATCTTCAGGTCAATAAAAATGTTTTCACATTTGCTAATTAATTGATCTTTTTCCTATCCATCAAAAGAAGAGCTTGATAAATATCCTATCTACTTACTCTAATGGAAATTGTTCATTACATTTTGCGGACTGATCATCTTGGAAAGAATTTGTCTTTCAGGGGAAAAAAATGTGATCTTTGTTTTAAGACTTAGAGGACAGATCTGGACTAGCCTGCAGACATAGAAACCTACAACTTCTGGGTGGGAAAGAGGCCTTGGCATTTGTATTGATCAGGTTTCTTGATTGTAAACAACAGAATGACCCCAACTAATTGAAGGATAGCTGACAAATTCATCACAGAAATTAGGCGTGATCCAATGTGAAGCTGACTGGCTGGAACCACAGCGAAGATCAGGCTACAGGAATGGTGTGCTCAGGGCTCTGTGGACACCACTTTCAGGGGACACTGCCAGTGTGACCACCAGGGCCATCAGAGAACACCGCCTTGGGGAATGATTCTAATTGCCATTCCACCTTGGTTCCTGGCCATCTGATGATCCAGTGGGCATCCTGGGCCCCTGGATTCCCTGAAACAGGAAGACCCCATCCAGACATTCCTCGGGGATGGGGTGGGGTACCACATTCCATGGACACCTCACAGAGCGGGGTATTCCTGAAAATTAAAAAAGTGGTGGGTCAGAGGATAGTCAGGTTAAAGATAACAACTGTTTACAATGTTCATCCCTGGGGTGCAGGCAGATTCTGAATTGTAGGTCCCATGACAGTTCCTCTCACATCCCAGATCAACACTCGTGTTCCTTACATCCTGTCTGCACTCGTCCCATTATTTCATCCCAGTGCTCCTGATCCATCAGTGGGGGATGCTCCCCACTGCCATCCCCTCCCCCTTCCCATTGGAGATTTCCCTCCAAGTCTGAGAGCCAGGCATGGCTGGTGTTTGCAGAAGGAAGCCCAGGATGGGAGGAGGAGGAGGCAGAAGGCCATCTGCAGAGGAGACTTTTTGTTCTCGTGGTCAAGGCTGCAGCAGGAGTGCTATGTGTTTTGATACCCACGGTTAGAAGTCTGGATGCAGAGATGAGCTCTGTATATTGGACTGTTAGCCCAGAGCCTGCCGACAAGAACCCCGAATCCTTACACAGCCAATTGCTTTAAATATAGCTCAAACAAGTATATTTTTAGGATCTAGAGCCTTCCAGGTGTGCATACCTCAGGGAACTGCACACAGCAACAGCAAGCCATGCGCAAGATAAACCCCATAGGCTCTACAAGACCCCAAATTGCCGCTGCCCTCCAGGACTCTGAATCAGAGCCTCCCACCTTACAGCTGAATGGCATTGCCAAGACACACAGCCCCTTCTCCTGAGAGTTCCCTGGCCTTAGTACCCTTGCGGGGGCGGCCCCTCCCCGCAGTATCTGGAAGATCTCCTGCAGAGAGGGACGTCGTTTCTCAAGCAAGCCCATCCTACCACTGCCCGAGAAGCATGCTGTGCCATACTGCCATCTCCTGGTCCTGTTTTTTCTGTATCAGCCCTGAGATTCTCCAATGCACCATGGCACCTTTCCTTATCTCTTTATTTTCTTTCTTTTTTTTTTTTAAATTAACATAATGTATTATTTGTTTCAGGGCTACAGGTTTGTGATTCATTAGTCTTACACAATTCACAGCGCTCACCATAGCACGTACCCTCCTGAACGGCCCATCATCCAGTCACCCCATCCCTCCCACCCCGACTCCCCAGCAACCCTCAATTTGTTTTCTGAGATGAAGGGTATTAAGGAGGGCACGTATTGTATGGAGCACTGGGTGTGGTACATAAACAATCTTGCAACACTGAAAAAATAAAATTAAATTTAAAAAAAGTCTCTTATGGTTTGTCTCCCTCTCTGGTTTTGTCTTATTTTTCCATCCCTTCCCCTGTGTTCCTCTGTCTTGTTTCTCAAACTCCTCATATCAGTGAGATCATATGATAAATGTATTTCTCTGATTGACTTATTTTGCTCAGCGTAATACCCTCTAGTTCCATCCACATTGTTGCCCATGTCAAGATTTCGGGGTTTTTTTGTTTGTTTGTTTGTTTGATGTGCCTTGCCTTATCTTGTCCATTATTCAGAACTTACGATCAGGACTAAATTTCAACCAGACCAAGGGTTAAACAGGCTTCTGTCAACGAACCCGAAACATAACCATCTGAAATAAATAGGGTGACCTTCTCTCTTGGTTTGCCAGGACTGTTGGTTTTCTGGGCTGAGGGTGTTTCTGGGATGTTGAACGATCAGTGCTGAAACTGGAAGAGTCCTCAGTAACCACGGTGAGTTGATTACCTTAGGCATAACTGTTTCTGTGGGGAAATACATTCTTCAAACAATTGATTTCAGGTCAACTCAGGGATTACAATCTCTGGAGACATCCTGTTGGAAAGTATTTGACCCACCTGTTCAGTGGGATCTGGCTTGTAAGTCCGCAGATGTAGGGATGTTAATATGATTTTCTGATGACTTCACCAGACTCTTAATGTTCAGGAACATTTTATGTAGACTAAACCTAGGATACCGAAGATATTAAGAGAAGATGTGTCTTGGCTGAGTCAAAGAAATATTTTATAGTGGCCCACGAAAAGAGCCAAGCCATGGCTAGAGTTTTTCTTTAGAGATTTCTTGTTAAACATTTGATAATTTCTGGTTCATGGTCAAAATTAACTCCGAACAGGCCGGTGAGACCATGCTGGCCAGGAGCCGGGCCGGCAGGGCAGCTGCCCTTGGAATCTTGTGGGAAATGTTGTCACCAACAACATTTCAAGGTCAGCTCTGCAGATGGGTTAGGCTCAGGGTTGAAAATTACAGACATTAATGAAACAAAACTCGAAGTCTTTTGAGTCCTGCAAGTCAGTTTGGGCTAAGCTCTCTACTTTCAGGAATTCCTGAATCTATTTTCTTGGGAACCAGAAAAACAAAACAACAACAAGAACAAAAAACCAACCTTTTGTGGGGGTGGCATGAACTTGTTCTTTAAACTCCTTTCCCAATACATTTTTAATAGAACATCATTTGGACCTTTGAAAAAGCCCATTTAGCATGATGTTTGTATTCACTTGGGATCTCCCTAAAAACATAGCCTGAGAGAACTTGAATGTAGGTAGTTTTTTGAAAGGTGGTCCCCACAGGCAGGAGTGAGGGACCCAAGAGTGTGAGTGAGAGAGACAGAGAGGGAAGAAAAGCCTGTAGGTGTACTGTCAAGGTTACGGCCATGAGCTCATTCCTGCTGGGAACACTGAAAAGTATACAGTTTCTGTGGATCAGGAATTTGGGAAGAGCTTGGCTTGGCAGTTCTGGATTGTGGGTCTTTCATAAGGTTGCCGGTAGACCTTACCTTGAAGCGTAGTCATCCAAAGGCTTGTCTAGGGCTGGAGGATTCTTCTCTAAGAGGACTGACTCACTCTCAAGTGGCAAGTTGGCCTCAGCTCCCTTCATACAGCCCTCACAGCATGGCAGCTGGCTTCCCCAAATCAGGTGATCCAAAAGGCCAAGATGGAATGTGCATTGCATTTCATTAGGTCGCCTTGAAAGTCAATACAGTTTCTTCCTCTGTGTGCTGTTGGTGCACAGACCAGTCCTGATTCAATGTGGGAAAGTCTACATGATGGGAATTCCAGGGGGGAGGATTATTGGGGGTCATCTGGAAACTGACTTCCACTTAGCCTCAGTTTCTTTATCAACGGGAATCATTATAGGACTATCTCATAGGGTTGTTGAGAATAGTAAACTAGATAATGCATATGAAGTTCTTAATATTTTGCCCGGAATAGTAAATGCTCAACAAATACTAGTTACTCCTATTATTATGAACTTCTTCCTTTTTCCTCCTTCTACTCAATAGCAGACCATCTTCAGAGCAGCTGTGTACTTAAAAAAAAAAAAAAAAGATTTTATTTATTTATTTGACAGAGGGAGAGGGAGAAGCAGGGACCCCAATGTGCGACTCAATCCCAGGACCCGGGATCATGACCTGAGCTGAAGGCAGATGCTTAACTGACTGAGCCACCCAGGTGCCCCCCCGTAGCAGCTGTATACTTATAATTTATATTTATTAGGGGCCGTATTATGGAAAGAGTTTGAGGCGGCTCTCTACCTGAATTGAATAACCAATGCAAAAGGTAAGTAAGAGCAGCAGGTTACCTGAAACCCCGAGAGTCCTCCCAGCTTAAGAGCCATAAAGTATGATTATCACTCTGTTCATAGCCAGCCATCCAGTTCACACCAGCCCTGCTCCCAAGCGCTTAGCTACACCTTCCGCCTCTCCTCGAATCACCCTGGTCATGTTAAGTAGCGGGTCACCTGAGAGCTGCTGGAGCTTGTGAAAACTCGCCTGTCTCCATCATGCTGGGGAATGTATTTCCTTATGGGGCCTAAATCTCCCTCCCCACACCCCCAGCTGCTTCCTGGCTTTTTCCCAATCAGAATAGCATCCTGATGATCCGTCATGTTTCGTTTCGATTTGTCTTGATTCCTATTCTTTGGAGACAGCTCTGTGGATAGATTTTACTACCTTATGTCCCCAAAAGCTGCTCTAATCCTCACCTGGGTCACATTTTAATGTATCCTCTTTTGTCCCATCCAGTGACACAGTGATCTACGAATAAACCCAACATCTTTGGCCAGAGAAAAACTCCGATGGGTAAAGAGAGGCACACAATATCTCCCTTTCCTGTTGTTCCTTTGGGGGGAGAAACTCAATAGCTCTGCTGTTTCCTGCTTTTCTTCCCCAGATTGCCTTTGCGGATTGTATTTGCTTTTCTGTTACTGGGTCATGGCCAGGCTTGTTTCGACATCAGTAAAAGCCTGAAGCTTAGAGCCGCAGTCCTCAACCTCGGCTGTTCATTGGATTGCCTGCGATCTTTTTAAATTCCCAATACCTTGGCCACACACCAGACTCGTTGCATAAGGACTTCTGGGCATAGAACCCAGGCATCAGTATCCGTTTCCAGCTTCCTAGGCTGATCGCAGCAGACAGCCGAGGTTGAGCGCAGGGATTCTCAAGTGTTTCAACCTCAGAAGCTTCTCATTCTTCAGAATTATCGGGGACCCCGAAGAGTTGCTGTTTACGTGCATCATCTCTATAGATACTTAGATACTTAGTAGATGAGCTGTCAAAATAGAAAAAGAATGATTAATTCACTTAAAAAGAGTGGTAATAAACCCATGGTATATTAATATAAATAATTTTATGAAAAACAGCTGTATTTTTCAAAATAAAAAATTTAGAAATGGTATCGTTTTACATACATTTTCCAATCTCTTTAATGTCTAGCTTAATGAAAGACAGTTGGATTCTTGAAGCTGCATCTACAGGCAATCTCTTGTGATTCCAGCATGTCTTGTGGCTTCTGAAAATCTCTTCCTAGCCATGCAAGAATGAGAATAAAAAAGGCAAATTTTTGTACTATTATGAAAGTTTTGACTCGGTAGACCCCCTGGGGGTCCCTGGACAGCACTTTGAGAACTGTTGTGCTAGAAGGCTGTAGGGGATGTGAGTGCCAGATGGATTAGTTATGGTTAGTTATTAACCTCTCCAGGGTTTCGCCCTCTGTTCCAAGCACTTTCAGTTACCTCTCTTCTCCCTGCCCTTATGCCAATTGGCCTCTAGAGGGAGCCGGAGGCCCTTGATGGCAACCCAGACCGGCGTGCTGACCCTGGGTCGAGTTTAAGGGCAGGCAGATCTTGGGCTATACGAAAAGGAGTTCGAGTTTTGACTTCTGTCACAGTCTCTCCCAGTCTCTCTCTCTCTCAGAAGGCTTGACGTGTTTGACCTTTTTCTTTGGAGGCCTGCCCTTTGTTATTTTCCGTCAGTTGGTGCAACAAAGAGCCATCAGGGTCGGGTCTGGAGCAATGGTTTCCAAACCATGCTCCTCAGAATCAGCTGGACAATTGGTTTAAAACGCAGCTTTCTAGGCCCCTACCCCAAAAACGTTGATTTCGTAGGACGCAGATGAGGCATATGAATCAGCATCTTGAAACAGGCCCCTGAGGTCATTCTAATCCAGGTGTTCTGAGGACACTGCCTTGAGAAACCGTGACCTGGGAGAAGCAGCAGTCTGGGCCTGAGTATTCCGGCTCCCAGCTCAGTGGGGAGTCTGCTTCTCTGCCTCTGCCTCTCCCCCTGCTCATGCTCTCCCTCTCTCTCAAATGAATAAATAAAATCTTTTTTAAAAATTGCCTTCAACTCTCACTTTTCTTCCCTCTTCCAGAATTTCTTCTTTTGTTATTTTACATGGACTCTGTCATTGTTTCCAAATGGAAACATGCTGAAGAATGTTCAGTGGACTCATCCAAGAATCAACTAAAATCAAGCAGCATGGCCCAAAAGCACGAAGTGAAAAAATTGAAGATATTCTAACGCAGAGAAGGGGACATTTGACACAGATCAGGGAGCTCTCTCTGCCTGTATGAAGACTTGTTTTAAATGACTTTACAAGTAAAATTCAGACAGTGGTTGGAAACTCGGAGACAAAATATTTTGGTTCATTCTGTAGAATTTCCTAAAATCAGAGCTGCCCTGAGGGGAAGTAGACTGTCCTGGGAGTGGCGAGCTTGCCATCACTAGAAGTATCCAAATATAGCTCAGACAGTAATTTGGTAGGGATGACATGGAGTAGGTTCGGCCACAGTTTGGGTGATTGAAGAGGACTGTGAAGGTCCTTGCCAACCTAGAGGTCTTGACTTAGGAACCAAACAAATAAAATGCTTTTGTTCTTGTAGTGCCCTGCCTACACAAGAAACACACAAGACCAGACCAACCTGTACCTCTTCATAAGGAACAAGAGCTGTACATGTGCTTTGATTTGCAGGCAGCGAGGGCTTCTGAGAGTTCATGCGCGTGCTGGGTGCTCTGTGCTGTCTTCCATCTCTCCGCATGCCGAGTGCATCAGAGCCTTGGGCTTCGGAGCAGGGTCCCAGGACCCGCAGTAGTGACCTTACCTGGGAGCTTCCTGGAAATCCAGACTCTCGAGCCTCATCTCAGACCTACTGCATCAGCCTCTGCAATTTAACACCCACCACTGACATTAGAAGCAAAAAAAAACATGTTTCTAACACCAAGTAGTCTATACACAGAAGTCTCCATAAGGAGAGGGACAGTGGTTTATTCATTTCTGAGGGCTTTGCATAGAGCCGACTCTCAGTATGTGCTGATTTGAGGTGGTTTATAAAACGAGATAGTGAAAGAAGGGTGGGAGCCGTGCTGCGGGGAGATGTCAGGATGGGGGTCCTGGAGGCGGAGTTATAAATCAGTAGGAAGATTCTAAAGATAGTTTTGGGAAAAAAAACCTGATCTACTTCCCTATTTTGTCCTGAGCTCATCAGGGTCTCTGGTCGACATTACTGCTTACGGCTGGCTGTTGCAAGGCTGCCCCAGATGAGGGCACTTCCTCAGTTTGTCTGGCTGTGGACTGGGTCAGTGGCCACCTTGTGGCAGGGAGAGAACGTGCTCCCTCTGCTGGCTGGTATCTCTCCTGTACCCAGAGCTACTGCCCGTTTTTTTGACTCTGTATTTGCTAGCTACTATGGCCTGACAAATTAACTCAAAATTTAGTGGCCTAAAACACTAATGAACATTTGTTATCTCACATACTTTCTGTGGATCAGGAATCCAAGAGCAGCTTAGCTGAATGATTTTAGTTCGGGTAACTTCAGAATGTCTACCAGAGCTGTCATTGTTTTGACCGGGGCTGGAGGATCTGCTTTCAAGATGTTCCCCCTCATGCTGTTGCCCCCTTCCCGAGTGCCCTGAGCCTGGGCAGATGCAGCTTATTCCATATATGACTTGTGACTTTTTCAGGCCCGAGCTTTGCCCTAGCCTCCTGATGCTGCAGACCTTCTCCTTCTCCTGGCACTCCAATCAGAGAGGCCCAAGATGACCTTTTTCCAGCTCCAAGTGCTACATGGCCCACCTCTGGCCCGCAGAAGGCACCCATTTATCCACTGACCCAAGAAACTGAAACCGTTTGGCATTCCCAACCAGTGCTTCAGACTTCTCCCAGCATGGTCATCAAAGCAGTTAAACAATTTTTCTCTCACCCACTGAATGACCCAGGAAAGAGTCAGACCCTCAACTCCCCAGAGAAGCATCTCAGACCTTCTGAGATTTTCGACGGAAGAATCCATTCCCACTCTAGATTCGTGAGGAAATGGGGCTCCTAGTCCAGCTCTCTCCAAAGAGAGCATCTTCACCTAGTCCCTTCCCCACTATCCTGGGGCCTTTCACATACCCTTCGCGTCCTTAGAGTGGCGTGAGATTGTGATGATCACGTAGCAAGTTCTTATTCATTGCCTTTAAGATTCTGTGCATGGTGATTTAGTGCCTCACACTAGACATGCAAAGCTATTACATCTTAACGTCTTTCGCAATTTGAATTTTAACCTCCTGCTACACAAGTGTGCGTGAACTTCAGTTGTGGGAAAGTTCATGTTCTTCCCCTGGGACTGTTGGACCTCAGCCAAACAGGGATATTTGAGTAGCCTCTTCGAGGGTTGGATGGGCAAGGAGAAGTAGAAGAGTAATGAACAGGAAAGGTCTTACATGAACAAGGACTGTATTTTAAGGGGTTCCCCAAAATTCCCCAGACTTAGAGAAGGTTTGATCAACCCAAGGTACACATAACATCTTCGGAGAGCTGGGAATGGGGGAATGGGGTAAAGCTGCCCTTTCTGAGACTCAGCTTTGCTCTAGCTAAGTCACATTCTAATGGGTGTCTCAGCATTCAACCCCCACCCCCCCAATACTGAATGAGTCTCACTAAATGCCAGGCACTGTGTCTGACACTGGGGGCTACCAAAGCATAGACCCCACTTCAAAGTGCAGCCCTCAGGCCAGATGTGAGTTTAAACTACTTAGTGGAGGAGCCATGAACAAAATTCTTTCAACTATGCCTGACCTCCAGATTATTTTTCCAAGTAGCTGCACCATTTTACATTCCCACCAGCAATGTACAAGAGTCTCTATTTCTCCACATTGTCTTCAATGCTTGCTGTTGTCTTCTTCTTCTAGCTACCCTATAGGTGTGAGATGGTATCTTGTGTGTCTTTCTCTCTCTCTCTCTCTCTTTTTTTAACTAATCTCTACATCCAATGGGGGATTCAAACTCAAAACCCTGAGATCAAGAGTCACATGCTCTACAGACTGAGTCAGCCAGGTGCCCCTCATCATGGTTTTTTTTTTTAAGATTTTATTTATTTATTTGACAGAGAGAGAGAGATCGTAAGTAGGCAGAGAGGCAGGCGGAGAAAGAGGGGGAAGCAGGCTCCCTGCTGAGCAGAGAGCCCAATGCAGGGCTCGATCCCAGGACCCTGAGGTCATTAACTGAGCTGAAGGCAGAGGCTAAACCCACAGAGCCACTTAGGCGCCCCCCTCATTGTGGTTTTGATATGTATTTCCTTATTAACGAATGATGTTGAGTATTGTTTTATGTTCTTATTGGCCATTTGTATACCTTTTTTGGAGAAAGTCCTATTTAAATCCCTTGTCCATTTTAAAACTGGTTATTTATGTTCTTATTGTTTAATTGTAAGTATATATTCTAAATACAAATCCTTTATGATATATTCTAGATCTAAGTCCCTTATGACTTGTAAATATTTTCTCCCATTCTGTGGATTGTCTTTTCACTTTTTTGATGGTGTCCTTTGAAACGCAAGAAATTTTAATTTATACAAAGTCCACTTTGTTTATTTTTCTTTTATTACTTGTGATTTAGGCGTTGTAACTAAGAAACCATTGCGTAATCCAACAACGATTTACTTCTATATTTTCTTCCTAAAGTTTTACAGTTTTAGCATTTTCATTTTGGTCCTGGATCCATTTTGAGTTAATTTTTGTATATGGTGTAAAGTAGAGGCTCCAAATTCATTGTTTTGTGTGCGGTTATCTAATTGTTCCAGGACCATTTGTTGAAGAGATTATCTTTTCTCCAGTGAATGGTCTTGGCACCCTGGTCAAAAAGCAATTGACCATAAGTGGGATGGTTTATTTCTGGATTTTCAATCCTGTTCCATTGATCCGTTTTGTCAACCCTTATGCTAGGTCCATACTGTAGTTTGATAGTGGGTTTTGAAACAACAAAGTCTGAGTTCTCCAGCTTTGTCCTTCTGTTGCAAAATCATTTTGACTGTTGTGGGTCCCTTGAATATCCACATGAATTTTGGGATCAGTTTGCCAGTGTCTACAAAAAGAGGATCATATTATTTTCTGACTTTCATTAGAGCAATATGGTATATTATGAGATTGATTTTCGGATGTTGAATCAATCATGCATTCCTAGAAAAAAATCACATTTAGTCATGATATATAATCCTTTTTATTTGTTGCTGGTTTCCGTTTGCTTGTATTTTGTTGAGGATCGCACATAGTGTCTTTGACAAATATTTGTTGACTGAATGCATGAATTATGCATGCATGAATGTTTACAGATGGAAGGCCTCTCTTCTACAGGCAGACCTTAAAATATATGCATACAGATTTTGCACATAATTTTAGGAAATTCAAGGACATGAAATTAAGTACCCCTGAAGAGTTTGGCAGGATGTATTATTGTGGGATCATGTAGAGAGGAGGTGGTTGTGTTGAAGCAGAAAGAACACTGATTGGAATCCAAAGACAGGGATAATAGCTTTAATTTGCTAATTCTTGGGTGAGAGAATGGGTGTAGTATCTTATTTTGATAGAATGATATTTGATAGACTCTGTTTCTTCATCTAGATAATGAAAACGGGAGGGAAAGCTTGGGGAAGATGTATATTTTAATGAGCAAACTCTCAGATACTTTCTCATTCTAATAATCCATAATTTTCTAAAATACTGTGTGAAATTCAGTTGTAAGGAGAACTCTTTATATAATTTTTGTAGTTCTTGTTTAATGTCTCTGGAGTTGCTTTGGGGAGAAAGATACATAAACGATCTCACTCTAGTATGATAGATGCAAAATTTATTTATAGGAGCACAGAAAAGAAGATGGCTAATCCTCTTTAAGAGGGTACAATTAAGCTTACAAAGAAGACGACACGTGAGCTGGGTCTTGAGAGACACATAAGAGTTCTCAAGCTACAGAAGGAAGGAGGAGGAAGATGATATTTTTCAATATTTCAGCTAGTAGACTTTCTGTTTCTAAATGTTATTTAAAACTTTTCAATAGGTAAATTTTTTATTTGCTTCTAAAGTGTTCTCATAAATAGTATGTGAAAGAAAAATCCCTTGGTCTAATATGGACTTTTCTATCTACAGAGGACTCAACAGTGTGTTATCTTACTCTTGAACTCTGAATTTTCTGGACCGAGATTGTGACTGAGGTTAATTGGAACAGGCAGCAAGACTCTAATTTTAGGGGTCTTTAAGTGATAGTGGAGCCTTCTGAGTGACAGATTGCAGTCAATATGACTGAACGGTTCTTTGGTTCTAATTTTATTCCTTTCCAGATGTCATGTCCCCACTTCTCCAGCAGGGAGCGTGCTTTTAAAATTATGTTCCTTCACGAGTAAGATTTCACATCCTTTTTTCTTTTGGTTCGTGAACTTTCGTTTTTGTGCATTTGTCTCTTCTGTAACTTGCTTAGGGTGCAGGAAATAGGAAATATTTAAAACGAGGTTCATTTCAGATCACAAACAAGAAGTCAAAAAACATTGTTCTCAACAGAAAAAAACTAGGTGGTAATGAGCGCTTTGCTTTAAGGAAGCGCGACAAAGCCCACGTTCAAGCTTTCAAGGTGAAGTAAAAAGGAGGAGCTACCCGGAAAGCCGAGAGGAAAGTAACGCATTTTGAAAACATCTTTGGGATATTTATGTTCAATTGAAAGTGATTTGACTTAGTCCAAACAATTGTTTAAATTGGATTTTTTTTTTTTTTTTTTTTTTTTTTGCGTTTACACATCTTTCCATTGATAAACAATAAATGAGCAACCTGTTGGTTTTGACTACGTGCATACATCTTGGGGAGGGCAGTAGGTCAGGAGACCAGGATTCAAGGACCCAACTTCCAACAAAATAGAGAAAACATCATTTGCCTGCCTTCCTGTGTGGTTGAGCTAACCAAGTGAGATATCCCATGTAAAAGAGGCTTTGAAAATAATTAAGCTGCAGACACCTAAGTTATTTTTTAAATGGGAGACACTTGGTCCTGCAGCTCTTCTCCCGCAGGTTGGAGACCCTGTACTCAAAGGGCAAAGTCTTTGGTGAATCGTAGAGCATTACCTTTTTCTTGGAGGGAGGCCAGATTCACTCAAACCTTAAATGTAAGACACCTTTGTCATTAAGGCACAGAGTCTTAGACTAACAAAAGACTTCTTGGAATAGAAAGCCCGGGCCTTGTTTGTGATTCTCCTAAATACAAGTTTTCTGTGGAAACTAGCCCCCCAAATTACAGCAGTAATCTAGACACGCATATTAATTCATTTTGTTCAACAAATAGTTGTTGAACATTTGCTCTGCGCCGGACACTGGGTATATACACAAGGGATATTTCAATGAATAAAATACACAAAAATCTCTGTCCCATTGGACCTTTCATTTTTGTGTGAGGCAGTAATTACTAGGGTTTTTTGTTTGTTCGTTTAATAGGATATAGAAATGCTGCAGGGAAGTGTGCCTTTTCTATGCTAACATATTTACTGAGAAATAATGAGCAAATCTCTGGGTCCTTAAATAAAAATATTGACTTTTTAAATTCCATCTGACTCTTGAGGGGCATTTCATTAAGAATTCGGTTTTGCCTGTTGTCAATACTATTTATTCAGAATAGATAGAAGAAAGAGAAAGAGAATGGGATTGGTGATAGACACAGTTCTCATAGACCCCCATTCATGCCATGGACTTCCTAGCCCACGGTTCAAGGACCCAGAATTTCTATGTCCTTTTCCTTTTTCTGCTTTCTATCAGACTCTCTTGTATGTCCTGGGCCCATCACCAACATTTGTGGGGCCCAGGGCAAGGATACCAAGGTGATCCACATACCTTATATTTAATTATTTAAAACTTATAAAAGAAGTAGACAATCTGAGAAGTGGTACACTTTGACATATGTACCATTATAATGACCTAGAGGGCTAGGTTTGAATTTAGAATTTTCAGACTGTCCCAAGTACCATGTTGGAACATAGTGGATAGGGAGACCTGAGCCCCGACTCCTGCTCACCCCTCTTACCCCAACCCTGTTCTCAGTCCTGAGGAGCTTTAATGCAAGGGGTATAAACACCCTAGACTGCCCCTTGAGCAGCAGATCTTTGGTCACTTTATGGCTGGAGATTATCATCCCACTGGTGAAGTCTACTGTCCTTGACCTTACAGACGAGGTCTGCAGAAGACCTCAAAAAGGAAGACATTTGGTAGAGGTAGAGGAAGGGACTCTGCTGGATCCACATCCCTTTGGCCCCATGACTTCCTTGCCTATAAGGAAGGATGTTTGTAGAAGGCTGGAACAGAACCCTTAAAACCATATGTCCCAGGACAGGACCCCTCCTGCCTGGATCTAAAAGTAAGACCACTGTGTCCTGATGTCCACTCCAATTTTCTAATCATGCACAGTGCCTGGCATGTTCTCTTTCAAATAGCCTTGGAGGCAGGAGCTGATGTGCTGTCACCCATGCATGTCCTATCCTGCTGTCTCGGGTGGACTGTGCTAGGAAAGCATTTCATACATAAAACCCAGTTCCCAGCATTCTGTGTGGCCAGACATCACTGAATAAAACTGCTTTTTATTGTCATTATTACTCTTTGACTTTTGTGGTCAAATGTTGAAAATCAAGCACCATGAAGTCTTCATTTGTTTTCGTTCATCATAGCTGGCTTTCTTTTGTCTCAGTTTTAAGCCCTCAGTCTGGCTTCATCACGGGGTTTATGTCAAATTAATTGCACAATTTCTCTGTTTGCTTTGGTAACATGTAGCTTATCGTTTTTAGACACTTTTGGGTTATAATTACATAAAAACACACTGAGAAACATTGGTACATTTCTATTCTCCCCAAGTATTTTTTAAAGCTGTTTAGAACAGTGCTTGGAACCAAGATACTTATTTCTTTCAGTCCTGGGGCAGCTGGCGAGGCCTGGGTTGGCTCAGCTCTGTGGCTCCTGGATGATACTTTCTGGAAGCTTCATTTCTTTACCCCAATATGCCCTGAAGCTAAAGAGGTTAGGGAGCTCGGCAGAAGTAGTTTCGCTTCCAATGTCTTGGGGACCACGCATTTAGGGTCATTCTGAGTTATGAACCTAAACAATATTGGTATTTCCTCCAATTTCACAGTTTATTTGCTCACCTCAATCTTCCGAAATGCCTTTCCTTCCTCCTCCTAATTTCTCCAGGTTCTACTTACTCTTTCAATGCCTGCTTAATTTTAGTCAACCATCAAACAGGTGCAAAGCTCCTTTGTTCCAGACATCATGCCCACCTTCTCCATGAAGCCTTCCCTTGACCATGGTGGCTGGCCATGGGCTCAGAGTGTGTTTCATTCCCACTTTTTTTTTAAAGATTGATTTATTTAATTTTATTAAAGATTTATGTATTTATTTTAGGGAGAGTGCATGCAAGCTGGGGGAGGGGCAGAGAGTCAGGGAGAGGGAGAGAGAAACTCAGGCAGACTCAGCGTGGAGCATGACGTGGGGCTCCATCTCACCACCCTGAGATCACAACTTGAGCTGAAATCAAGCGTGGGTCGCTTGACCGACAGAGCCACCCTTTTGTTCCCAGGTTTTGTCTGCACACAGTGCCGTGTCATTTCAGTTCTGGTTTCACTAGAAACCATAGCTCAATGAGATTATAGATCCCAATGAAGTTACGAATCTTTGAAAGAAAACGCTGCTTCTTATAAACCCTTGTGTTTCTCACTTCACCTACTGAAGTGCACCTAACATCTATATAAAATCTATTGACTAATTGATCGTGACTGTAGTCATAATAAATACCATTTCCTGAGTACAGTGCTGAGAGCAGTCAGTCCAGAGTCACACCAAACTGGACTGAATCCTGACAGTGCGGCTGGTCAACCTGCCATCCAGGCCACTGATGTCACCAGTTCCTCACTTGTAAAATTGAGATCAGGATGGCAGCTCCCTCCTGGGATTCTTTGAGAATTCAGTGAGCGGATCACTGAAAGAACTAAGTGAAAGAGTCACCATTCAGAGAGTGTTAGGTGGGAATGATAATAAGCATGACGTCCCAGGCAAAGGAGGCGTTCTTTTCCGTGTATTACCATTAACTCTTACTACAGTTCTACAAAGTAGGAACTCTCCTTAGACATATTTTATAGACAAGTAAGCCGAAGTTTAAGGAAGGAAGGTCTCTGGCCCATGATCACAGAACAGGATTGGAGCCCTGGCAAGCCAGCTGCAGAGCACCCCCCCCTTTTTTTCCATTTTATTTTATTTCTTTGCAGTGTTCCAAAATTCATTGTTTATGCACCACACCCAGTGCTCCATGCAAATACATGCCCTCCTTAATACCCACCACCAGGTCACCCAACCCCCACCCCGGCCCTTCCAAAACCCTGAGGTTGTTTCTCAGAGTCCACAGTTTCTCATGGTCCATCTCCCCCTCCGATTTCCCCCAACTCACTTCTCCTCTCCATCTCCCCATGTCCTCCGTGTTATTCCTTATGCTCCACAAGTAAGTGAAATCATATGATAATTGACTTTCTCTGCTTGACTTATTTCACTCAGCATAACTCTTCCAGTCCTGTTCATGTTGATAGAAAAGTTGGGTATTCATACTTTCTGATGGAGACATAATACTGCATTGTATATGTGGACCACATCTTCTTTATCCATTCGTCCATCGAAGGGCATCTTGGTTCTTTCCACAGTTTGGTGACTGTGGCCATTGCTGCTATGAACATCAGGGTACAGATGGCCCTTCTTTTCACTACATCTGTATCTTTGGAGTAAATACTCAGTAGTGCAATTGCAGGGTTATAGGGTAGCTCTATTTTTAATTTTTTGAGGAATCTCCACACTGTTTTTCAAAGCGGCTGTACCAACTTGCATTCCCATCAACAGTGTAAGAGGGTTCCACTTTCTCCACATCCTCTCCAACACATGTTGTTTACTGTCTTGTTGATTTTGGCCATTCTAACCCGTGTAAGATGGTATCTCCATGTGTTTTGGTTTTTTTTTTAAAGATTTTGTTTATTTATTTGTCAGAGAGAGAGAGAGAGAGAGAGCAAGCACAGGCAGACAGAGTGGCAGGCAGAGGCAGAGGGAGAAGCAGGCTCCCTGCCGAGCAAGGAGCCCGATGCGGGACTCGATCCCAGGACGCTGGGATCATGACCTGAGCCGAAGGCAGCTGCTTAACCAACTGAGCCACCCAGGCGTCCCTCCATGTGGTTTTGATTTGAATCTCCCTGATGGCTAATGATGATGAACATTTTTTCATGTGTCTGTTAGCCATTTATATGTCTTCGTTGAGAAGTGTCTGTTCATGTCTTCTGCCCATTTTTTGATGTGATTATCTATTTTGTGTGTGTCAAGTTTGAGTTCTTTATAGATCTTGAATATCAGCCCTTTGTCTGTAGTGTCATTTGCGAATATCTTCTCTCATTCTGTGGGTTGCCTCTTTTTTTTGTTGACTGTTTGCTTTACTGTGCAGAAGCTTTTGATCTTGATGGAGTCCCAAAAGTTCATTTTCGCTTTTGTTTCCTTTGCCTTTGGAGACATGTCTTGAAAGAAGCTGCTGTGGCTGATATCAAAGAGGTTCCTGCCTATGTTCTCCTCTAGGATTCTGATGGATTCCTGCCTCATGTTGAGGTCCTTTATCCATTTCGAGTTTATCTTTGTGTATGGTATAAGAGAATGGTCGAGTTTCATTTCTCTACAAATAGCTGTCCAATTTTCCCAGCACCATTTATTGAAGAGACTTTTTTCCATTGTATATTTTTTCCTGCTTTGGGGAAGATTATTTGACCATAGAGTTGAGGATCCATATCTGGCCTCTCTACTCTGTTCCACTGGCCCATGTGTCTGTTTTTGTGCCAGTACCATGCTGTCTTGGTGATCACAGCTTTGTAGTAAAGCTTGAAATAAGGCAATGTGATGCCCCCAGTTTTGTTTTTCTTTTTCAACATTTCCTTAGCAATTTGGGGTCTCTTCTGATTCCATACAAATTTTAGGATTGTTTGTTCCAGCTCTTTGAAAAATGCCGGTGGAATTTTGATTGGGATGACATTGAAAGTATAGATTGCTCTAGGCCGTATAGACATTTTAACAATGTTTATTCTTCTGATCCATGAGCATGAGAATGCAGAGCCCCCCTTTTTAACCACTACAAGATGCCAAGTGGCAAAGAGGGTATCAGAATCTAATGGAGCTGTACCTGTCCAGGCCCCTGTTAAAGAACCATGCAGGGAAGGTGCAAAGGTTTCTAGGTAAAGAAGACCTTCCCTAAACTGAAATGGGGGTTCTGATTTGTCTGAGCATGTGCACGACTGGTAGCAAGTTTGGCGGAAGTCAATGAAGGGGGGGCACAGGGTGTGTCCTGGTGCCCTATGTGGAGAAAGGAGGGTAAGGAACAGAGTATGGCATTTGGTTCTATACTCTCGGAGTCCTCTAGGGCCAGAGGCAGCAGACAGATGATGAAGCAGTTGTTTTCATGAGGGATGCTGAGACACAGAGGGAGAGGCAGCCTGGCTGGAGGCCCAGTGATGGACTGTGACGTGGAGCACGGCGAGCAGCGTCAGCTGGGCGGGCGTGACTGTGGTGCAAGGCAGGTGCACCGCCATGCCTGGGCACCCTCCGCCGTAGGCAGGGCACCTTGGGTGCAGACGTTTGTGTTCTCACTGAGGACTCCAGCAGGAGCAGTGAGGCAGGGGGGCCTCAAAGTGGCTTCCTGGGCAGAGCAAGAGTAGAAGCCCTTGAAAAGCCCTGGAAGCACCTGGAGGACACCTTCTGGGACTCATACTGAGCTGTGGTTGTGCATCATGCAAATGAATGCAAGACAGTGAAGGCCAGGTACTTCCTTCTTACGACCGAATTGTATCCCTCCAAATTCATATGTTGAGGTCTGACTCCCAGTTCGTCGGAATTCGGAGATGACGCCTTTAAAGAGGTGATTAAGTGAAAGTGGGGCTGTTAGGATGGAAGCCAATCCAACACAACTGGTGGCCTTACAAGGAGAGGAAAAGATGCCAGGTGCAGGTGCACAGGGGGCGGGGCAGCACATACGGAGGCAAGAAGACAGCCATCTGCATGGCAAGGCCAGAGTCTTCTCCCAGCACTTGGACTTCCAGCTCCTGGAGCTCTAAGAAAATAAATTTTTGCTGTTTAAGCCACCTCATCTGTGGTATTTTTTATGGCAGCCCTAGCAAACTCATACACTGTTCTTAAAGAAGATCCACTTCATGCCTCTAGGCTGGTGAGGCCTGGGGCAACTAGGGGGCGACTCACATTTAACTCTTACTTTCTGTGTTTTAAGGCAGGAAGGATTCATTTTACAGACTAGGAAAGCAAGGTCAGGAAAGGAAAATAGCTTGCCCAAGATCACACGGCAACTAAATAACCGAGGATTCAAATACAGGTCTTTGTGACTCCCCAGTTCATATTCCATGTGACACCGTGTACCTTCTCCCACACCATCACCTGTGATGTATTTTATCCACATATTAATTAGTCACTCAGTGATTAATGAGACCAGCACATCTCCTTACTGCCCTGATGATCCAAGAATGTGGTTCTTCATTTATGAATGGAGTACAATTGACTGTGAGGTAGCATCAAATCCACAAACACGGGCTGACAAAGGAAAATTCGATTTCTCTCTTTTTTAAAAAAGATTTTATTCACTTTTGAGAGAGAGAGCGAGAGCACGTGTGGGAGCACACAAGTTGGGGGGCAGGGGCAGAGGGAGAGGGAGAAGCAGGCTCCCCATTGAGCAGGGAGCCTGAGGAGGGACTCGATCCCAGAACCCTGAGATCATGACCTGAGCTGAAGGCAGCCACTTAACCAACTGAGCCACCCAGGCGCCCCAGAATCTTAAAATCATTTAAAAAATATTTCTAAACCCTTACTACTCAAGGCCATAAAATGATCTTAGTAAGATGATGCATAGGGAGGCTCAGGTCTATGCCTGAGTAAATGTATATTGGAAAAGTAGGGGAAGGAAGGAAGAGGGGACAGGGAGGAGAGGAGACAGGGACTTCTCTCCACTTCGCAAAGTCAAAGGCTATGTCCTCATCATTGCTGTGTGCTCCCTGCCACCCCCCCCCACCCCCAGCTGGGGGCTTCGGGGGCTGGGATCCATGGGCTTGCCATGTATAGTTCTCGATTGGCCAACTGAGCAAACAATGGATTCCATCCTCTAATGAGAAGAAAAAAAAAATCCTTGGGCCTTTTCAATGACCTAAATTCGTCAAAGTATTTTGGGCTTTTCCTAATTTGCTTTCTGTTTCATTTAAACAAATGAGGTGGAACTGAAGGGGAAGTAGAGAATGAACTGAAGAATGAAGCCACAGACCAGAGCAGAGCAGAAAGGGGTTCTTGCCCGAATATTTGAATAGGATTAATGAAAACATGTCTCCCTGTTCCCCTTTACAGTCCTCATGGAAATCCGCTCCATCCACTGCCTCAGGTGAGCTGGGAATGTATTTGTTTCAGGTGGCTAGGATATTCTTGACCTCTATATGGTGAGCCCACAGCAGAAATGTTGACAGCTCAGAAGACAATATACAACAGTGGTAAATATAGGCAGAAATCTTGTGAGCTAGGTAGACTTTTTTTTTTTTCCAGGCTGCTGATTTTTAAGAACTGTCTTCAGAGCTCATCTGTTATTTTAATTATGCTCAAAATAATTATCTAAAGGCAGAGCACAGAGGATTTCTAGGGCAGTGACACTGTTCTGTATGATGCTAGAACAGTGGGTACGTGTCATTGTGCATTTGTCTAAACCCGCAGCATGTACAGCACCAAGGGTGAACCTTAACAGAGATGATGAACTTTAGGTGATAATGATCTGTCAATGGAGGTTCATCAACTGTTACAAATGCGCCAGTGTGGTGGGAGATGGTGGTACTGGGGTTGAGGGGGCTGTGGGTGTGTGGGGACTGAGGCTCTCTGGGAAAGCTCTGTACTTTCGGCTCAATTTTGCCATGAACCTAAAAATGCTTTAAAAAATGAAGTCTACAAAAAAAATTATCTACTGAAAAAAATAATGTAATAAAGCCCCTTCCTCATTAAGAAGAATGGCTCATCAGGTTATGAACAAGGCAAAATGGAGCGAGATGTCCGGATAGTTTTCAAGAACTATTCTAAAACCAATGCTCTACTGTAGTACACTTTACTACAATAAAATGTAAAAACTCCTCAGCACACTATTGAGATTTTGATAAAGCACTGTAGGGACAAAGGGAGTATTTTCTCACTTTACCTTGGCTTATTACAATTATTAGTGTAGTAACTATGGTATCTTCATTTTCTTAGGTGCTACTTTTCAGTTAGTCTCAAGACTAATAAATTAGGGTGAGTTACTCTGTGTCGGTCTCCCAGTATTTCCTCGGGGACAGGCAAAGTTCTAACAGCTGAAGAATTTTCACAAATATTTTCCCATTTTTTTCCCATTAAACTCATCCTTATTAATTTCTATCTGTAGAAATTTTAATGGGCTTTCAATTACCATGTTTCCTTGCAAATGGAAGCTACCTCTATCCTACTATCTGCTATTATTATAAACACAGCTTCAAGTCTGAACAATCCAATGCTGATTAGAGGTCTTCAGCATTAAACATTGGTCTCATTTCTAAAGTTTAACAAATAACACAATACATAATTCTCTGGCACGTCCAGTCCTTTTATGTCATGCCGTTGAAGCTCCCTCTACTCGTGTGACAAGCAACCAGAATGCATGCTATAATCAACTGAGCAGGCTATGATTAACTTTGCACAGAGCTGTCCCCAAACTCTGTACGAACGCCATGGTGCTTCTTAGATAAAAACATGTCAAGGCATATTTCTCTAATGAAGAGAAAATTTCCAATTAAGAGCATCTGATATGTCTTATTTTTTTTAGGTGATGATGAATCAAATTAGCACAGGGCCTGGCCAAACTGTCTCTTTTATTATTGTCACTTGCTTTTGCTATACCAAGCCAATCATTTGCAAGGTGCTGGTCTTTATAATGTGGTTGGGACCATTATATGAATGAATTAATTGAACAATAATGCACTGAGCTTGTTCCCATTATCCTGAAATGGGGCATGTTCCAGCCACATCTGTGAAATAACTAGATGCAGCGTTATTCCCATGTTTCTTAAGTGTCTACACGTAGTCCTGTCTGAATAATGAAGGCAAGAATTTGCATTTCTTTTTCTCCCATGTTACTGGACAATACTTAGCCCAGCAGAAATTTACCTTTAGGATTCTTGTGGAACATTCTTGACAGGACAGGATTCTCAGTTTCTTAGAGGATAATTTTATTATTTCTTTTTGGTTGAGAGCTCAGAAAGACCTCATTTGATTGTCCTGTGTCACTTCCCAGGCACTAATAACGTGCTTGAAAATAATGTGTGAAGTCAGAGCTGGTAGCTAATAGCTCTGAACTCGAGGCATCTCCACAAGCCTGATTATTTGCTCTCTTTATGGACAGCAGAGGTTTAAGTTGCAAATAGTAAGAACTGAGCTGCGTCCCAGCTGCCTTCCCATAACAGACATTGTCAACCATCTGGTGCCCCCCATACAGACAAAGGTCTAAGTGAATTTATTTGCAAAGCACTCAGACCACTTCAGTGAAAGGACTGGCATTCTGTCTGACTCCAGAACCAATTTGGAACCACTTTGCTCTAATATGAATAATTTCATTATTATCCCAAGTAAGGTGACTAACATCTTTCCCAGTCTGGGAAAATTTTCTCACCAACTAGGCTAATAAGGTGGCTATGTAAGGAGAGAGTACCTGCTCACAGCCAATCTGTCTAGAAAAGTAACTCTAAACTCCCAAAAGACTCGGAGGGCTAATATGTCTAGAGCATCACTAGATTATATTTAATTCCAAAACCTTAAATAATTTCTGGGGGTGCCGATGGCAGGTGCCATCGACACTCAGGTCCCTCTATCAGGACTGGAGAATTTATTCCTCCAGCTGTTTCTGGGAAGGATGTCCACTGACTATCCTCAGAACTGTTCTAGCCAATGTCACAGCCCTTCCTGGGGCAGCCAGCTTCCAATAATTGGTCTGGGCTTCCCCCTGCCAACTAAGAGCAACCCAAAAAGGCCATCCCAGCTTCAGTGCTCCTCATCGGGCCACCTCAGGCCTTGATTTATGCCACTACTTTTCCCCCCCTCTCTGCACCACCCTGCTTTCTTCTCTCTCCTTCCCTTCCCGTCCATGGGTTTTCATCCCAAGGGCACTTCCTAATGAAGTATTTTCATCTCAGGGTCTGTTTCCTGGGGAACCCAACCTATAATCTCCCACTTCCTCTTTGCCTTAGCTTTTAAATACCACTGCTCTCTTGTAAGTGGAACAAGCCCGTGGAGAATGTTCTTTTTTTTCTGATTTTTTTTGGTCTTCATGAAATTTCTGAGGGTGTAGACTATGCCTACTTTATAGTCTATACCCACAGAACATCTAGTGCAGTTAGGATATAATAAATGTTAACTGAACAGACGAAGCCCCAGGGTGGGGCAGGGTGGTGAGTATCATTACTCTCAAGTGCTAAATATTTTATCTGGGGCTAACTAGTAACTTCAGAGGACTGCAAGTAAGTGAAGTTCACGTGGGCCTACCATTACCACTTGGGCAGCAACATTAAGCACTGGAAAGTGCATACATTTTGTTTTCCTTTGGATATATTTGCGGATGGGGAAACTGACCTCTTGCAATGCAGTAAACTGAAATAGCTTGTTAACTGTCAAGTTTCTTATTTCAAGACACTTTTGGAAAACATCTTGTCATTGCTGTTTTTCTTTTCAGCTCTGCGTATAGTTTTTTGTTGGCCTTTTTGTTTCCTTTAACGGATCCAAATTTAGGAGTGATTGAGAGAATGCTTACTAGCAAGTAATGTCATTGTAGAACAAGTAGACTTAGAAATAATGTGAGCCATGGTTGGGGTTACTCAACCCCCCTTAAGACCTACAGGAGATGGTTTCAATCCTCCATCCCATGATTTGTGGAAAGTTGAAGGAATTTCTTAGTGATTCTATGAATTTCTGGAGGGCTTACATTCTTGTGGCCAGCTTTGTCCCCAAACTCCTAATCTGCTAAATTCGTTGAGTTTAGGGATGGTCTTTTCCTAACCTATTGCTTTCTTTATTCTGTACTGTGTCAGTACAGCGTAGAACCCAGTCTTCCCTCCCTGCCCCCCCTTTACACAGACACATGCACACCCAGAAATGCGCACCAGTCAGAAGAGGTTTTCTTATATGTAGCCAGATTTACTAAAGTTTGGGAAGGTGACAGTTATGTAACACAGAATACAAAAAGCATGATTACAATATTAATCATCTTTGTCCTCAAAAACCAAGGCTTTCGTCCTTATCTGCAACAATTTGACAGCCTCTCTCTCTCTATTCCTCCCTATGCACCCACTTTAAAAAAAAAAAAATCCCCCTCATTGTCTTACAGAGAATGACAGCCCTTTCAGACACTTATCAGTCCGGTCATTTTGGCTGCATGTGACAGAAAACCCAGTTCAAACTGGTTTCCGTAAAGAGTTTCCAGGAGTCTGATAACTGCAATATCGAGGGCTGGATCTTATTTCAGGAATGGTGGATAAGGGACTCTGCCGTGTCAGCAGATCAGCTTCCCTTCTCTCCGTCTGTTGGCTCTGCTCTCGCTGCTACTGGCTCCCTCGCAAATGGCCTTTGCCCGCTTGACACACACCTTCCAGAGCTTCACACCAACTGAAGGAAGGGGCTGGGCCTGGTCCCTGTCTCGGCAGTCTGGCGGCATTGCATTGGCTGCAAGTGGGTCACATGCCGATCCCTCAGCCTATCGCCGTGCGCAGAGGAATGCAGCGTGCTCATTGGCTCAGGCCCAGTTCCTGTCATCCAGCGCTGCAGCTGCTGGGGGTGGGATCAGGCTGAGACAAACCACGTGGAAGGGTGGAGCGGTTACTCAGAGGGAAACCAGCTGGGAGTGGCGCAGGACGGTGACGTGTCACAGAGCAACAACCCAGACCGGCAGTATCAGGTACAAGCTGAACCAACTCGCATACTTACCGTGGGGCCTCCCTCTGAATATTTAAGAACTCCCTGAAGTCTTAATTGCTTGAACTTGTCTGTCCAATTGCTGAACTTGTCTGGAGCCAAAAACCATCTTCCTACACATTGACAGCTTAGAGAAGGGACGTTTTTGTTTGTTTTTAAGATTTTATTTATCAATTTCTCGGAGAGGGAGAGAGAGAGAGAGAGAGAGAGAGAGAGAGAGAGAGCACAAGCAGGGCGAGTGGCAGGCAGAGGGAGAAGCAGGCTCGCCGCCGAACAAGGAGCCGGAGCGGGACTGGATCCCAGGACCCTGGGATCATGACCTGAGCTGAAGGCAGAGGCTTAAAGGACTGAGCCACCCAGGCATCCCTGGGAAGTTCATTTTTATAGATACTCCTGCGGGTGCCAAGAATGTTCCATAGCTTGATAGTAGTGGTTATATGGGTGTATACATGTGTAAAAATTCATCAAGCTGTACACTTTAAGATGTATGTATTTTACTCTGTGTTATTGTTTCAGTTAGTTTTATTTTTTTAATATCCTGCAAGATGACCAACACATGTCTCTGTGATTCTGAGTGTGATCATCAAGCCTGTTATCTTCAATCTGCTTTTCTATTAAGTCTTAGTTACCCAAAGTTGAAGTTAGAGCCTGGTTGAGGTCCTGAGGGTAGAAAACCCAATATGAGTTTGGGGTCAGGTGCTCATTGGTATTAATATGGGCGTATTTAGGGCGCCTGGGTGGCTCGGTGGTTTAGGTGTCTGCCTTCTCAGGTCATGATCCTGGAGTCCTGGGATGGAGCCGCCCTGTATCTGGCTCTCTGCTCAGTGGGAAGCCTACTTCTACTTGTCTCTCTGTGCTCTCTCTCTCAAGTAAATAAAATCTTAAAAAAAAAAAAAAATAGGGATGTATGTGCCTGAGGTGTCTTCTGGGACATGCATTCCTCAGAGACTTAGTATGTTGACATAAGCAACATTTAGAGACAGGATAACCTGAAAGACAGTGACTATAATCAAGGCTTCTAAACATTTCTAAACAAGGCTTCTAAACATATTCAAGGCAGAAAGATAGTCCACCTTCTGTCATAAATAAAGCTAATGAAAGTCATTAGTCCTCAGTGAAACCGCCACATCTGATGTTCCTTTAGAGAAGGGTTATAATGAACTTAAAATTGGAGATCTGTGTTCAAGTTCCTTTACTCTGTGACTGGGGGGACGTCACTTACCCAGGCCTGAGCTTCAGTTCCACATCTGTAAAATAATGATAGTGAGATTCCCCTCTTTCAGGGCTGCTCTGAGAAACAGATGACAGGCTCAAACAGCCTTTGGGACATGGTGAAGTTTATTATTCCTATTTCCTATTAATCAGTTTTTCTTTCTTTCTTCCTTTTCTTTTTCTTTCTTTCTTCTTTCTTTCTTTCTTTCCTTTCTGAGTGCCTCTTTAGAACTTATCTCCTTAGACACCCTCCTGAGTGGATCTTTTTCTTTGTAATTTCTTCCAAGGTTAAGTGACTACCAGGAGTTGGTCCACCAGCCCCTTCCATTTTGCTAGTACATCAGAACACCTTGCCTGAGTTTCATCCTAGATTTTTCCCAATTCTGTAACCATATACAGCTTCTTCTTGTCTTTCTGGATCTTTTGCAGTTCAGTCTTCTAATTCAGTGTGTTTACAATATTATTCCTCTTTGAAATCTCATTATGAACTGTGGCCAACCTGGAGCCAGGACAGAATTTCTTGATTTCTCTTCATCTGGTTCAACTACTGTATACTCCTTGGCTAGATAAGTAAGATGAATAAGAAGTCATTGTTGATGGTACAGAGAAAGCAAAGTTTTCTTTTTGAAAGGTACTATTATTCTTATGTAAGGAAATTTTGATGTTTTTCTTTTTAAGATTTTATTTACTTATTTGAAAGAGTGAGGAAATAGGAGGGGGCAGAAGGGGAGGGAGAGGGGGACAGAATCTGAAGCAGACTCCATGCACAGAGCCCAGCACAGGCCTTGATACCATGACCATGAGGGAACTGAAAACAAGAGCTGGATGTTCAACCAAATGAGCCACCTAGGCACCCCTTACTGTTTCTCATAAACTACTGGAGAGAGTTTTTCATAAACTGCTGGATTTAATCAATGTTGTTAGAATATTTGAGAGATTAACTAATTACCTTAGATCCATATCTAGAGTGGCTACTGCTAGAAGGCATTGCTTTAGATTTTTTTTTTTCTTAAAGATTTTATTTATTTATCAGAGAGAGAGAGGGAGAGCGAGCACAGGCAGACAGAATGGCAGGCAGAGGCAGAGGGAGAAGCAGGCTCTCTGCAGAGCAAGGAGCCCGATGTGGGACTTGATCCCAGGACGCTGGGATCATGACCTGAGTCGAAGGCAGCTGCTTAACCAACTGAGCCACCCAGGCGTCCCTGCTTTAGATTTTTTTAAAAATTTTTAAAAAAGATTTTATTTATTTATTTGACAGACAGAGATCATAAGTAGACAGAGAGGCAGGCAGAGTGAGAGAGGGGGAAACAGGCTCCCTGCTGAGCAGAGAGCCTGATGTGGGGCTCGATCCCAGGACCCTGGGATCATGACCTGAGCCAAAGGCAGAGGCCTTAACCCACTGAGCCATCTAGGCGCCCCTGTTTTAGGTTTTTATATTTCTAATCTAATTTAATCCTTATCACTGTTCTACAGGTTAGCTATTGTTTTCTCCCTTTTACAAATGTTGAGACAGAGGTTAGCTTGTACAACATCACACAGTAGGTTACATGGAAGAGACGTATTGGATGCAGGTACATCTAAATATAAAACCTGTGCTTTTTCCAGAAGGTGTTCTTCAGTGGTCCATGTCTTGTAGAGTTTGGTGAATCTACAACCAGGTAAAGGTAAGAAATAAGCTTTGATAATACAATACTGCCTTGCTAGCCAGTGGCTTGTGTCCAGGATATAGTTCCTTTTTATTAGAGTATAAATCAGGAAAGAAGGAGGGAAGGATGGAGGGAAGGAAGGAGGGAAAAAATGGTCCTTTTTCTCTGCTTCTACTGAAGGCTGTTCCAAAATAATAATAATTAGAAAAAATACTGGTCTTACATTACTTTGGTAGGAAGTTCTATTACTTTTAAAGAAGGTATCTCAGAAAATGGGTCATTAAATGTAGGGATGGACCACCAAGCAATTAATAGAATTAATCTTAATGAAAATTATGATGTCTAAGGTGTACCTAAGACCAATGATCGCCAACTTCTAGGATAGTAGAGATCTCAACTCAGGAGCCTTTGGGGAAACTATAATTTTATAATGTGATTACTTCCTTTAGTATTAATTTAAATGTATCCAAATTGAAAGCTTTGAGAAGACCATCTAACTGCGTCCCCATGGGGACACATCTGTTTCATAAGTTTGCAGACCCAAATGGCTAGCATGATAGAGTTATCAACATTTAAAGACACTAACATGAACATGGGGACTATTTCTGAGACGTTGAGATATACACAGATACTTGTTTATTAAATTGGTATATTGCTAGGAAAAATGTATAATTAAAAGTAAACAAGAGGACGATACAACTTTATTCATTCTTTTGGAAAAACAGACATTGTTACTCACTATGAAGTAGAAAATGATCCTTTTCCGAGAGTCAGGGTCTCTGATGGAGCATTACTAGGTCAGAGAGTGACTCCAATTTGTAGTCCAAACAAGTTCCTGTTCTGAGCGGCACTATACAGTGGCTTTTGGCCCTGCTGGTGAATCATAGCAGCTGCCACCACATTTCTGAAAGCGTTTTCAGCCCCTCTCAGCTGTAATTCCCCAGATCCATTGCTCAAGATTAACAAAATATAACACACAAAGATTAGAGGTCAGCTTTGAGATACAAAAGCATCATGCCCAAATGGTGAAAACAAGGTCAGCAATAAATCATGTTGGAAAGAAGCCGAATGTCATAAACACAAGACAAGAGATTATAAATCATAATTCACAGCATAGAGCTCCACCACCCTAAGAGAATGAACTAAAAAGTAGTGACAATAGCTAAGACAATGACAACAAATAATATAGGTCAGGAATCTGAAGTTTAGAAGAAGACTGTAAGTGTCCCAAGGATCCAGAGGGCAAGGTGAAGGGCACAAGCCTAGACAGACTAACCAGGTATCAGAACAGTGTTTGCTGGCTTGTTCATTGTTTTTCTTCCTAGGAAATGCCAAACTTAAAATTATTGGACTTTTTGTTTGGTTGGAAAACTCATAATTAATAGAACTTCTTGTTTGGCTCTTAGAGGTCCCTTTAGAAGTAGGTATCAGTTATTTAGAGAACTCTAAGATTAAAATCTCATGTAATTAAAGACATCCCTAATATTTCAGAGGCAGAATTACTGAGGAAGAGTGAACGTACATCACATTCTTCTGGTTATCACTTGGCAACGTTAAAATATCATCCAGACTTTTTTTCAGTATGTAAGAGCATACCCCTGACACAAAAAGAAGAATGATTTATTGTAAGTTAGAGATAAATGATAGCCACAAATCTTACTGTCAGCTTTCTCGGTCAGTTGCAAAGCTAACAATGGTTTAAAACTACTAATGACCATACATCATCTTTTTCTTGCGATGAAACATAATTACCATGTGTTAATATTTATGAATCACATTGAGTTCTCTGGATGAAGTGAAGTGAAATGCAAATAAATAAGTATTACATAAACAACTAATTATATAAGCAATGAATGCCTCTCAAATTGTGGATTATAAATTTGAAAACACTAATGGCCTTAAAGGATGGAGACCTGCAGATAACATGGAAGGGGCCACTGTTTAGAATAAAATCAACTCTGATCTAACTTTCAGACCAAGTGAAACAGAAGAAAACAAAGCTCCAATCTATTTAATTTTTTTACATGCTGCTGGAGACATTCTATACATGCAGTATTAGTTGAATATAGTTGCTATAGGGACACAGGCAAGTAAACGGTATGATCTTTTTCATGGTTGTATGCAGTCAGTGCGTGAAAACTACTTTTCAATAGATTTAAAATATCTGATGGCCGGAACAGTAAGAAAGAATAACCCAGTCTTTGAATCACGTTCAGATGAGATATAAATAGTGAATATTGCAGATAGCCTCATGAGATTATGGAAAACTCAATTTTTGCAATTTTCTTTTTTTAGATATAATATTTTAATCTTTCATGACTAGGAAGGAAAGTGGACAGAAATGGAGAGTGGGAAATCACATTTCTAGTTACTTAGGCTTTTAAAACCACAGCTTTGGAAACCCAAGACTCTAGATCATGTTGGAAGTTTTAAGTATTAAGGCAAGAATCCAGTTTGCCATACAATACAGAGCATTTGGGAATGTCAGAAACTTACTGCTCCTCCATTCAACAATTCTCCAGAGACTCATCTGTAACAATTAGAAGCAGGGAAATTTTTCTTTTTTCTCATTTGACCTCTTTAAAATGACTTAAGGTAAAATACCTTAAAATTGCCCTAGAATCAAAGAGGTTTTCTTCATAGATCTTCACAGAAATAACTGCACAGGTATTATTCAAAGCCAAATGAGCTTTGAATCTGGGCCCAGATCACACACTAAGAAATTTAGCCCTATTTTATTGGCTTCTTTATACTCTACTATATTTTCTGAATTTCCTACAATGGATGTATATCACTTTTATAATCAGAAAAAAAATCCCATAAAGAAGTTTAGTTCAGATCTAAAATATGCTCAGGGCCAATAGAAATGAGAAAATAGGCTGGAGCCCAGGGCGTGAGTGCTTACAAGCACCACCGTGGGAGTCTGTGCACAGTTTTAAAGAATTGTTCCTTATGTTTGGTAGCAAACATTTGAATGATGTAATGGACACTGTTACTCCTACCTCCCCATCACCCCCCCCCCAACTGATGAGCAATGAAGGATGTGTACACTTACATAATTTTCTTCTCCATGGAGGTTAAAAAATAAATGATCCAGTAGCATTACAAACAATGTGAAGACTGCTTTAAATAAATCAAGCTGAGTTTGCTCTGGACACTGTTAAGCCATCTGAGATTTTTACTAGGGAGAGACTGTCAGGTCCTTCAAAGGGCGCAAGGATGAACTTCTCAACTGAAAATTACTGTTCTCAGGAGTGTAAAGAGCGGCCCCACAGTCTCATAAAATTTTGGAGAGATCAAAGCAGCATCATGCAGAAGTCTCGAAATTTACCACCAACTCTGATATTTACAAGCTCTGTGACCCCAGGCCATTTACCTAACCTCTCTGAGCCTCTGTTTTCATTTATAAACTGGCAGGGATAATAATAGTAACCTATATGGAGGGTTATTGGAAGGATTAGACCAGGTAAATTGTTTATAGGACATCTACTAGCACATGGAAAGTGCTCCAATGAATGTTAACTTTTATGGAAACCTATATGGTCTGCCCCCCGATAGGACAGTGGTATTAAAATAAAGAGCTGAGTCTGAACGTTTTAAAATATACTTATTACACAGTAACGTAGGTTGGGCACACCAGTTCCCTTATCTTCATGATAAGAGTATTATCTATGATTAGAACTTTCAACCAGGCCCCCAAATGATGCCACCTAAATAGTGGCTCCCAGATGTAGCATGTAGAAATTCCTTGTACAAGATCAGAGAGAGCTTATGTTTGTATTCAAGGTCCCAGAAGGATTCCTAGAGGGAAATCATGCCACTGACAGATACGAATCTGTTTATAATATGTATAACAAGCCATTCCCAAATGGTCACTTGGAGTGAGAGTGTTACTAACAAACTGCCCCTCCTGGATTTCTCATGACCACTCTATGCCGCAGGTACTGTTTTAGTCTCTAGAAAAAAAAACTGAAGCTCAGAGACGTTAATGACTTTCCCACTGTCACACAGTAAATAAACAGTAGCCTGGGCCCTCCAGTGTCTGACATTAATGGGAACATCCATTTATCTGAGGAAAAAAAAAAAAAAAGGTTAACCTCACCCCTTTTAGAGATGATAGTGGTGGGGAAGAAGAGAGGAGCAAGGACAAAAATTCCAGCCATCAACCTCTTTTGTCGGAGGGCAGAACTAACCACAATTACCCCAGAAACAAAATCAGACACCGGGGTGAAAAGACAACCTTTCAGAGAATCTAAGGACAAGTTAAGCTTTCAACGGTGTGAACCTTGGATGCCTTTTTTTTTTTTTTTTTTTTTGGTTTTCTCCCTTCTCCATTCTAACCTGTTTGTCACTGGGAAATGAAATAGTTTTGGTTTGCAAGCTGTCTCCAGGGAGTGGAGCAAGACTTTGTGTAATAAACAAGAGCCACTGCCAGAGCCCCCTGCTAGCCTCTCCAAGGCCACACTGCCAAGGAAACCTGGCATTGTGACAACAAGGTCCATTCAGCACGACCAGTGGTCACTGAGGAGTGACTCTGGGAAGGACGGCCAGGTAGGACACCCCCAAGCTCGGCCCGGGAAGAGAGCAGCCTCCCGGGAGCGAGCTGTACAGTCTCTTAAAATCCCTCTGGCCTGGAATGCCAGCCACGTACAATTGTGTGCATGGGTGTGTGTGTATGTGTACACACATGCACAGAGTTTTCTAGGAATAAAGGTTTAGAGCTTTCAGCAAATTCCTAAGAGCCTGCGACCCTCTCGGGAGAAACCACAGTTGGGAGAAACACGTACTCTGATCTTCCAGAAAAGAACACCGAGCTCACCACTTTTATTTCTGGAGCAACTGAGCCCAGGCTGTCAGCCCACTTTCCTCTTACAAAACCCTAAGGCACTTAAAAGAGACCACAGGGGGAAAAAAAAAAACTCAACCCCCTTTCTAATCTTAACCTAATCCTCCTTAAACCTCGCCTGACCCAGGCCACCAGGAACCCTGCCAGTGCCAAATGATATGATGTTTATTCAGCTCAGGTCTTAGCCTGCTGCTCCTGGGCCACAAAATCAAAGAGGAACATGTCAGCCACCACCTGCTGATGAGTGGGTAAACAAAGGGCCAGTCAAGAAAGAGGAGGACCAGTGTTTGAGGACAATGCCTTTGTGTAGTTCTGGCTCAAATAAGGACACAGCTCCTAAGGAACAGTCTTGAGACATGCACAAACGCTGTGCCAAGTGGTTCAGAAGCCCTGGTACAGCTGTTCCTCAGACGCCCTTTGGCCCCAGCTGCCCCCTGAAACCACACTAGGGTGCCCATGACACGGTGCCCCCTTTCCCAGAAGACGTTGGCAGAATGACAGTTTGTGAACCTGTTAGGTTTGTGTGGGAAGAGTGCTTTCCAAAGTGTTCTCAGACAAGTAAGAGTGTCGTGGAGCTCAGAAGGCACGGCCTGACCCCCATTTTACCAGGACAGCTGTTTTGATCTATTTTCTATCTGGGGGATCTGAATGAGATTTCGGGGCAGGGAGTTAGTCCTGTTACTAAAAACGGAATGCTCGCAAAATGCTCTTGAAATAGCAGCTTTGGCCTCTCCTTACCTGAGAGGGGCTGATGTGGAGTAAGTCTCCCAGATCCCGAGATGTAGCAAGCCGGGTTTATTCTCTCTGTTCTCTGCTTCCCTTCTCTCAACAAATGCCTCCTCAGAGCTCTTTCTGTGTGTGTTCGAATCGGCTTCGTCCCCTCAGGAATAACTGAGAGGGGTGGCTAACAGTTTTTCAGGTTCTTTTGTGTGCTGTGCGAGGCGCTGGGTTTTAATGGACCCCAGGCAGCCGTTTTTGGACAGTCACTCTCCTCTGTTCAGGTGAAAACAGTGGAACAGAGACACAACAACTACAACAACAACATCTACCAGGGCAGTGTGCCCGGCTCCTAAGAGACTGACGGGACAGACAGTCGCCCGGATGGGGGCTCAGAGCCCGTGTTCTTACTCAATGTATAATGTCGCCTCTCATGTTAGAGCAAGATATATGTGTGTGTGTGTGTGTGTGTGTAAATCAGCTATATGTTATTTTTATACGTTAAAAATAAATAGAATCTGACCCGGTGGGTCGGCCGAGGGGTCCTGTCCTGGGGGCTTGTTCTTTGGGGATGTGAGCAATCTGTCGACCAGACACCCCCTCCTCTAGGTAAGACTAGCTGTGGGAGGCGAATTTCTGGCAGAAACACCATCACCCCTGGGCTGTAGCACTCCTCTGTCTTCCAGTTTCCGCGGCGCAGTTGGGATGAGTACCTGCGTGGCAGTAGACAGGTTGGGACCGGCCTGGATTCCATCACATGCCCTGGGCGACGTCGCGCTGAGGCCCCTGTGCTCTCCTGCCTGCCCGGTGCTGAGGCTCCCCATGTAGGTCTGCGAGAATCTCACTTCAGCCATCTGCCAAGCCAATTAAATGAGACCACGATCCCGGTAAAGGGCCAGCATCCCCCATCGTTATACCCACGTGCACAGCTTCTAACTGAAAGGAAACTTGAGCGCAGAATTCTAAATCCCAACCCAAGAATGGAGAAAAAGGCCCCAGTGAGAAAAATGGGACTTGGAAATGAAGGGACATGGGACTCTATTTAGAGACTACGTTAATTGAGATGAAAGGAAAATACAACCATATCTTACAATAATATTTCTGGGAAGGATACCTAATTATTTGTCAAGTCAGGATTGCCGCTATAAATGTGCAATAGATGTGAGGATTTGGATTACTTAAAGTTTGAAAAGAAAATGTTCTCTACAAATATTCATACAGAACTGTCTTTGCTGCTATCAAGACTGGAACACATTTGTATCTCCTAAGGCAAAGAGATCACAAGTAGGCAGAGACAGGCAGAGAGAGAGGAGGAAGCAGGCTCCTTGCCGAGCAGAGAGCCCGACGCGGGGCTCCATCCGAGGACCCTGGGATCACGACCTGAGCCGAAGGCAGAGGCTTTAACCCACCGAGCCACCCAGGCGCCCCAAGGAAGCAGTTGGGAAGGAAGCTTTATTGAGCAACTGCTATGTGCCTAGAGCGAGACTGAGCAGTTCCTGAACAACCTCGTGAGCCATGGATTGTTTCAGAACTTCACCAAGTCATTCCTAGATTTATCCCACGGTGATTCTGTGCTTATTTGGATTTTTCTCCAAATAAATTTTTCTGATGAGACCCTCAGAGCCCTTCCTTCTACCGTATTTATCTGGACCAGATAAAAACCTGACCAGCTCAGAAATCACAAATGAGATCATCCCAATCTGGACATACTCTTACCTGGTGCTGCTGCTCCCCGTGTTCGTCCTGACCAACTATGTCTGCTACAAGCCAGTCATCATCCTGCAAGGAGTCAGCTTCATCATCACGTGGTTGCTGCTCTTGTTCGGCCAGGGAGTGAAGGCCATGCAGGTGGTGGAGTTCTTCTGTGGGATGGTCACCGCCACCGAGGTGGCATACTATGCCTACATTTACAGCGTGGTCAGCCCCAAGCACTACCAGAAAGTGAGCGGCTACTGCAGGAGCATCACGCTGGTGGCCTACACAGCGGCCTCGGTGCTGGCCCAGCTCCTGGTGTCCCTGGCCAGCCTCTCGTACTTTTACCTCAACGTCATATCCTTGGCTTCCATCTCTGTGGCCTTCGTTTTGTCCCTTTTCCTGCCAATGCCCAAGAAGAGCATATTTTTCCATGCAAAATCCAGCAAAGAAATACGGAAGCAACCGAACAAAAATGAGGCGTCAGATGCACCTTACAAAATTAACACACCAGGCGGTGAAGAGAAGCCCACTTCAGAAATACCCACCATTTCAGGGAACCTGGATGGTGGTCCTTTGAGCAGCCGATGCCGCAAAATGTAACGTTGAATGTTTTTGTGCAGTGGTTCCAAGATCTGAAGGAGTGCTACTCTTCCAAGCGACTATTTTATTGGTCCCTATGGTGGGCCTTCTCCACAGCAGGTTTTAACCAGGTTTTGAACTATGTTCAGATCCTGTGGGATTACAAGGCACCGTCCCAGAGTTCTTTTGTCTATAATGGGGCAGTAGAAGCTCTTGCAACCTTTGGAGTGGCCGTGGCTGCCTTTGCAATGGGCTATGTGAAGGTCAACTGGGATCTTCCGGGGGAGCTGGCTCTAGCCATCTTCTCCATCATTAGCGCAGGCTCTCTGTTTCTCATGCATTACATGACCGACATCTGGGCATGCTATGCTGGCTATCTGATATTCAGGTCCAGCTATATGCTGCTTATAACCATAGCAGTATTTCAGATCACAGTTAATCTGAGTGTGGAATGCTACACCCTGGTGTTTGGAATGAACACCTTCATGGCACTGGTAATTCAGACCATTATGACAGTGATTGTTGTAGATCAGAAAGGACTCAACCTGCCAATCAGCATTCAGTTTTTAGTTTATGGGAGTTATTTTGCAGTTATTGCTGCCATTTTTCTAATGAGAAGCACATATATCATCTACTCAACCAAATGCCAAAAGCAAGCACAGAGCTCTCCAGTAAGTCAGAATCCAGATGAGCTCCACCCAGAGGGACCAAGGAATGTCATTACAGGAACAAAGCTCTGACCTTACGGTAGCCACTGCATCCACTGAACAAGGACCTTCTTGGTCACAAAGTCACTGAGCGCCATAAACTGACACACTTCCAAAGCCTGGATTTCAATGAACCTTTTCAAAACCACAACAAAATCTTAGTTTTAGACCAGATACTACGTGCCCAGCTGGATGCAGTTGACATGACCCGTCACCTCAGTCAAATAGCCGATGTTGGGTACTCCAACGAGTAGCAAGGATTGGGAAGTTCTGGTTTTGGTTACTCCCTAGGACATATCAATGGCATGGAAACAAACCACGAGAAAACTTCAACCTGCAGTTGATGTTCCCCATTCGTAAGCAGAAATACTAACTGGACTGACCCCTTTGCTTGTTTTAGATATTTTATCTTACCAAAACAGGCAAGAGATGGCCTTTTTTTTTTTTTTATCACATAACCATTTGCCTCCCTCTTTCATTAAGTGTATTTCTATATTACTTGCAGTTCTCTGCGAGAATTTCAAAGTCTGGTCTCATTTCTAAGGACCTTTCTTCAATCCTGACAACATGGTATTATTCATAAGCTATTATTTGATTATATCACCTATTTAATTCTGTCATGATTACTTTTTACTTTGTGTTCTGCTGAGCTTTGTTGTTGAAACTTGACCTCAGGAATAGCCCCAGACATTCCTCTGTGCCCAGAGAATGACATTCAAGTCAATTGCTGGGGGCCTTAGGGGTGGCAGTGAGTTTTCTCCCTACTATGACCCTAGATGGGTGTTTCAATGCCGTGTCGGTGTGATCTCTAAAATAGAAAAACTTAAGTAGAAATTTCCAGAGTTTCTAAAAGTATTTGTAAGCAAGAAAACACTGATGAGGGGGAACACCTACTTTTTAAATGGCAGAGATTGTGCTACATAAAATAAGGTGTGCAAAAATATTAAAGAGCCTTTCTAAATTTTTGATGAATTGTGCTGAGAATCGCCTGTGCTTGTGTCCTTTGAAACTTCAAAAGAGGACACATGGAACAGTCTGCCATGGAAATAAAGAATGCTGATTCAAGAAAAAAAAATAATAAATTAAATAAATAAATAAATAGAATCTGACGGTAAAAATAGGAAGACAAAATCGCCCATCATTCCACCATTCGAAGACCACCAACTGTTCCTGTTTGGGCATATTTCCTTCTAGTCTATTTTTATGCATCATTTTTAGCTCTGCCCATTTAAAACAGCTGCGATTATCTATGCATATTTTATTTCGTTTTTGTCACTTAATATGACAACATAACACGATGATGTCTTTAATTAAACATTGCAAATTCTCTATCATTTTTGCAGGCTAAATAATGGTCTCCTAGGTAGAGCAACTCAGTTTAACAAACATTATTGAGCGTGTAATTATGTCCCAGACCCTACGCTAGTCCCTGGGAATGCTGTTTTCTTCAAGGAACTAGCAGTCTGCTGTAGGGCCAGTAAGATACATAGATAACTGGATAGTTGTAATAATTGCTCACAACCCTGAACACCACACCGCAGGCCCCATTCACATGAATGAACTCACTGGATGTTCACAGCAACCTTATGTGGAGGGATGATCTCGGTGATCTCCGCTCTTTTGACAGATGTCAAGGCTGAGGCGTATCTTGCTAACAAGATGGCGCTTCCAGATGAGGTAGGTGGAGGGTGCTCGAAGATGTCCACCTCCTGATCCCCAGAATTTGTGACTATTACTCTACATGGAAATTACCCGTAGGGTAAAATAGTGAAATGTAACATTACCTTAATTGTGAAAGGGACTTCCGCCGCTGTGATTAAGTTAAGGATTTTGAGAGGGGAAGATCGTCCTGGATTATCTGGGTGGGTTGGATGTCCTCACAAGGGTCTTTGTAAGAGGGTGACTGACAATATCAGAGTCAGAGGAGATGTAACAATGAAACCAGAGGTGGGAGTGTGTGTGTGTGTGTGAGAGAGAAGGAGGGATGAAGGGGGAGAGACAGACTGGAAGAGGTTACACCACCTATCCTGAAGATGAGGAAGGGGCCATGAACCAAGGAAGGCAGGAGACTTTCAGAAGCTGGAAAGGCAAGGAAATAGATTCTTTCCTGGAACCTTCAGAAGGAACACAGCCCTGCAGACACCTTGATTTTAGGACTTTTGACTTCTGCAGCTGTATGATAGAAAAATTTATGTTGTTTTAAGCCACCAAATCTGTGATAATATGTTACAGCAGCTGTAGGAAACCCACATTCTAGGATTCAAACCCAAGCAGCTGGACTCCAGAGCTGTTATTCTTAACTATGGTCATATGTGCTAGGCGAGCTAGTTAATATGCCCAGCATAGAGAAAGATACTCAGCAGAGCGTTAGGGAAGGACAGGAGGATGACAACCTGACTCTTTATTTTTTTTTATTTTTTTTTAAGATTTTATTTATTTGACAGAGAGAGAGAGATCACAAGTAGGCAGAGAGGCAGGCAGAGAGAGGAGGAAGCAGGCTCAGTGCTGAGCAGAGAGCCCGATGCGGGGCTCGATCCCAGGACCCTGAGATCATGACCTGAGCCGAAGGCAGAGGCTTAACCCACTGAGCCACCCAGGCGCCCCCAACCTGAATCTTTAAAATTGAGCATGAATGTGAAGACAGGGAAGGCTGAGAAATTGAATTGATGTAGGAAGATATCCGTGATATCGTAAGTGAAAACAATTCTAATACTATGTATAATAATTTTCCCTTTTCTGTTTAAAAATACATAGGCGCATATATTTATAATCATATGCGCCAATGATACAGTCCCATGGTTCTCTCTGGGGTGTGCATTTGTGGGTAAATATAAGAGGAGATTTTCACCTTTTGCTTACATATCTTCATATTATTTGAAAATGTCACCAGACGTGTATTTTGGGTTATTTATTTATTTATTTATTTAAAATAAAGTATATATAATGTACCCTTTTTTAAGTTGGAGAGAATAATATGCTTCAGTGGGATATAAATCTTTGTGCATAAAACTTTGTGCTTTTCTAGGATAATTTCCTTAGTATGGAAGATTCTTGGAGGTAGAGTTGCTGAATCAGTGGATAGAGACATTTGGAAAATATGTGTATTAAAAAATAATGGAAATGGTATTGGACCAGTCAGTGAGCCAAAATGAAACATAGGAGAGGAGAGCGGATATTTAACCTGGTGAGCAGAAGGTATGATGGTTTTCTACTCCTATGTGCAAGCTGATACATTGTATACTAGTTCCCTAGGACTGCCATAGCAAAATACCACTGACTAGGTGGCTGAAACAGCAAAAATTTATGTTCTCATAATTCTAGAAGCTAGATGTCCAAGATCAAGGTGTCAGCATGGTTGGTTCTTCTCGAGACTGCGCTCCTTGACTTGTAGATGCCCTTCTTCCTGTGTCTTCATAGGGTGTTTTTTTCTCTGTATGTCTGTGTCCTAATTTCCTCTTCTTCTAAGGACATCAGACAGCTTGGATTAGGATCCATCCTAATGACCACATTTTAACCCAATTACCTTTTTATTTTATTTTATTTTTTTAAAGATTTTATTTATTTATTTGACACAGAGAGATCACAAGTAGGCAGAGAGGCAGGCAGAGAGAGAGGAAGGGAAGCAAGCTCCCTGCCGAGCAGAGAGCCTGATGTGGGGCTCGATCCCAGGACCCTGGGATCATGACCTGAGCCGAAAGCAGAGGCTTTAACCCACTAAGCCACCCAGGTTCCCCAACCCGATTACCTTTTTAAAGACCTCTTTAAAGACTTTATCTTCAAGAATGGTACTGTACGCTGAGGGTGCCTGGGTGTCTTAGTTGGCTAAGCAACTGCCTTCAGCTCAGGTCATGATCCTGGAGTCCTGGGATCCAATCCCGAATTGGGGTCCCAGCACCATGGGGAGTCTGCTTCTCCCTCTGACCTTCTCCCCTTTCATGCTCTCTCTCTCTCTCTCAAATAAATAAATAAAAGCTTAAAAAAAAAGAATGATACTATATTCTGAGATACAGGAAATTAAGACTTCAATTATTTGAATGGGGGGGGGGACGACATAATTAAGCCCATAACACGTGGAAAAGAAAGTTCTAGAAGACTGCAACCCCAGTGCATAGAATTTCTGTTCAGCGTGAGAAGGATTAGTTTGTAATATCTTAACATTTTCCATAATGGAATAGAGCTAAAGAATGAACACCATGGTTATGCTGGTTTTAGGCTCATTTTTTCCCCAGCGCTGTCTCAGTGCCTTTCATGGTCAGCTGGGCCGAATGTGAACTGATTAGACTCTTCTCTGACTTTTTCTCTTTGGAAACTGAATCTGCTCTAATAACTGCATGACTTTTTCTGAGTACCATTGTGGTACCACTTTGCCCCTGCAATCTATCTCCAAAGACAGCATGAGAAGGCAGAGAATAAATCATGAATAGGAAGAGAGTTTGGCTCCCTTCCCCCCAACAAAATGTCACTGCAGCTTCTATGTGCCCTTTGTCTGTCTTTGATTCAGATCATAAATATCTCCTCTTGGAGTGAGAAAAGAGGGTGAGGGTGGGATCCTGAGCTTTTTCATGAGGTTAGAGTACATCACCAGTAAAGAGGTTTGTAGAGTCTAGATCTGAAGTCAGAAACCATTTCAGTAAAAAGCCCAATAGAAAACATTTTAGCATTGCAGGCCATAGGATTTGCTCTTATGAATACTCAACTCTGTCGTGTAGCACCAAAGCAGCCACAGAAAAACATTATTTAAAAAAAAAAAAGCATTGTCATGTTCTAATAAACTTTATTTATAAAATAAACAGTGGGCCAGTTTTAATCTATGGGTTGTAGTTTACCAGGCTGAACAAAAAGTGTGTAGTGAGCCCAGAATGATCGACTATGAATTATAAACATTTATTTCTTGATTTATTTAATAAATTACATATCTCTGGGGCACCTGGGTGGCTCAGTCAGTTAAGCAGCTGCCTTCAGCTCAGGTCATGATCCAAGGGTCCTGGAATCGAGCCCTCATCGGGCTCCCTGCTCAGTGGAGAGCCTGCTTCTCCCTCTCCCTGTCGCTTTGCCTACTGGTGCTCTCTATCTCTCTGTCAAATAAATAAATAAATAAATAAATCTTAAAAAAAAATTACATACTTCTGAGTATGAAGCATAGTCTGATTTTTGCTCAACACACTTTGTTCATTTTTTTAAAAAGATTTTATTTATTCATTAGATCACAAGCAGGCAGAGAGGCAGGCAGAGAGCCTGATGTGGGGCTCGATCCCAGGACTCTGAGATCATGACCTGAGTCGAAGGCAGAGGATTAACCCACTGAGACACCCAGGCACCCCCACTTTGTTCAATTTTATTATAAAGCAGAAAGCTTTGAAAATCAGTTTAATAATAGCATATTTCTGAACCTGAAATATAATTTTCTTTAAAGATTTTATTTATTTATTTGAGAGAAAGAGAAAGCACTCAACAAGGAGAAGCAGATTCCCGATCTGAGCTCAGTTCCAGGACCCTGGGATCATGACTTGAGCTGAAGGCAGACCCTTACCTGACTAAACCAGCCAGGTGCCCTGAAATTTAATTAAAAAAAATTTTTTTTTGCCACATAATGCTTAGGTTAAACCTGACACAATTACCATGCTATACTTACAAAACAAGGAGCAGAGATAAAGGTCAGAATAAGTCCCAATGACTTGGTGTTTCATTCAGTCTTTCATTTAAGCAAATTTGCATATGGGTTGTGTGCAAGTGACTAGAGTGAGTCCTCTGGAGAAGTCTTCAAAGTCACCAATGTTTCTCTCCAAGCCACGTGAGAAAAGATCACCCTGGCCATGAGTGATTAGTCTGGGGGAAATCATGTGACCGCATTAGAACAAGCAAACTATTCCTGTGGAATTTGAATCTAAAATGGAATACCATGGCTGGCAGAGCATAGAGCTATTTCATCAAGAAGATAGTTCATTTGTTCCTGCCACTGGGGCTACATGGGGTGCTCCCTTTTCAAGGTTGTTTGGTTTGTGAAGGAGACTAATAAGAAATAATATTGAGGGACGCCTGGGTGGCTCAGTCGTATAAGCGTTTGCCTTCAACTCAGGTCATGATCCTGGGGTCCTTGGATCAAGCCCCACATCAGGTTCTCTGCTCCACCAGGAGCGTGCTTCTCCCTCTCCCTCTGCCTGCCTCTCTCCCTGCTTGTGCTCATGTGCACACGTGCCCTCTCTTTCTCTGTCAAATAAATAAAATCTTAAAAAATATATATTGAAAATGTAGTTTGGGGTCAGCTGTGGTGAGCCTTCAAACCCAGAGGGAGGAGCCTGAACTCTACTCTGTAGATAAAAAAATGTCCTTTGATACCATGACTGATTTGAGCGAGTTAACGATAAACCGGCAGATACAACGTCCACATCCAGGAAGTGCTCAATATCTGGTTGAGTTGTGCTCGGTGAATGGAAAACTTAAAATCAGAAATGTTTGCCGTTCCCTGAAGACCTACTAGTTCCAGTGCTAAAGCAAGAATTCTCAGCCTCAGCGCTAGTGACATTTGGGCTGGAGAGTTCCTTCCTTGTTGTGTGTGTGTTGGCGGGGGGGGGGGGGCTGTCCTGTGCATTGGATGGCATTTAGCAGCATCTCTGGCTTCTACCCACTAGATACTACCCAGTTAAGATATGACAGATAGAAATGTCATTTATCCAGACATTGCCATATGTCCCCTGGAGGACTATATTAGTTCCCTATTGCCGCTGTAACAAATTACAAGAAGATTAGTGGCTTAAAACAATTCAAATTTATTCTGATACAATTCTGGAGCGTAGAAGTCCAAAATGAGTCTTGTAGGGCTAAAATCAAGTTGTTGGCAGGGCTAGTTCCTTCTGGGGCCTCTGAGGAGAGAATCTGTTTTTTTGTCCTTTTTTGGCTTCTAGGGGCCATCTATATCCCTTGGCTAGTGGCCCCTTCCTCCAGCTTCAAAACACAATGCTCCAATCTTGGCTTCTGCCTTCCCATGACCTTCTCCTCCACTCTGACTCTCCTGTCTCCCTCTTAAAAGGATCTTGTAAGGATCCGTTGGGCAACCTGGATTACGTAAATTAATCTCCCCATCTCAGGATCCTTAATCTCATTTGCCAAGTCTCTCTTACCACATAAGGTAATGTTTGTAAGTTCTGGGGCTTAGGACATAGATGTATTTGGGGGCCCATTATTCAGCCTACCAGAGGAGCCAAATCGTTCTCTGTTGAGAACTACTTCTCCAAAAGAATAGGGTCATATGACTGATTTGAGTCCCAGGTCCTCCCTACCTACCAGCTATGTTGCATTGTCTCCTCATCTGTAAATGGGGCCTGTAGTAGTACTTAACCCACAAGTTTATTAAGACAAAAACTGAATCCCATAAAGCAGTTATCAAAGTTTTGGGCATATGGTGCTCACTACACATTAGTTATTAAAAGCAAAAGTAAGTTTCAACCTGAGATTTATAAATACGAGGGTCATTTTCATGAACACACAGAGAGAATGAGGGTTGTCTCTAAGGAACACGTCCCTGGGTAATTTGGAATGTGTTGGCATAATTATAACTCATTTGGGGTGCTTGGGAGGCTCAGTCGGTTAAGTGTCTGCTTTGGCTCAGGTCATGATCCTGAAGTGCTGGGACTGAGCCCCTCATTGGGCTCCCTGCTCAGTGGGGAGTTTGCTTCTCCTCCTGCCCCTCACTCTACTCATATTCTCTCTCAAATAAATAAAATCTTTAAACAGTATAACTCATTTAAATATGACATTTCCTAATGCTCAGATCATTCTTAAGTGGTACACGAGGGCACATAGAATTTCTCCAACAAGTGCTTATATTTATTGAAATGTGCTGCAGGCCAGTCTCTATTTTGGTTATTTAATGCTCACAACTACTCCAAGACATAGGTAATGGTATTATTCCCATTTTACAGATGAAGAAACTAGGCTGCGGAGAGATTAGGATCCCGTCCAAGTTTACTGTGTTACTGAGAGAGGTGAGCTTCAGTCAAGCAGCCTCTGTCCAGAGTTCCCGTTTGAATCTCTGTTTATACTGCCTGTGTGTGTGTGTGTGTGTGTGTGTGTGTGTTAATTGTGGTAAACACATGCACACATATACACACACACACAAGATCCATCCTCTTAATAAATGTTTACGTGAACAATGCATTATGGTTAACTATAAGCACATCTCTAGAGCTTTTCCATCTTCCATGACTGAAACTTTACACACTGAACAGCAACTCCCCATCTCTCCCCCTCGCTCCCCTCAACCACCACCGTTCTACTTTTGGATTTCTATGCGTTTGACTATGTTAGATATTACAGAAGTGGAGTCTTTTTTTTTTTTTTTTAAAGATTTTATTTATTTATTTGAGAGAGAGACAGTGAGAGAGAGCATGAGCTAGGAGAAGGTCAGAGGGAGAAGCAGACTCCCCATGGAGCTGGGAGCCTGATGTGGGACTCGATCCCGGGACCCCGGGATCACGACCTGAGCCGAAGGCAGTTGTCCAACCAACTGAGCCACCCAGGCGTCCCCAGAAGTGGAGTCTTGAAGAATTTGTCTCCTGTGACTGGCTTTTTCACTCAGTGTAATGTTTTGTTTGTGTTTTTAAAGATTTATTTATTTATTTTAGAGAGAGTGAGGGTGTGGGTGGTGGTGAGGGGGCCAAGGGAGAGAGAAACTCAAGGAGATTCCCTGCTGAGTGCCGAGGCCGACGTGGGGCTCAATCTCATGGTCCTGAGATCACCACCCAAGCTGAAACCGAGAGTCGGTCACTCAGCTGAGACTGCACTGTCCAGGTGCCCCCACTCAGCGTAATGTTTTGTAGGGTTCATCTCCGCTGTCACATATGGCAGAAATTCCCTCCTTTTAAGGCTGAGTAATACTCCATTGTGTGTATAAAGACCAGCCTTCAAAGACCAGCCCTTTTCCCAAACCTAGTTACTTAGATTAGGTAGATAACTTACTTAGATTATTTAGATAACTTACTTAGATTAGGGACCAATAAAGGTAGTTAAACAGAACATGAGAATAGGAAAGTTTTCAGAGCGATGTCCCTGTCTATATTCTTGTGTTATGCCCAAGTATATCTGTAACTATAATGACTGAGGGATTCTCGGACCAGGTGAAGAACAAAATATCCAAGATTCGTTTGTGGGATGCAGTTTGTATCCTCCATTTCCTCCTCCTTTTTAACTCATTGCTGCAGAGTCCTGAGTTCCACCGAAGCCCCACAGATTCCCTGGGGAAGACACCAGAGAAAACGCATTTTAACAGGCTCCCCTGACAATTCTTCCCCATGCTGAAGTTTGAGAATACTGCTTCTACCATTTCTAATCTCAGCTCCGGTTCATCAGGGAGCTGCTTTCTCCTTCATGGAAAAATCACCATCTTAATGATCACTACCAGGGCTGCCTTATTAACTAAAGAGGGCACAGAGACGCAACACTCTCAATGGTTGACAATTATTGCATGGTAATTCCTGCCATTTTTGCTTCCCACAAGGGGCATTTAAACAGCAAATGGCTATTACCTTAACCAATCGAAAAGAAAATAACAAAACAGTCAACTAAATTTGTTTTTGGTTGGTAGAAGAATTGGCTGCCTGTGTGGTGCATCATGAAGGGTCAAGAAAGACTCATGTTTGCAAATAAATCCTCTCTGTCCCACCAATCTCCCCAGGGAGGGTAGATGCGGGGGTGGGGGACAGTTCTGCATTTTGGAGTCTCCTAAATTCCAAATACATTACCTAGAGGGTATAATAAGTTATACATTAAACTGCTGTGATTCAACCACAGCTTAAAGAAGATTGCAAAATCAGCCATGAGGTAATTTAGCAAACAACCAAAGAAAGCCTTGAGAGAGTTAGAATAGTATATTTAGATGAGCAGGAAAAAATGAGGCAAATTTGAGAACAGAGACTATTACAAAAGGCTGAGTGAGTAAAGGGAACCAGCACCTTGTCTTTTCCCGTATTTGCCTTTATGCACCTTACACTTCTTCTGAAGAAAGAGTCAGCACACTTTTTCTGTGAGGAGTCCCATGGTAAATGGTCAGGCTCTTTGGCTCAGCTCGGCCATTGTCATACAAAAGCAGCCATAGAGGATACGTAAATGAATGAGGGTAGTTGGATTGCAATAAACCTTTAGGTGTGGTCCCTGAAATTTGAGTTTTGTATAACTTTCACATGTTCCAAACTTCTCGTTATCCTACGGGTATTTTCCAACCATTAAAAAATATGAAAAACAGGGGCGCCTGAGTGGCTTAGTGGGTTAAGCTGCTGCCTTCGGCTCAGGTCATGATCTCGGGGTCCTGGGATCGAGTCCTGCATCGGGCTCTCTGCTCAGCAGGGAGCCTGCTTCCCTCCCTCTCTCTCTGCCTGCCTCTCTGTCTACTTGTGATCTCTCTCTGTCAAATAAAAAAATAAAATCTAAAAAAAAAAAATATGAAAAACATCATTCGTTCAGAGCCAGCCAAAACCAGAGGGATGGACAGGTCATAGTTTGCAGACCCTTGTTCTAAAGCAAAAGCCCTTTGCTATTTTAAATATATACCCCATGCTCTTCCACTTCTCTGTGTCTGTTCTGCTGTTTCTTCTACGTGGAATGTTTATTTTCCCATCCCTGTACCTTCACATGGTGCTCACCGCCTGGTTCAGTTACCGTCTCCCTTCCAAAATGGCCTCTCCTCCTCCATTGTCTCCATCTGCACCTCTCTCACAGCTGCCATTGTTTCTGATTTGCATTGGCCTAAGTGCTTCTTGGGTCAAGACCGGCCCTTCAGCATTTAGGAAACAGTATAAGATCAGAATAAGAATAAAACTGAAAGAGACCTGGAAGGACATGCCTGACACCTGTAGCCAATTGAATGGTGGCCCCTGAAAAGGTGTGTCCACCTTCTAATACCCTGGCCTTGTGAATGGGAACTTACTTGGAAAAAGAGTCTTTGCAGGTGGAATTAAGTTAAAGATCTTGAGAGGAGGGCGCCTGGGTGGCTCAGTGGGTTAAGCCGCTGCCTTCGGCTCAGGTCATGATCTCAAGGTCCTGGGATCAAGTCCTGCATCGGGCTCTCTGCCCAGCAGGGAGCCTGCTTCCCTCTCTCTCTCTTTGCCTGCCTCTCCGTCTACTTGTGGTCTCTCTCTGTCAAATAAATAAAATCTTTAAAAAAAAAAAAAAGATCTTGAGATCATTCTGGATTTCCCACATGGGCCTTAAGACCAATGACATGGGTCTTTATAAGAGACAGAGAAGAGGACACGCAGAGTAGTGGGCCATTGAGGACCACCCAGAGTTGGAGTGACGCAGCCAGAAGCTGGAAGAGATAAGCAAGGAGTCTACCTTAGAGCCTTCAGAGGAAGTAAAGCCCTGCTAACACCTTGACTTGGGATTTCTGACTCCAGAACCGTGAGAAAATCCCTTTCTATTGTTTTGGAACATTTGGTGTGTGCTAACTGCTGTGTCAAGGCTAAGAAACCTCTCTGTAAGTTAAATATTAATAAAGTAATAGCTGATATTTATTTAGCATTTATCTTGTGCAGCTTTACATAGATGATTGTATTAAATTTTCACAACAATCTTATGAATTTGGAACCATGCTTATCCCTCATTCGGACGGGGAAACTGACACTCAGAGGAACTGAGTAAACTGCACAAAGATTCAATCCACTAGTAAGTGATGGAAGCAGAATTGAAGCCAGGTGATCGGACGGAAGAGTCCCCTCCTTTTAGTCAATGTTACCTGTTCAGAGTCTTCTTCGTTATTCATCTGGCATTTTACATGCCCTAAAAAAGATGGGGGAAATGTTGGGCTATGACTTCCATCTCTGGGGGCTGAAATTCCTCGAATTGGATTCCTACTATTCTGACAGCCCTTCTTTCTTGTCTCCCTTTTTTGCCTGCATTAAATAATTTATCATCTCACTTGTGATAAGAAATACCAGACACTTCCACGAAAATAAAATATATATTCTAACTTTCACAAAAAATTTTTTTTCTTGTTAAGAGTATTAAAAATTAAAGACATGTTTATCCACTGAATTTCAAGAAAAAAATTCACCCACCAAATCTTAAGAAAAAAATTTGCAATATTTCTAGCAACCTATTCTTGCTGAGCAAGGGTAGAATAGTTTGCTGCTCAGATCAAGACAATAGAATCTCTCTCTCCTTTATCAGAAAAAAAAGAAAGAAAAGGTTTCTGATTGCTTTTTAAGCCTTCACGGAAGTCCATTTCTCTGAGCAGCCCTAATATTTTTAAAAGATTTTATTTATTTAATTTTTAAAAAATTTGTTTGAAAGAGAGCATGGGCACAGAGGGACAGAAAGAAGCCAACTCCCTGCTGATCAGAGAACCCAACATGGAGCTTGATCCCAGGACCCAGACATCATGACCTGAGCAGAATGCAGATGCTTGACCAACTGAGCCATCTAGGTACCCCTGAGCAGCTCTAATTTGAATACATACAATGACCTTAGCTTCTAATCTCCATTAAGGAAAATAATAAGAATTGCAACTCCAGGCAGCAGTGGGAAGATGTCAGCAATAGAAACATGGCCTGTTGGTGGGTGAGTCATGGAGAACAAAGTGTCCGGTTGCCATTGGGACCCCTCCATAGGGGAAGGCTCCATGGACCAAATGCTGGTCATACAAAGCCACCCACAGTTAGGGCCCACCAGGAAGCCAGACAGCACAATATTAGGAGTGTGAATACACTGGGTCTAGGTTCGAATATGCTGGCTTTGCCACGTCCTATCTGGGTCCTGGGCCAGTTAACCTGGAGGATAGTACCTACTTCATAGGATTATTTATGTAAAACACTGGCATATGTTAGCGCTCAGCATGATCAAAGTGTTAGCTTTTAAGTTGTTTATATTCAAGGCTTGAAGGACTGAAGGCTATCTTAACTTGCTGCTGTTCCTTCCACCTCCCACCCCTCTCTCAACGATTTCTTGGTTACTAGGAATAACTTTGCCATTTCATTAACTTTGAGTAGCTATCTGAAGGCCAAAAATAAGTTGGAAAGAAATAAAAATGAGAATTTCCAAAGCTCACACAAACCCACCTTTAAAAAGTAATTACAAAATAAAAGATGTTTTCAGAGAGGAGAGGTCTCACATTACTGACATAGGGATCTTTACCCAGTGTTCTAACCTGACCAATTCAGACTGTTGCATAACTCCATTACAGGAAAACCTAATTAGGGCCATTTTCATCACTTCATTCCTCTCCTCCCCCATGCTTGCTGCCTCATAGAAGCATTCATTATCTCGAGATAATCACCGATTATTGAGACATTATTATTCCACTGCTTCCCCTGTGACCTCTTCTTTCCTAAAATCACTCCTTTGCTTCCAAGATGACATGCTGGTAAGAGTACTGTGTTCCCCCTATGCCTGCATACACCAGGTCCCATAGCCCCAGCATTTGAACTCTGAAGACCAGAATGGATAATGTCATTAGTAGGCAGTGGCACGTAGTAGCAGTAGACGCAACACTCATTTCGCTAATAACACTCAGCATTTCCTGACTGCTGACTTCATATCATTTACTTTCAAAGCATCTTCTTGATATAGGTTATGCATGTATGAATTGCTATACACATTTTTTATTATTATTATTTGAGAGAGCGAGAGAGAGCATGAGAGGGAGAACGTCAGAGGGAGCAGCAGACTCCCTGCGGAGCTGGGACCCGATGTGAGACTCGAGCCCGGGACTCCGGGATTATGACCTAAGCCAAAGGCAGTTGCTTAATCAACTGAGCCACCCAGGCGCCCTACACATGTATTTCTTGTGGCAACTGTTATGGGATATAATATTGTACCCTCTTTATATGTGGTATTATTTGTTGATGGAGTGAGTCCCAAGGTCAAGTCTTAACTGATAACCTAGCATAGTGAATTCATGGCAGAGCTGTAAATCCAGAGGCTAGGTCTGTAGTCCTCAGAAGTCCCAAGTTTGTGCGTTTTTGAGATAGTGGTAGAGCCATATGCCTTCACCCTTCCACCCAGTGTTCGATACCACAGTAACTGTGTTTCCCAAGTCTGCTGAATTCTGCCCCATCCTAAAGAACTTTACCTGGATCTGCCTTGTCCTTTCTCCTTCCTGAAAAGCTTCCCTTCCTGCCTTCTTCATTCTTAGGCAGCTGAAACCTGATTCCAACCTCAACCACTCTACTGACCATTGTATCTTCAAGGTCACTGATTTAGTTAACTTAGTTTTGGGCAAATGGGAAGATATATGTGCCACTTCTGAGTTACGCTGCACTGTTCCCTTTGTCACCAGCACCTAAAGGTTGTTAAATCTGAGTGCAGATAGTTCCTACTTTCGTGGGATCCAAAATTTGTGACTTAGTTATTTGGAGGGTTTTGTTTTGTTTTGTTTCTACTTTGGGGGCTGAAATTGTGGGAAATGGTGGTCCGGTCCTTGAAATGGCACTCAAAAGATAATTTTCATAATAAAATGTATCCATGATATTATAAGTCCCAAACACCACTTAGGAGTTTCTCTGTGAGAAACATTCATTTACAAAAACTTGAGAAATGTGTGGATGAGTGGATGGAGTTTATTTTTCATGTTAAGATGTTGTCCTTCATCACTTTTCTGCCTAGAGGTAAACACAATCTTCTGAGCTTCAAGGACAAGCTCCTTTCTTAATGGGGAACTACATAATGAAAACTTAGGAGGGAGGTTGGATTGTCTCCAGTCTTGGGTCACTACCCGGAAAAAGGGAGCACTCAAGAAAATCTTCAGGGATGTGATGATGGTCAGTATGTTGGAGAAAAATGCCATGCTATGGGTCTTAGAGCTCCTCTATTTCCCGGCTAATCCTTTTTTGTTATTCTTTGCTACCTCAGTTGCTTTTCCCCTTTAATAATGATTGCAATATCCCTCAGGCCCAGGAAGAGTCTCTTCCTTTGGAGCAGAAGCAGCAATTACTTTGTCAGAGCAATGGCGTGTGAGGCAGGAGAACCAAGTTTCAACCTTGGGCACCTCTCCCTCCACCTACTGCACACCCTCATTCTTTATGAAAGGATTATTCTTGCTCCTCAAGGTCTCTAGGGTCAGATGCTCAGTGTAGGAGAGCAATTCGAGGGAGGGAGAGAAAGAGTGAGAGAGAGAGAGAGAGAGAGATTATTAACTTATGCAGACATGGCTTGCCCCTGTTCAGGATTCTAATGGAATCCAGGTTTCCCCACCCTGCTCCGTGTATGTATGTTCTCCATCATAACCATTCTGCAGAGCCATACGAAGGAGCATGGGCATCACTATTATTGAAAGCCACATGAAGAATTACTCTCCTTTTACAGCTTTTCCCCAAATTCAAGTGTGAGTGCTTATACCTGAGTGTGTTGTGACCTAGCTCAGACACCCGCCCAGGCAAGGTGTTTTCTTCCTTCTGAGCTAGACCTCTCTCTCCCGCCATACCTGGAATCATCTTCACTCTCATTTTTCTTTTCTTTTTTTTTTTCACTCTTATTTTTCTTAAATGATCATAAAACACCCAGGGTTTTTTGCCTTACTGGTAATTTGTCTTTTGACTTCTTTGTCGTCTGTTGATTAAGGTTGGAAGCTATTGGTCTCAGTGATACTCTCCCTGTTTTGCTCTAACACTTAGTACAAGCTCTCTTCACACACAGAATCATAACCCCCTCTGGCTGAACTTGGTCACGGGATAAAACAAATGCTTTGTCTGGATACCAACCTGTGCTTTCTTAGCCAGTGTAAGATCTAAAGACATGTTTTTAGTCACATGTGTAGTCCCTATTTATCAACTTTAGACAATTAATTTCAGTAATGTATTTCCTTTAGTCTTCCGTCCTCTATAAAAATGTCAACAAATAATACGGGAAGACAGCTTTTCTGGAATTTGTTTATTGGAATGTCCTTATAGACCCGTCTTCTTATATATCACTAAGCCTCAAATGCAGTCAAATCGGCATTGATTAAAACACGCAACGCACTCCCAGAAGCGTAAATAAAATGAAATGGAGAGGCTCTTAGCATTTTGCAGGGTGGGCTCACTTAAAAGGAAAGGCATGTTCTCTGTCTTGAAAATCAGAAAGATGCTTTTTCTAGTTAAAAGCATGGAAATATGAAACCACCGATTTTCCAAGAGAAAGCTTTTTCCAGCCCCTCTGAGGGTTAACTTTATGTCAAAATGGAAGATTATCCTCTGCCATCTGTCACTGAAACCCAGTCTCCGTTCCATATCCAGGCCTCAGAGCAGAGGGGAAGCAAAGGGAATCGAGAGACTTTAATGCACCAGGCGCTGTTTCACAATGAGCTTATTTCTCATTTGTCTTCATCAGGATTTCAAGATTGGAATGTTGAATGGACCGCTCACTGACAACCGGTGGGAAGATTAGTGATCAAAGGTGGGAGCTATTTGGAAAGGGGATGTGCTCTGCTAGGGGGGCTGATGGGGAAATGAAGAGGGAACTCCAGGCCCTCAAAGAGACATGATTTAAGCTAAAAGCTCAAGAAGCTGCTGTGGGGGAAGGAGAACAATGGTTTCCATCTCCTCATGGAGGCTGCATCCTGCGTCCATCCGGGAAAGTGCAGGCAGTCTCTTCAAAAATGTGGAGTAGCCAAGTGGTGCTCTTGAGTAGCCAAGTGGTGCCAGTTGCTTCTCACATTTTAGCTCAGCTCTGTCTGAGGAGAGAGAACATTTGTCAGTGAAACAAACTGTGTGAGGAAGTCATGGCCTTTGTGAAGAGACTGAGTGTTCAAAACGTGATTCCTCTGGTTCGGTCATCATCGTTTGCCAGAAGTTCGTTTCGTGGACATATTTTCCTAGCCTCAACGAATTCAGGCCTTTCTGTCGAGTTTCAATCGAGAAGTGAGGATTATGGAGATTTTTTTGGCTTTTCAATTCATAGACTACACACACGGCCGATGAAGATATTAATTCCACTCACATGCTTTTATCACTCCCTTCTCTTAGCCTCCTCCCTCAGAGTCTACCAATTCGTTCCAGAAACAAGAGTATAGATGTTGTCAGATTCTGTACTTGAATTTGAACTGACCCACAGTTAAGCTTGAAGGAACATGAAAGTCTCTTGTTGGTGGATAGTGCTGGAGAAGTCTAAACAGAGATGTCTGTGGCCAGGAAGAACGCCTTGTGGGGACACTTTGGAAGAACAGCATACATTCAGACAAAATGAGGAGCGCTTCACTGGAGAGAGCCACTGACTGAGCCTCTAACTTTGAGTTCTAATTCTGTCCTCCTATTTAAGATGAAATGAGGCTCTGAATAAGAATCCTCTTCTGAAATGAAATCTTGCCTTTTGCGACGACATGGATGGAACTAGAGGGTATCATGCTTAGCGAAATAAGTCAATCGGAGAAAGACAACTATCATATGATCTCCCTGATATGAGGGAGAGGAGATGCAACATGGGGGGTTAAGGGGGTAGGAGAAGAGGAAATGAAACAAGATGGGATTGGGAGGGAGACAAACCATAAGTGACTCTTAATCTCACAAAACAAACTGAGGGTTAATGGGGGGAGGGGGGTTGGGGGGGGTGGGATTATGGACATGGGGAGGGTGTGTGCTATGGTGAGTGCTGTGAAGTGTGTGGACCTGGCGATTCACAGACCTGTACCCCTGGGGATAAAAAGATATTATATGTTTATGAAAAATAAAATTAAAAAAAAAAAAAAAAGAATCCTCTTCTGGAATCTCAAAATATTAAAGCAGATAAGAACCTGAATCCTGTCTAAAGCAGCCCTTTCATTTTCCGGGTCAGGAACACGGAAGATCGCAGCGGTACAGTGACTTGCCTGCAGTCACAGAGCTGCATTAGGACAGAGACGGAAGCAGCCTGAGATTCTCCCGACACCCACATCGCTTCTGTCTAGTGACAAAGATTCTTTCCTTGACCAAACTTTACTCAGGCTCCTCTGACCTCTGTTCTCAAGTAGATCTTGACTTTTGGGCTCCCATGTTTGTTTCTGCATGTCCAGTTTTAGTGAGAAATCCTGCTAAGTTGGTTTACACAGACTCCCCCACTCTCGATATCTGATTGCCCTTGATACCTGGTCAGATCACCTGCAGGTGCCGGCTGGTCAACCTGGCCTACCTGTCTTCAGCAAGACTCTTGTCAGGTCGGTTTTGCTAGTATCCTTCATGACCCCTCTTAGGGAGGTTTTTGCTTAGTAATTTTTTTTTTTTTTCTTTTAAAGTAGGCTCTATGCCCAGGGTAGAACTCAACACAGGACTTGAACTCACGGCCCTGAGATCAAGATCTAAGTTGAGATCAGGAGTTGGACACTTGAGTGACTGACCCACCCAGGCGTCCACCTTCTTAGTAATTTTCTACCCACTGACCCTTTCCCTGGTTCTTGGCTTTAAATTCCCACTTCTTGCTTTTTGAGTTAGGTACGTTGTGCTGGTCCTTACACTTATGATGGTTCTGAATAAAGTCTGCCCTTCCATTCTTGAACAGGTGTTGCAAATACTTTCTTCCTTAATAGTGGTCTGGGAGGGCACTTATTTTCTAATCATAAAGGGGGACAAAATAAGGATTCTCCACTCTTTGTTCATATTATTATAAGCAGGGGGGAAAGAGGACTAAAATCCTTAACTAAAATGAAGATTTTAGATTCCTTAAAAAAAAAAAATCCTGATTATTGACTGAAAGGTTTCCTTCTTTTTAAGAAAATCCTCTTATTTCTAGAAATGGACCAACATGGTACCTAAACCTTTAGATGCTGCTCCCACTCCCGTGATCCACTCCCAGTTACCATTGAAATTTCCCAATTCTGGTAATATTATTTTTCAGTGCCAGGGATGTGCACATTAATTTTTAAAAATTTACACATTTAGTGAAATATTATTAAAGCCCAAATTTTTAAAACCTCATCAATTTGTTTAAATAGGAACAAAGGCAAATCTAAGTTACGAATATTTTGAAAGAAGTTGACTTAATAGCAGTTTACTAAAGTAAAAAAAAATACTCAATTTAAGATAAAAATAAGATGTTGGGGAGCTGGGTAAGAATGAGCTATAATCTGTTAGTGAGAATGCAAACTTATGCAGTTACTCTGGAAAAGTGTGGAAGTTCCTCAGAAAGCTAAAAGTAGAGCTATCCTATGACCCAGCAACTGCACTGCCAGGTATTTATCCAGAGGATATAAACATAGTGATTCAGAGGGACACCTGCACCCCAATGTTTATAGCAGCAATGTCCTCAATAGCCAAACTATGGAAAGAGCCTAGATGTCCACTGAATGGATAGGTGAATGGATAAAGAAGATGTGATATATATACAATGGACTATTACTCAGCCATCAAAAAGAATGAAATCTTACCATTTGCAATGATGTGGATGGAACTAGAGGGTATTATGCTAAGTGAAGTAAGTCAGGCAGAGTAAGACAAATACCATATGACTTCACTCATATGTGGAATTTAAGAAACAAAATAGATGAACATAGGGGAAGGGAAGGAACAATAAAATAAGAGGAAAACAGAGGGGGAGGCAAACCATAAAAGACTCTTAACTAAAGGGAACAAACTGAGGGTTACTGGAGGGGAGGTGGGTGGGGGGATGGGGTAACTGGGTGATGGACGTTAAAGAGGACACGTGATGTAATGAGCACTGGGTGTTGTATGCAACTGATAAATCACTGATTCTACCTCTGAAACTAACAATTAACACTTTATGTTAATTGAATTGAAATAAAAAATTTTTTAAAAAATGAGCCATAATCAGCATAGGAGTTCTTTTGTATATTTCCAAAGGAATTTGCAGAATTTGTTTGCAGAGGGAGCAGTCTCTAAAACCTTTGCCACACACTTAGCAAACAAACCATTCTCACCTCCACCAACTCTGGATTGACACTTGGGATTTACCGAACTCTAAGCATCTTCAAGAATATGAACATGAAGTTTTATTTTTATCGTCAATTTATTGAAGTGTTTGAAAGGTAAAACCTACATAAAACAATAATTTGCTAAATGCATCAAGCCCTCGGGGTCCCATCAACAGTTGTGTTGATCTGGATGCCAAAAGCTTTCCTTTCATTGTCACTTCCAGAATTCTTGTCGAAGTTATCATCAGACTGAAGGTCTGACTCATTTTTAGCTTATCGGAGCAGGCTGTTCAGATCTGTCTGTTGTAATTGTTCTTCCTACTTTTTTAGTCATTTTGGTTAAAATTCCTCGGTCTGCACAGCCCACCAAACCTCCTCCCCAAGTTGTCCCGAGTGTCGCAACTGGATTCGGTATTTGTGAAGATGTCAGATTGTAAACTCTCCTGCTTCATTCTGGGCCTGGCTGGTCCTGGAACAGCCGCTGCTCTCCGGTGGGGAGAGGGCAACTGAAGCCTTTCCCTTTTAAGAATATTTTATGAATTGCTGAGGTTTCGTAGGTGACTTTTTCTATATGTTCATAAACTTTTTATGAATAAAATAAGTAACCGATTGGTAGATATCGCAGGATGGTTTGATGTCTTTGTTGGCTATTTCCCCAAATCTGGAGGGTACGATCATTCTCTTTTCCTCTAAAGCCAATACTTTCTACCGGCTTAACAGCAGAGAACTTGATATATGGGAGACTCTCACTGTTTTTACTGTTGCTTATCTTTCTCTTTTATTTAGTTAAAAAATAAGAGGCAAAATAGTGAGTTTTCATTATGAGTAGCATGACAGCTGAAAAAAAAATGTGGATACTGATTTTAGAAGGAACTCAGTTCCTGATGTAAAGAAAAACATCACGAGGAACCAGACACCGGGAATCAGGGTTCAGGGACAAAGATCAATGCATCACAGCCAGTCTTTGTATTCTAGGGACTTTAAATACACATAACTCTTTTTCCTTCCAGTTGGGTGATGTTTTAAACTTGCACGACACAGAGCTTGTTTGAGTGCGCTGGGCTGCTCAGTAACACAGAGCACCTTCATTCCTCCCTCAGGTCACCTTCAGGATGGCCAGGTAGCCCTTCTCCATTTGGTAATTATGCCACAGGAAAACGTGGTGTCAGAGTCACACTAGTAGGGAAGCGGGTGGAAGAGACGTAAACAGAATGTTTCCAAGGGTCAAACTTAGACGTGGTTTACATCAGTTCCACCCACAGTTCATTGTTCAGAGTCTGGCACCTGGCTGAGTACAAGGAACCCTGGGAATAGTTGTCCTTCTGGGTGGGGTGGGTGGTGGGCAGGAGTATCTGGGCGGGGTGGTGGGTGAGTCCTCAGCATTGTTTCTGCCCCATAGCCAGAAATCACTTTCCTCTGAATTTTTTCAAAACACACAACAACATGAAAATAAATGCCCACATTTCTTAGAGTCATAAGAAAATAAATGTTTTTACAATCATCATGGTACTTCTCAGCGCTATTTGTTTCTTTACTGAATCTGTTTTATCAAGGAAATAGCACGCATCGACATAACTTTTATCTGTGGAAAGACTGCTAATAAAGTCTTGGTAACTATTCATGTAAAAACATATCTGGATTGTAATCAACATAACTGGTTTTTCTACATCATATTATAAAAGTTAAAGCAAGACTCCTTGGGCACATGATTCAGTCTTCATTATATCCTTTATGTAGTGAGTTGAATTATGTCTTCCGAAAAGATGCATTCAAGTCCTAATCCCTTGTGCCTGTGAATGTGACCTTATTTAGAAACAGGGCCTTTGCAGATGTAATCAGTTAAGATGAGGCCATACTGGATTAGGATGGGCTCTAAATTCAATGCCTGTCATCTTAAGAGAAAGGAGAGGGCAGTGTGGATATAGAGACACATAGACGCATAGAAGGGAAAAAGCCATGTGGAGTCTGAGGCAGAGACTGGAGCGATGCAACTACAAGCCAAGGAGTATCAAGGATTTTTGGCAACTATCAGAAGCTAGAAGAGAAGCATGGAATGGATTTTCCTTCAGAGCCTCCAAAAGGAGTCAGTCCTGCTGATACCTTGATCTCAGATTCCTCAAGAACAGTGGGAGAATACACTTCTATTGTTTTAAGGCAGTGAGTTTGTGATGATTTGTTACAGCAGCCCTAGGAAACTGATACACTTGACTTAGAGAACCCGGACTTTAAGAGACGATACCATCTTTAGGCCTCTACTGTGTGCAAGGCACCACTAGACATGAGTGATACAAAGGAGGCCACAAGAGGCTTGCAAATGAATGGAGGTGAAAGACATGTAAATAGATATATTTGAATTCAACTGAGGGGGCATTCTGTCCTTTGACTCCCCAACTCAAAAAGAAAACAAATATTACATCAAAAATTATGTTTTATATTATCACTTCTTATTCTTCCTCTAATAATCAGTTCATTTCAACAAATAGGCTCAACAATGATCTTTCAAGACATTAAGATATCATTGATATTATATAACATTATGGTGCAGGAGACATCCCATTTGTTTTCCCCAAACTCTCAAGGAAAAGATCATCGATGTATTCGTATTTGTTAAGATCTAATTGTATATGTGCTGCCGAAGCGAGCACTGTTAAGATCTAATTGCTTTAGAATGTTGCTACAGGCTCAAAAGCATTCAACAGCCCCCAATTCTTGGAAACCACTAGATACCAGGGAAACATGGGCAAGTCAAAAACCAGTTCTTCATGATGCAAATTGGATTTTGAAATAAAAGGGTTATTTTGTGCTGGAGCTGGGATGTCCAACTTGGAATGCCACTAACTAGAAGCCATTTCATGAGGAACAGCAACTGTCAGCAGCTGGGTAGATGCAGGAAAATACAGTCAGATAAAGAATACCGATAATTGCCTGTTTGTGGAATTGTCCCTTTGGTTACATCTGCTAAGTATGAGACCAGATCACTGTCAGCTTATTCCAGAAGAACCATGGTGATACTCCATGACTGTGTAACTCATGGCTTTTTAAGGTTTCATTATTGACCCAACTTTGTTAAGCAAATGACTAACTGCTGATTTCCAATCATAGGATTCTCATAATGGACAAATTCAGTGAAGCTCATTCACTCAATTTTTGCAGTACTGGTGGAATATGCCACATTAAATTTGTCATGTTCAAATATTTATGCACTGTGATACATTTCCCTAAGAGAGAAAAGATGAAGAGGAATTTTTTTTAACAAATTGGTCCTGGTTTGGCACATAAAGTCAAATCTAGTTCAGTCCCATTCACGGGAGTGTGGGAATCATCTACGGGTAATTTACAACAACAGGTTTCTCTGAAGTTGAATCATTGGTCACTATGGAGGGGCTGTGGCCAAATTACAAGATGGCCCAGCACATAGCAAATACTCAGGTCAAAAGGCACAAGAAGAGAAAACTGTAACTCAGATAATAGGCTACAATCTGAAGGCGGCCATGTCAGCTGTACATAGCTCATCCCCACCTCACTAAGATGGTCCCCCAAATCATTACATTTCCCATTTCAAGGAGAACTCTATTGCCTTGCGTGTGGTCATTCAGCCTACTCTGCATTTGCCACTATGTGCACCACTTCCCAAAGTCTGCTGCTCTCCATAGCAGGGACCTCATGGATCCTTCTAAATACCTACCAGAGGTCTGCATCTCCCCTGGACCCCCAACTCCACCCATCTGGAGCTATAGCTGATGACCTTCTTGCAACCAGGTAATCTGGCTTAGATAAATATTAATCTGAGGGTCTTCACTGCTAGAGTTCATGATTATAGCCCTTTCCCTTCCACAGGAGGGAGATGAACCATCCTATTTATTCGATAATTACTGAGAGTTCAACATCGATGTCTCCTCTTCCATCTAGCTCAGATCTTCCTTAACTTGGCCACTGTGTGTGTGTGTGTGTGTGTGTGTGTGTGTGTGTGTGTGTGTGTGTGTGAGGCAGGTGGGAGAAGTGAGGTGAGATGGCAGAGAGTGTGTGCAAGTATTTTTAAACATCAGCACCAACTCTGTGTTAAATGCTATAATCAGTTCTTTGGATGTTGTTTCATTTAATTGGGACAGGAATCCTGTAAAGTCATCTTGTTAGATCCACTTGAGAAAACAGAGGGATTAAATAACTTGCCTCAAACCACATGGCTAGGAAGAACTGAAGCAAAGACTTGAGCCCACATCTATCCATTCTCAAGGTTCTCCATTTTTTCTACTATATTCCTTTTTGAGACACAGTTACTTAAGGATGCCAAGCTTTTCATTTAAGGTCACCTCCGTCTCCCTTGGGCCATGGTTCCCTTCCTCTGTTCCTGGGAAGATGTTGAGGCCCACTTCTCTGAATGACTCAGTCCCATCTGTTTGGGGATCAAAAAGCCGTTCCAATAATTCTTACACATTCCACAGCATGGTTCATGCAGCCCTGGGTCGCTTTGGCAGAGATGAAACCGAGACTCGGTGACAACTGCATATTCACATCTATCTTTTCGTTATATACTTACTTTTAAATAAATGGGCGTCTACTGTTCTGAAAATGCTTTTGAACGAGATTCTGACTTTGTTGCAGAAAACTGACAGTGGGTATGCTGTTTGCTGTCTGATTTTCTAGTCCTGGATTCTTGCTCACCTTTTTTAGATAATGAAGAGGGAAAAAAGATCCTTTATTCCCACCACCTTTCCTTAACCCTCCTCCAGAGCTGGGGAAGTGTGACTACAGATTTAAATAGCTTCTTTTCAAGGCTGGTAAATATAAAGGTATCAATGCATAAGTAAGTAAAATGGGTAGAGCATCCAGGCAGAGAAGCTGCAGAAAAGTGAGCAAGTGCCATGAATGAATTTGAAAGCGAGGTTGGAATAAGCTCTGAAGCTTAAAGGAACAGTTATTTACTGTTTGAGTTTTATTGTCGAGTTCCACTGAATTCTAAAGAACAATGTAAGTGGTTACTTTTTGGAAGGATTTTCCAGGTGAAATGTCTGAGCTATATGTTGAGATACCATTAGATTACAACCAAAATGGCATTGCTCTTATGTTAGCATTCTGCAAATACTCTTGCATGGTATTAGAAGACATGGATACAAAACAATACATAAAAGAGTTCTAACAAGAGACCATGTATACCAGCACTTTAAAATGGAGATAATGCATAGATATAGAAAACTACATTTACAATAATTCAAACAAGTGAGGCCCTGGACTGCCCAAGTTCACCCATATACTGTATGGGGCTAGTTTGCAGGAGAGGAGATGTATATTCTGAACAGTGTTTTCCATCTGGTTGACAAAATCTGTCAAAAAATACAGATTCTCTCAGATAGTCTCAGTGGAAATGAAATGAGACTCAAGAATGTGTAAATATATATTTTTTAACTTTCCAGTTGATTTTGGTGGTCTACAGGTTTGGGAATGATTCTGCTAAAAGATTAAGGCCACGTTGCCACTCTTAGGCATGAATTAGGCAAATCTCATCCATTTTCAGTGTCAGGATCAATGCACTGGTAAGGACTGTAAGCACTGGAAGAGATTCAAAATGGATTCCAAGATATCCCTCCAGGAATAGCATACTGGACTACAAGTTCAGGGAGAAAGTTTGCATCGTAATAAAGTGATGTGCTGAACTGACTTAGAGTAAAATTTCAAGCACTGTACTATTTTAGCCTTGGAAATAACACCATAGACATGGTTGTGTTTCTCTTCACGACACAGAACAGTACCCGGACAATTCAGGCAGTGCTGTGAGAGGATATTTGGACTTCGGGGATTAAGACAATCATTATGTAAGACAACACACTTGAAACTCACATTTCTTGGCTTGCAAGCATGTTTAGCATGCAAAGCATGATGTCTTGAGACCCTGGTCTCACTTTGAGAGGGACATCAGAGAAAAGCAAACTAAAATGGCAAGGCAAGATTATTTTTACAAGGACCGGAGGACTGTATTTGTGACTCACCAACTCATTTCCTCTCTCAGTTGATGGAAACATCGTCGATGCTTCTAACAGTAGGAGAAAAGGTACTACTTTTCCTTGAAATATAGTCTCAGAGAAGCAGCGGGTGAACCAAGCAGACTTAGTGTCCCTGGCTTGTAAACAGCCAGGTCCGTCTTCAAATACTCAAGTATCTTCCCAGGAAGGCCATTTAGATCCAGAATCTTGAGTCATGGAGCTGTTTGAAAATTCTACCGAGAAACACAGACACCAAGTTTTGCATGCAATTTCAGGAACTTATGGATCCTGGCTTAAGCATTGTTGGCTTTGCAGAGAGGAACCAGCAGTGGGATTTCGTTTGCACTCCACCAAATTAATTTTAATTGATTGCAAAGTGACGGATGGTTATACTGCACAGATCAGAATCTGGCTGCTTAAACATCTGTGAGCATGGTCTCTGGCAGGGGTTATTAGCTGCATTGGTAATATTATAATATTTACTCCATTGCTTTCCCAACTTGAAATGAAAAATTTACTCTCCTCCTGCAATGGTGGCAAATTTTGTAAGGTGTATTATTCTTGGGAGAAGAGGCTTCAAGTAACTATATCTGGTGATGTCCAACACTAATTCTGACCACATATCCTCCCAAAAATCAAATAAAAGGAATTTACTTTCTCAATTCTAGAATCCACATGGCCACTTAAGCAATTCAGAAGATCATTGCACTAGTTCATGATCTCCTTGAAAACCAGAATCATGTCTGCCTCACTTTTTGGGCTTACACTCAGCATGCCCAGGCCATGGGGGAAGCTCAGGGTCAAATAGACAAATCTGTTCACTCCTCTCAATTCTCAATGGAGGATAACATAACCTCATAGACGCAAACCATGAGAAGCCTCTTGTATCAACTTTAATAGGCCTGTTTAATCTGGTTTCCCTTACACGTTATCCATCCAGCTCATTTTAAAAAGCAGCCATTGATCCTTAGCTCTACAAATGCATGCCACTGAGCAAGTAACTTCAGTATGAAGTCTGAAATGCTGTAATTCAGTGCTACATTCAGTCCAGTTTGGCTTTCTGTGTGAGGGCTGTACATCACCGGGAAGATTTGATCACTGGTTAGCTAGGACAATTGACTAGGGTCCTCAAAGATGCCTCTTTTAGTTAAAAAATTCTTGGTCCCAATTAACCAAGTAAAAAACTGTTAGCTTTTTTAAAAGCCTCAGTTTCTTTTCATCAAAGACCCAAATAAACATGCCTAGCGCTTGAATACTGAAGGGCAATACCTGAATATAAACACATATTTTGATACTTATCAATTGCATTTTTTTTTTTAAGATTTTATTTTATTTTATTTGACAGAGAGAGGTCACAAGTAGGCAGAGAGGCAGGCAGAGAGAGAGGGAGAAGCAGGCTCCCCGCCAAGCAGAGAGCCTGATTGGGGGCTCGATCCCAGGACCCTGAGATCATGACCTGAGCTGAAGGCAGAGGCTTAACCCACTGAGCCACCCACGTACCCCGATATTGCACTTTTTCTAACAAGAGTCATTATTTATGAAATCTCTGAAGTCTCCTATTATTTTTGTCACCTGCTATAATCTAGCCCCTGAAAAAACTGGGTTATGCTGGTCCAGATATTCAAACCAATCTAATTTTCATGCCAACCAAATAAATAAACTGCAGAATAGCTGAAAATGAAACTTGTTTAAGCATGTGTAATTTTAGCAGACATTTAAATATAACACAGATGGTAAAGGCTAATGGGTGGGGTGGCAGATTAACTATTTGTTTTTAAGTATTATATTTATAGCAGAATCACTTTTACAATGGCAATTATTAGTACAAGACAACATTAGAGACCAAATATTTTAATATGTGGGTGATATTGCTAAGCACATGGGGTACGTCTAGAGGAAGGGTACCTTAAGAAACAGCACCCAAGTAAGGAAATACTTTTCTCCTAATAGTGGATGTAGAACCATAACACTAGGGCTAGTCTTCTGCAAAGAAATGCTTTTCTTTCTTTCTTTTTTTTTTTTTTAAGTATTATCAGTCCTTGCATTTCTATAAAAGAGCAGATGTAGTGCCACACAACAGAAAATCTAAATTATATTTAATTTGCATGGTATTCTAACTTGCATGCTTGAACAAATTTTTAGTGACAGGGAGGAGAGAGGGCAGACACATACTACGTAGCAAGGATCAACTACCTTTTCTTAATTTGCCATGGATTATACAAAGGGTCAATCTGAGAAATTTACTCAAACACTAGTGTCTGAATTGAGCTCATCTGGGTTAGTTTATATTTTTTTCTAGCTGACTCTTGAGCTCTAACGCTATTTAGTGAACAGATCTACTCAACTAAAGTTTAAGAATGTGTTAGGTTTCCTGTTAACTTTTGGGTAAACTAATCCATTACCCTAATTCCTGAACAGCCAAGGTTACATTATCAATCATTTCAGATATATGCAACCTGAGGTTCTGTGATCATTTAAGTCAAAACCATCAGGAAAAAAATTTATTCACGACAGATTAACCAACCGGAAAGCAACCTCTAAGTTCTGTCATCTTGCTGTTAATTTAAATATAACATGAGGTCTGACTTTATAACGTCTGTATCTAAGCTAATAAAGTAGTACTTTGTTGCGGACAAAATGGAGTCCTACATTTATGTCACAAAATGGTCTAGCTTTCACTTCTAGGGTAAGAACAGAAATGTGCTCTGCGGGCAAACACACTAACAGTGCTCTTTGGTTTTGTATGAATTTAAGAAGTTTGTATATGGAAATAGCTATGGGTATCAAGTGGCAGTTTTGTAATGTTGTTCATGTATGCTTGTTTTAAAGAAGACTACAAACACAAGAAACTGTCTTGTCAAATTTCAAGTTACTTTCCATACCAACTGCTTCCCCCACGGACACCCTTCTATGCAGTTTAAGACTACACAATCTTACTGTTAACAACCAGCAACCACACCCATCAGTATCTCCAAAATTATAAGCTAATATTAATGGACAAAAATCACTGTAAGAACTTTGCAAACAATTAAGCAAACAGGAGTTAAATTAAGTCTCTGTGCACAATGTTTACATGATGTAGAAGAGATAAAACAGCCTTTCCAAGTTTTGACAGTTACCTAAAATGTACATGTGTCTTTGAAGTGGCCAGTATGGGACAAGATGTGTAAGGCCTTGCAGTATTGATAAATCAGGTTCTGAACTATGTTACTAACTCCAAAAAATACAATTGTAACACTGTATTTTCACAATGCTTAACATGTTGCCATTACATTACTTAGTAGACCTCTACCCATTTTTAGTTACTTGCAAAGAATTTCAATTCAATTGACTTTCCAGGTTTTGGAAGTCATTATTCTAGGGCATTAAAACTAATAATAGTTCAAGAAAAATGAGATGACAAGTTATAGACTGGGAGAAAATATTTGCAGAAGACATGTCTGATAAAGGACTATTGTTTAAAACAGAGAAAGAACAAAATTTAACAGTAAAACGGATTAAAAATTGGCCAAAGACCTCAAAGAAGATATACAGATGTCAAAAATACAGAAAGACGATCCACATCATACATCATCAGAGAAATACAAATTAAAATGAGATACTACTGCACTCGTTAGAACATGGACCAACACCAAGTATCGGTGAAGATGTGGTTCATTCACACTGCTCGTGGGAATGCAAAATGGTGCACCACTTTGGAATTACAGAACTAAATATTCTTACCACACAACCCAGCAATCACACTTGGTATTTACCCAGAAGAGTTGAAAATTTATTCACACAAAACTTGCACACTGTAAAGCAGATTTATTCATAATTGCCAAAACTTAGAAGCAACCAAGATATCCTTCAGTAAGTGAATGGATAAACTGTGGCACTTCCAGGCAACCTGTTATTACTCAGCCCTAAAAAGAAATGAGCTACTAAACCATGAAAGGCATGGAGGGGACTTACACATGTATTCCTAAGGAGTGAAAGAAGCCAATCTGAAAGGTTACATACTGCATGATTCCAACCATAGGACATTCTGGAAAAGGCAAAATTAAGAGTAAAGATCAGTAGTTGCCAGGGCTTAGGGGGAGGCTGAAGAATAGGCAGATTTTTAGGGCAGTGAAAATACTCCGTATACTGTAACGATGGATACAGTTGACCATACATTTGTCCAGGCTCATAAAGTGTGCAATGCCCAGGGTGAACTGTCACCTACTAATCATGTGTTAATGTAGGTTCAACAGTTTTAACAAATAGACCACGCTGGTGACAGATGCCAGCAGAGGCGGCTATGCACAGGTTGGGGACAGAGGAGACGGTATGTGGGGTTATCTCTGTACTTTCGAATTTTCTGTCCATCTAAAAGCCACTATAAAAAGATAGCCTTTAAAGTTTAATAGGGCATACTCACTATGTGCTGGCCACTTTTACCATTCTTATTCACAGAACCTGATTCCAGGGTCCATGATCTTAACCATTATGACATACTACTCAAAAAAGTTCTTTCCTTCACAAATTCTGCAAATTTTGCAGAAGTCCACCTTAGTTCAAATTGGAAGCTCTAGTTTTACAGAAAAGGCCCACTGAATAGATTAGATGAAAGGACTAGCCTAAGGTCATAGTTAATTCTTACCATGATCTGTCCCAACAAAACATTTTTGGAGTGGGAGTGTGCAGACATGAGTCCGTATAGAAACAATTGTTTCTTCAAATGTTTAAGATCTCAATATACATTCCAGTCAAAGTCCACTCCATCTTGCCCAAAGAACACTCAGGTCTGAATCAAGTCTAGTTAGCATTGTATCTTCCCAGCTGCCTTAGACTTTCTCCGCAATCAGTTGATGCTCCTGACAAATTAAATCCTCAAGTCCCAATCTGTTATAAATATTGCTTAAAAAAATTATGGAAACATTACCACCATCTCATGCTACACAAAGTTACAGTCCAATGAAGGACCCATCATCTTACTAAGTCTTCTTTATCCCCCAGATACCACTTTGATGCAGATTTAAAATATATCAAGCAAATGTTGACAGAGTGAAGCACTGAGGGGAAATAAATGTTAAACTTTGAAAAAAAAAATTACTGGCCTTCTTAATACTGTAATTTTCACCTCAATTGTGGTTCTTCAGTATCTTCTTATTTCTGGATATTATCTCATGGATTTCCCCCACTTGAAGCAAAAGTACCAGCATCTAATGGACTGGTACAGATGATCACAAACCAGGGTATTTCCATTTCAAAGTCCATCACTTGAAAGTCATGGTTCTGCTTTTGGCTTCAGCTACCCCATGGGCCCATCTCTACAGTGAAACCAAACCCAAAACAGAAATAAAACTATGCCTGTTTTTGTACACAACTGTCATGTCTAAAGTGTCCCCTATAAAGCAAAAGAATGGAAAAGGGAGACAGGCAATGGTAACCAAAATACCATTCCTTTCTTTTAAGTTCTAAGATGGTTGTGATCTTAGAAAGTGCCTATTCATTTCTTCAAAAATAAACTGCCCACCGTGTACCATACTTGATGTTTCACAAAATTCAATGTATGGTTCTGACTTGAACATATCCTATTAAGGGACAGCAATTCAAAAAATTCACAATATAGCCATGCAAAGTCTACATATGCAACTACAAAGGCTGAAACAATTTCTAACTATTCCCCTTTATGACTTCTAACTATGGCTTAAAAACCCAATGGACAAGTGGAAGCTTCCCTCTGTACATGGCTTTTATTATTTACATAATACAATATAGCATCAATGCTGAATAGCATGATTATGTGCAATACATAAATATGAACTATCTGTACACATCTGCAGATCTAACTCAGAACTAAGGTACATAAAATTGAAAGCAAAACCGAATGCTTTAATTAAAGTAAAAACTAGGACCGAACACTGCAATAAATCAGAAGTAGTGCCTCGTGTACATACTTAACTATTTACAGATGAAAACAGGCATTACCACAATACTAATCTAACTATACTCATTTATATATAAAAAACACAAGTTTCATACATCACAAAAACCTTCCATTATAACACAGAAGTGATATTACCAGACAAGCATCAGTGAAGTATACTGCCTCTTCTAGTTGTTATTGTACAATGCTGTAGATAATGCAGCCCATGCAATACACCCAAGAACACTAGAGTCCTACACCCAAGTACAATTAATATGATAAAGCGGCCCTCTGCACGTGGTGCTGGATACCACTAAGAAGTCTACTGCAGCCGTGTTGGTTAGGGTTCTCCATGCAGAAGGGTACAGTTACATTAAGAACTGAAGTCTTTAAAAAAGCTTTAAACATTCTTTCTTGAACCAAAACATTCAACAAAAGATGCACATGAAAAATTAACTTTTCAGATACCTTTGCAACTTAAAATTCAGATGCATGTTATTCAATAGAGCTGCTGTATGTAAAAACCAAATGTAGTTTTAATTTCTTCTTGTAAACAAATTAATCCCAGTGCAGTTCTGTGCTACACAACATTTTTAGCAATGAGAGTAATGCAGACATCTTCTGGTGCAGGCTAGCACAGCAAGCGTCAAAGATCACTCAAGACCCTGTGGGCCTGACGGCTTTACTCATGATAACCAGGTGCGATGTTTACCTTTCACAGAATGTCTTATTTGACAGCTTTTAGAAGACAAATTAACCAGGTCTACATATGGCACCAAATACTGGTTTCATGGAAATATCTGATCCTCTTTATAGTTTTCCTCCTGCTTCCAAAGAACATGTTGTGGAAATTAACAGGGTGAAGTTTAACTATGGTAGAAGTAGACTGCCAGTCCTTTTCTGGTGTACCATTTAAAAAAAAAATACAGGCACATAACACTAGCCAAAGATTATACCTTGATTACATTCCCAAAAGGCAGATATGCTGCAAACATGCAGAGATTTCATGTATTATGTTTGGCACATGGGAACGAAATTTTGTCCCTATCTGTGTATTTTCAATTTGCTGTGCAGATTTCCATCCAATTTTATTCAGGGGAGGAGGGCATATACATTTTGTAGGGCTGTATCTATCCATTTCTGCCTGTAACAAACACCCAAACATCCTAAAATTTCAATTATAAGACAGACAAGTGTAAAGTAAAACTCTGGAGAACATCAAAGGAAAATGGCCATGCATCTGCTCTTTAATGTTTTCCTACGATATATTAAAATAAAAACAAAGTTTCAGTCTCTTCACAAGTAGTAATTTATATTCTCTGGATTTTTTCAGCCACAACAACTGGATTCTCTTTTCTGATTTTTGCTGCAGCTTCTGCTTTGTAATCATAAGGACAGTTGTGCTTGTCAGAATAACGGTGAAGTCCACAAAACAAATTTCCACATCGGCAGTCAAACCCTGTACACACAAGAGGAAGGAGAGTCACTTGGGAATTTGCAGTAATTAAAAGGAAAGGGGGAAAAAAAGCCTCAGTCGCTAGAGAAAAGGAACCAGATTTTCATGGCTCTCTGCAATATTAAAGCGTCTGCCACTTTAAACTGTGAAAGAGCTTTCAGCCTCTTTTGACATAGTGAGAAATTCAAGTAACTACCCTTCCATAAACTCCCGTAGATACCACAGAGTAGAAATCACACAGGCTCTGGAGACAGACTGACCTGGATGCAAATCCTCCTCCTACCACATATAAACTGGGTAAGGCATCCTCAAGAGAAAAACAGGGCAAGAGAACCATGGAATTCTGAGATTTAAAGGGAATGGTTAAGGATTTTAGCATTTTCTGGCTGGCTCGAAGATGATGCTTGTTGTTTAGTTCAGCTACCTTGCCCCCAGGAGAACAAAGGAAGAATCAAAAAGGATGAATTTTTATCAGTTCAATAAAGCAAAGTGATTCAGAAGGCCTCAAGCTACTAACAGGTTTTAGAGAATTAGAGACACAAAATGGAAACCAAACACAACTTCTCCCCACTATCCTGCCCCCTTTCTAGTCCACTCTGGAAACTTTCAGTTCCTGAAAGTCAGGCATTTTGTTATAGGTGTTAAGACCAACTAGTCTCTTAGGGAGCTCCCTGTTAAATCCTAGCAATAAAATACGCATTGTCTTCTATGTTCTGTAGTACCTGTAAGGCCAACTTTCTTTCTGCACATAAAACATCTGTTCTTCTTTGGTTTGGGCAACTCAGGAGCTTTTTCTTCACCTTGAGAAGTACTGGGCTGAGAAACTGATGGACTGGGCTGAGTGACAACTGAAAAACAAGGGTGAAAAATGAGGTATCTGTCAAGAGTTCACACTGACAATTATTTAAGAAAAATATTTAAGAGAGACAGCTAGATTTTTAGTGAAAACATTTATGAAGCCTTTCTTTAAAAAATGTGCTCTATACAGAATCTTCTACTTTAATATCAGAACTTCTTTCCAATCTGAGAAATTCTTGCCGATCAACACATACTCATTCCTCTAAATGTTGTAAAATGATTACTACATTCAAATTCCTTTTAAGTCACTCTTAACAGCTAATACTAGGGAACAATCCTAAGTTTTAAAGACCTGGGAGATGTTGGTCACATGCCCAGTTTTTCCATACTGCACTTGCCTAAGGGCAAATTTCCTAATTAGGGCAGTTCACATTCATTATTACTGAGTAAATAAAGTTGCCAACTCCTAAGGTACTTGACTATAATAAAGTCAGTTTTATACTGATACAAAGACAAACTATATAGATAAATCCAGCAAATTGCAACAAGTAAAACCTAAAACATTAAACCTTAATTAACTTCAGATCCCAACATTTTACAATAATCATTTTGCCATTTTAATAAATGCTTTATATGGTAGAAGATCTGAACAGTTCTTAAAAAACTTTTTGAAAGATCAGCAAACACAGTTTTTAGGACTGTTAAGTACTTGTGAAATTCTGACCATTAAGGAGTCCACAGGCAAAACAAGAATTTTTAAAGCACAGCTTTTATTTACTTTGTAATACTTATCTAAACCCGGTGTGGAATTTAGACAATGAGAAATACAATCTACTTTTAAAAAGTCTGTTTCTCCACCTAAAAGGGCTTTAAATTTTAATTCATACAAGACATAAATAAAACTTGTCAATATGAAGATAAAATTACAGTTCACCACATTACCACTAGTTATTTAAAACAAAATACCAAATTTAATTCTACTTTTATAAAATTCAACTATACCAGAAGCACTGAATTTTAGTATTAATCCAAACCCAAAGAATAGCAAAGTAATGTATGCAATGCTAAAATTACTGCTTAAACAAAAGGCCAGCACTAATGCTATAAGCATAAATCCAAACTCTAGAGCAAGCTGATAGGTTTCAGGGCAGCTCACTCTAAAATTCTCCCCGAATGTATAACTCATTTGCATTAGTAACATACTCAGTTAGACTAACAGCTTAATATTAGACTAAAAGAATAATATTCTACCTACTCTTTATCCTAATAATCTTCTAAGACAACCTTCATACAGTTTTCCCTGATGGTGTAATGGTAAAGAATCTATGGGACTAGTTGGGGCGGGGGGTGACAGCCATGGCTACATCAGAAAACTGAAGAGTGATTCCTGGGACATATATGGAAGAAGGGAAGTTAACAAGGGGAAAATGATTCAGTAAAGGCAAAGAAGAACAAACTATAGAATGCTTACTAAGAATAATAGCTGAGACTAGCTGCAAATACAAACCGTGCGTACTGTTCCAAGGTCAAAGTAATTCTGTGTTAAACCCAAACCGAAGAAAAGCCTCACAAACACACTAATGTGGTCAGCTTTTTCAGAAGGATTGAACTCATTTCAAAATATTAAATATGGATTCACCTGACCTTGAGAATTTTTACCTTAACTTTATAGATTTAACACTGCTATAATTCAATAAGCTTTGTGATGTGATCTTAGCAAAAGCCAGCCTCCAAAGCAGATTACAAATTCACAAATACTATTCCCTCACAATAAAGTTTCATAATGTGCTCTGACCACGCTGTGTACAGGAAAAAACGAGCCATGTGCCCTGAAGAGCACAGAGCTGCCTGTTCAGGGCCCAGTACAGGTAAGTCAGAGCGAGCCGACCTCTGGCAGTGCCGGCGCACTTCCCACTGCGCCACAGCAGCAGAGATGCGAAGCCGCTCAATGAAACAAAATGCCCTTCCATAATGAGTTTTCAACTCCTACAAAATCGGACAGGGATCCTACTCTTCTTCAGTTTCAAAGTTTTTAGTGTTCAACATGTTCTTTGTCCTCAATATTTTCTTCAATATTGACAATATCAAGACTGATACTGCTTTTGATATAAAATTTTCTTCATAGCTTTGAAATTTAATCTATACAATTACCCGCTTATTAATAATACTTTCTTTAGTGATTTAAAGATCTTTAAAATATATTGGTAAACTACCTTTTAAGCTCATTACATTCTTAATAGTTCCAGTCCCCAGATTATAAATTTTGCTGATCTGTGGAGTGGGGTTAGGGAAGGGGCATGGGCAGAGAAGAAAGAAGAATAAAGAATGACCTGTTACACTTGAGGGACTTCCAAGATACTGGTTCTTGCTTGGCTTGTATTTTATAGCTTTCTCTCCAATTTAATCCTTCAACGGGAAGGAAATAATCCCCCCACCAATACTTCCTCATACTACTAAATCCAGAATGGAACTAGTATTAAACAAAAAGCATACCTGGCTCTGACACCTCTGTTTTCGGGGTAGTTATTTTGTCCTCTCTCGAAATGCTCATTTCTGTCATTTGCTGAGTTACAGGCAAGGCAGCCACAGGCACATTTCTATTTGAGTTCAAGCAAACATTTTTAAAGATGTTAAGGGTACTTCTTTGCAAGATAAGTTGTCAGTTCAACTTTAAATTATGTATTATTTCCAACATGACCAATGGAGCTAAATACTCTAAAAATTTTAAAGAGTGTTGGATGCCCAGCACACATGGTTGAGAATAAAGAAAACAATTTGATAAATGGCTCATCGATTCAAGATTGCACATTTGGATGGGTTACAATGTTCTACTATAGCCAACTGGGAACTTTTAGCTATGCCTGTAATTTAAGGGCAAAAGGGGCAGCTTTGTCAAAATGTCACATGTCACATTCGAATAGAGTCTGCAGAGCTGTACTCTCTACAATCTCTAAACCTCAATTACAAGAAGATAAAAGCACAGCATTCTCAACACAGAATCCTGGAAGAGTATTAGAGTGTGTTACAATATACATCTTTATTCAATGACCTAGAAGATCATGTATTAAAAGGATCCTGGAATCCCAGACTGTGCAACACAAGCAAAACCAAGGGCATCTGATAAATTAACATCCTTATACAAGAACACTCATAATTAGCACAGTATGGATAGCAGAGAGATCTTTAGTTCCTCCTTGCATTATTATAAAAAGCCTGAAATGGTCGACCTTACCTTGATTTTTCAGATGTGCTGCCAGCAGCACCTTCACAGTTGTTTAAACTAGTGTCTGCTCTCTGTACAGATGCAGAATCTGAGGTAGGACTGTTGGAACCACTAGCTGTTCCTATTTTAAAAAAGGATTTGTAAGAAAGAGCAAGACTACAAACATTCAGTATCAAGACTATTAATAAGTAACAAATACTTGCATTTAATTAGATTAGTGACTTAAGCACTTTCACTGTGCTGCAGAATCCTATAATTAAGTGAATATCCAACAAAAGCATATATGAAAAAGTCACATCCAGTGAACCTAAGTATGAAACAAAAAAGCTAGAAGATGCTTGCAGATAGATAGTCATTCATTCCTGATGCAGTCGTGGCAAGTACTTGGGCTGTTGCTTTAATTTCAAGCTTTTCTCAGGTCTTCTCCCCTTGGGCTCTCAGCACTGATTCTCAGTCTTAGGCCCCAATTCTTGGTTCTATATTTTCTGTCCACCGGTTCTTCAAATGGGTTTTTTCCTTGGAAACTTACCCATTGGGCTCATTCTGCCACTATTCTGCTGCCTCTGAAGATGTTCTTTGTAGCAAACGGAACACATTCCATTTGTCCTAGGATTTCCATAAAAGCCACATCCTGTACTACACAGCATGGGCCCTGGAGTCTGGTTAGTCTCCTGAGCCATATTTTTCTGCTATAAACAAAACAAAAACAAAATTTTATTCATTAGCATGTTACCAAAGTAAAATCACTAAATTAGCATGATAGCCACCAGTGCACCTTTGTTACTTCTAAACACCAAGTGTATTTCTAACAAAGGCCCAAAATTATGTTAATCATTAAAAAGCAGTCCAAGAAAATTATGACTGTTTATTGTTTTTAAAGAACAATGGGCATTAAATCAACTTTTAACATGATAAAGAAGGAACTATAAGGACTTCATATTCTTTAGAACAAAATTTTTTTTTAGCATTAAAACATTAAAAATGTATTACTTCACCTATCACCATGATCTTTGTTTCAATTTCTGAAAAGGTCACTCTGCCAGATCTCGGAATTACATTTAAACCAGTCTGGGCAATTGGCATTCTTAAAGTCACTTTCTGCTTTCCTGTACTATAGACAGACCATATCAAATGGTGTTTTTTGCTAAAAATATATAAAATGGAACTTTCAAATGAAAAAAATCTACAAAGATCACAAATATCAACTCTTGATAGCTACTGGTGATTCTTTAAACTGGTCACATACTGGATGTAGCTCTAAAGCATTCTTAAAATACCTTATTATAACATACTTGGGCCTCACCATAATTCAACAATTCTGCTATAGGGCAGAACAACTGTACTTTTAAAAATGTTGCAACACCTTTACAGAACACTGGAAAGAGAGCTGGTAGGTCACCTAGCCTTTCCTGTCACCTTAGCTCCAACAAGCAAAGCTCTTTAAGAATTTAGGGGTCAGCCACTTATGAAATTCCTTTTAAGTTCTGCATTTGAGGTGTGAAATCTGGGTCTGAACACTTTAAAGTCAGTGCCCAGAAACCTGCAAATGCACAAATTATCAGCTACAGATTTCTCCAGCCAAAGGCTCTATTAGAACTTTTCACAAGTGCTTGTCTTCCTCACATCAGGAAATGAAACCTTTGAAAGCTGTTTCAATATGGCAAAATAAAGCAATGTGAACACACAACCCTTGGTAATTAATATTCATTGCTACGTTACCAAAAAGAACTTTGTACAGCAAGCTACCTTGCTTTTCCCGAAGTTTTAGCACAAATATAGTAATGCCATGCTAAATTTAGTAGATTTTCCCAAGTGAAAACACACAAAACTGTGGAGAAGTTTCCATATCACCTTAAAATATCTATGTACAAAAAGTGTATTTGAGAGCATTTTATCAAAGGGAGATTGTGTAACTTGTGATCACTGTCATTTAAATATGCCTTAATGCTTACAGTGTAGGTTACTTATGATTTGTTAAACTAAAAACATTTCAAATAAGTGCACGAAAGTAATTCAAGCTGGAGCTTGTCATCTCCTAGAATTTCATATGGCTTTGCCCAACTATCACACACACTAGAATACATTCTTTAGTAAGGTACTAAAAATAAGTTTTAACAAGTATTTAACACTTTTTACCAAGACTATAAAAAAGGGTTGGAGGACTAATCAATATTGACCTGGCCAGAATCCTGCCAGTATTTCTCCAACAGCTAAATGATAATAATCTTCCCTTTTGTTAGCAAAAAGAAATATTTCAAGTCAATCAAGCTTATATGGAGGGTGATGGAGAACCACAACTTACTTGGAACAATAGTACTAATTTAGTAGACATGGTCTCTTTAAATAGTAAGTGGAATTTAGCTGACTCATTTTGGAGCACGGTAGTGTAAACATTTCAACATCACTTATGAAGTTTATTAATAAATATTTTTAGCTTGGTTTTAAAAATTTTTAATATGTGCAAAAATGCTTCAAATAATAAATTATGTATTTATTTGCATGCCCCCCCCCCCACACAATGTGTGGTTATCTGCCCTATGCAAAAAGTTCATTTCTGGAAGCCAGTTTAATTATGCTAGCTCAGTTTCTATACTAACTTCCAGGGTCATCTGACAGTGGCTTTTTAATAGCAAACTGGTCTAAATTTGAGTCAACCCACGTTACCATTAGCGATTCCAATTCTTAAAATCTTTTCCTTTATATAAAAAAAAGAGGGGGGGAATCTCATCAATGATTTTACCCACTTCCACTTGCAAAGTATCCCACCTTCTCTTCTTAAGAAAACTACTTTGAATTTACTATAAATAGCCTGCAACTGAAACCCAAGAGACACCAGGACACTAGTCTTTCACACAGCTTCCCATCTTGTATATTTTTCCCCCCTAGAAAGCCAGCTTTTAAACGCCATCACATGTGCAAAGCTTGCCTTAATATTTCTCAGAAGCTTAGATCACATGGGCGGGCGCTTCAGCCTGTCACAAGGCTGCAATGTGACAGGCTGAGCTGGATGGAGGCTCTCACATAAAGCCTAGTCAACAGGGGCCTCTGAAATCAGCTTCTATTTATATCTTAGAGCCTGCCAACTCCTACACAACCCCAAGAACTAAGGATGCTGCGTTCATATATCTAATATAATAAGGAAACAAGACAAAAGATGCCAGTAAGGCCTCTGCAATGTTTTTTAACATAGGGAGAGCTAGCAAACAATCTCAATTTCAACTAAGATGCATCATTAATCACTCATGAAGCCAAAATGGTCAGGCTTGTTTATAAAAACCAAGCACAGTAGAGAGAGCACCAGGCAGAAAGAATCCTCATGTTTAAATCCTTCTGCTCAGCAGCAATTTGAGGGACGGAGTAGTTTGCCATTAGGTGCTGTTTCCCTCCTGCTTGGCACCATTTTAGAAAAATACAGTATCATTACTATTCAGTAACTTTAAAGTTTTGTTGTTAGAAACTTGTGCATTCCTGGGCCAGCTCTATCAGGTACAGAGGAAATGTTTATTTTTATATTTTGTATAGCTTCTGAAATGTGTATTTTTACAGTTTGTGGCTTCCTCTAACTTGTAGTTTAAAGAAAACTAAAACCTGGACATGTAACAGAAAAACTCACCAGCCTCAAATATGAATTAAAAAAAAAGAAAAAAAAAAAGGCTTTTACACCTTCCTTATTTAGTTTTCAGGTGCACATGTTAGAAGATGTTAAGAATGCCTACTCACCTGGACTTGAGATCTGAGTTCTAGTCTCTAATTTACTTCTAACTAAAACCAGTGACCTTGGGCAAGTCCTTACTTTCCAGATCTCCCTTCTCTGTTTGCCAAGAGGGGGAGACTACTCTGATTTTTAAAGTCTCCTTTCTAGGCTTAAACCGGGCCTGAGACAAAAAATAGGGGAAAACTACAATAAATTCTTTATTGGGAAACAGCAGAAAACAAAGCATGTAAGATAGAAACTGCAATATTTTCACCCATTAAGTTCTGAAATCCTACTTTAAAAAGCTAAGGAATAAAATGAAATTTGTTTTAGTATTTTTTTTTTTAAAGTCTGTAAATTACCTGAATGCCAGGTTTCAAAACCAGGAGTTCTGTGACCTACATACACTACTTTACCCTAACGTCCTTAGACCAGATTCTTAGGAGGCATCAATAAACACGGGCCTTTTCTCAAAACACAGCTCCACGGAGTGCGTGGAAGCGAGCAAGAATTTCGTTCACCAGTCTAAATGCACGAAACAAAGGGGAAGGTGCTCCATTTCCTTCATGAAAAGGATCTTGGGCGAATAACGCGGCGACGCTGGCAAAACTAAAACACGACGACAGAAGAGCCCCCCTCCCCCACGTTCCAGCGGATTTCCGAGCAAGTCCGGGTCCCACTGGTCCCCCCCGCCCAAGCCCTCCCCCCATGCCCCTACGCCGGGGCCTTGCTCAGGAGAGCCCAACAGGGCCTTCTCCAAAAACCACTGAGTCATGCAGAACAGCAGCTCCGCAGGCCAGGCCGGCCCCGCGCCGACCCCCCGGCCCTGACCCGCTCCTCTTCCGAGGCGGCAGCTAACTGGAGAAGGGGGGGGGGGGGGGGTGCGGCAAGCAGGGGCTGGGGGCGCGGCCGCCACGGCGGCCCCTTTGTCTCTCCGGGTCCGGCTGCCCACGCCAGGCGCCGCGCCGAAGGCGGCCGGGACGGACCCGAGGGAGGCCCGGAGCCCACACGCCGGGCATTGTTCTCCGGACCGTGCGGGTGCAGGAGAGCCGGGGGCGCGGGGTGCCGGACCTCGGGCCACGACGACAGGATGACGCCTCCGTCTTTGTGCTTCCTGAGCAGGCGGGCGGGCTCCCCTCCCCCGGAGGCCACCGCTCGGGCTCCGCCAGAGGCCCGCGGCGGCCCGCCCCCCCCCCCCCAACTCCCATCCCCCGGCCGGGCACGAGCCGCCGGGCGCCCTCCCCCAGCTCCGCACCACTCACCCTGCGGGGGCAGGAGTGCAGGAGCCGGGCTCGCGCGCGACGCCGGCGCGGTGGGGCCGGGCCCAGGCCTCCGGGAGGGGCGAGCCGGGCGCTCCGGAGCGGCCGCCGCGGGCCGGGAGCGCGTCGGTGGCGGAGGTGGCGCTGCCGCCGCCGCGGGGTCCTCCTTTGTTCCTGCAGTAGCACCGAGCGTGGCCGGGACACGCCGGAGCTCGGGAAGTGGGAGGAGGGAAGCGGGGCGGGGGCAGAGGAGGAGGCGGAGGGAGGACCGGAGGCCGGAGCGGCTAACGCTGCTCGCGGCACTCGCCCGTCGTCACCTCACGCCTCCAGCGGCGGCGGGTTGGGCCGACTCCGAGGGCGACCGGAACACACGCAGGGAAGGCCTGGGCACCGCGAGGGCCCGCCGGTGGTGTTCTCCGTCGCCTCAGCTACGGCCGCGGAAGTTGCTTGGCTCCGGGGAGCGAGCGAGCTAGCGAGCGAGCCCCAAGTCCAGGCGCACACAGGTCCGCGCTCCCGCCGACTGACGCTCTCTATCCGCCCCGCACTCGGGCAGTGAGGGAAAGAGGGGGGGGTGGCGGGGTCTGTGCGTCAGCGAAAACCCCGACGGCGGCGACGAGGAGCGTGGTGACGTCGCGAGCCCGGCGCCCCGCCCCCGGGCCCAGTTCCCGGGTCCGGGAGGCGGGGTCGAGCTCGGCCCGGCTGCTGTCGCGCGGAGCCGAGTCACTGGCCCGCCTGCCGGCACCAGGGTGGAGCTGGAAGGAGCAAGTCCTGTGGAGACTGCGTTTCTATTTTTAACCCGATTGTCCGCCCTCAGCCTTCCTCCTTCCGATTTTCTCGCTCAAGCCCGCTTCTCGCCATCTGAGTTCTCACGCTTTGTCTCGAGCTCTTGGCAGACATTTCCCTTTCCTCCGTATTCCCCTAACCGCCGCCCTCCTCCGCCCCTCAACCCTCCCGGGGGTTAGTAAGAGGGATTCGCCTAGAGAAAAAGAAAATAACTACTCGCCTGCTTGAGAAGCCTCCCCTGCCCGGTTTCCGTGAACCCCCTTTCCGTTCTAAAGTCCAGTCAGCATCGCCCGGACGCCGCCGAGAAGCAGCGGGGCAGGCGGCGCTCGCTCGCTCACCGGCTCACCCGCCCGCCCGCTCGCCCAAGGTCACGGGTGGTTGTGCAGAGTCAGGAAACTTGGGCGGATTGGCTGCCAGTCCCGGCGGCCCTGGAGTCGCTGTTCGGAACAAACTGTTTTGGCCAGCCTGTAAAATCCCTGGAAATCGACTATTCCAGCAAAGCGTCCTGAACTAGGAAAGCACCAAATGTTCTGCTCAAGACATGGAGTTGCGGGACAAACAAGCTAGACCTGAGGCAAAGACCAGAAAGAGGACACGTTGCAGGAGGAAGTTCATCAGAAGGGAGGTATGAGGCAATTGAGAAGTGAGGCCCAGGGCCTGACCAGTTAGCAACTGGCGGCGAGTGAACTCAAAACACTGAGAACCTTTCCAAAGCACCACCAGCCCCAGAATACCCTACTTAGAGCTGACCTCTCCAGGTGACTTAAGTTCAATTCAAAAGAACAAAACACTAAGACAAATTTTGTAGTAAACAGTGGCCTAGCGAATAAACAAACGATGTTTAGGGCTTACATGAGCCACCTTTAGAATGGAGTGAGAGGTCCTTTCAGTATTTCCCAAACTTCCTGGTCAGAGAAATCACCTGGGGTGATGATTTCGAAGATTCCCAGGCCTCTCCCCTGGCGATGCTTTGCGTTCTTCTGGGGTGGAGCTCGGGAATCGGTATTTTTAAGTGGCTCTCCAGGTGGTTCTTCTTTGTGATTTTGTATAGTTCTGGAGAATGCTCTCCTGGTGCCCTGTGCCAGAATTTCCAAACACCATTGTGCTACAGTAAGCGCAATACCTAGAACGTAACTGAACGTTCCCTTTACGATTTAGGGCTATTGTGTTAGAGAGGGGGTGGTTTCAGTCACAGTTCCCGTGACCATTGGACTTTATTTCCTTGAATGAGTAAAGGAACTGGTAAAAACATAGCTGCTACCGTTTACAAACTGTTTTCGGTGCTGAGTTTTCTCCATTTAGGGTCTCATTTAATCTTTGCAGCAAGTCACTGAGATAGGTTCTATTTTATCCATTTTTACAGATAATGATTTAAAGGAATAAGTGAATTGCTTGAGGAGCTGAGGGACAGGGAAGCCAAAGAGAGGTGATTTTTACAGAGAACAAAAATAACTTCAAGATTCCCACCCTCCACCCCCTGAATTTTAGTTATTAAAAAAATGAAACAAGATAATTACTGAAGAAGCATAGTTAGGAAAAAAACAAACAACAACAACAACAAAAAACCAACCAAAGAGTAATAAGGCAAGCTGGTTAATTAATAATGTATTGCCTAATATACGTTATGTAGCCCCTTCTGCTAATTTCATCCTCTCCATCCATGCGTTTATAATTTTCTCTGTGAAACTGTTTCAACCAAGAATGTGGCTGGTATTGAACCTAATTTAACAAGGTTCCCTTCCAGCAACTACTCTAGTTGCTCTCGAAGTGTGATCTCCAGACCAGCAGCATCAGCAAAACCTGGGTAGGCGTGAGAAATACAAATTCTCAGATCCCCACACCAGACCTATGGAATGAGAAACTCTGTGGATTTGTCTAGCGATCTGTGTTTTAAGTCCTCTGTGTGATTCTGATGCACACTCAAGTTTGAGAACCACTTATCCCTACTGTACTATCAGATGACCTGTCTTTCAGATACTCATACCACGTGAAGAGAAAGGGTTCAAAAAAACCTGTTTTTTTTTTTTCTTCTCATATTATTAGTATAACAGATTAGGGGATATGCTTCTAAGGAGTTTTGTTGTTGTTGTTCTAAATTTTCAGGTGGACTTCTAAAGACAAACTACAAAACTCAAAATATTTAATAGAATGCTCTTAATATAAGTATGCAAAAGGGCTTTCACTCTGTGGTCATCAGAGAAGGCTGAAACCAGCCTCTGGAAACAAGATATCAGAGAAAGTGGGCATGCTCAAAATGTGGTGTAATCAGCTAATTGTTCAAAATGCCTTTTGTAGAATTTTGTTACACAGGACATACCAAGTGACTGATACTGATCCATTCCCAAGGACTCTTTGAAAATTATTTATTTAACTTATTTATTTCCATTAAAGTGTTTTGTACACTTACTGCATTTTAGACATCCACTGACTGGGTGCTGAAATATACACTGGTCGGAAAAGTTGATCTTACTCTTGTTCTTATGGACCTTTCTGTCATGTTGGGGAGAAAGACATTAACAATATTATCATATAAATACATAATTATGAACTGGTAAATATTGGGAAAGAAAGATACAGAGTGGTATAGGAGCATATAACCAATGACAATGAATACTGAAACTTCCTCTGGTCTGAATTTTATCACTGCTCATCCCCATTGCCAGTGGAGCCAGGCTTATTTCCTTAAAGTAGTTAACTATAGTAAACTGCTTTGTCCTGTGAGAAAGTTAGAACACTTAGTATTCTGCTTAAGAATTCAGGTAAAGTCATTACAGGTTTGCTTAGATTTTTCTTTATACTCTAGGCATGGACCAAAAGAAGGGATTGATGATGGTTGGAGAAGAGCAAATGTAATTAAATTTCTTCAAAAGTAGAAAATGACATCCCTTAAAAACAGTAATAAAAGTTATTAGTCCTAAAATATAAAAGACATGGATATTTTAGCTTGACATGTAACTTCCCATTATGGAGACAGGAATTGCTTCTATGGCATTATCGTAATACCCTGTCATGGGTAACTTCGTTTTCTCTCTGTGCTTCAGTGGAGCTTGGTGAAGCACAAAGTCTTTGGTAGGGTTTTAAAAATTGGTGCGTATCATTTGATGTTCCCATAGTGACCTTCCTCCCTTTCCTTCTGCAGCCCCTTCCAAAATCTCAAAGATCAAAGAGACTCAATTTTATTTTTATTATTTTCAAAATGATTGGGGGAAAGGATTACAATATAGTATTTAGAGAAAATCAACTAATTAAAAAATTCAGAGTATAACGCATTATTTAATTATGATTTTTTCCTCTTTAATCATTGATAATTAAATCATAATTAAAATATCAGTGAATCCAGTAATAGATGGGTTTTTAACCCAGCTCAACAAACGGTTGGCTAACTTTTTCCCTTAAGGAATGGATAAAGCAAGTAGTAATTTAATTATTGTGAAGCACTTTTGGTAATTTTAAAAGCGTACTTATTTTCAGTGAAAACAACTAGATCAAAGAATCTTCAAATAAGTAGCATGGATATCTTTTTTTTTTTTTTTTTTAAAGATTTTATTTATTTATTTGACAGAGGGAGAGAGATCACAAGTAGGCAGAGAGGCAGGAAGAAGCAGGCTCCCTGCCGAGCAGAGAGCCTGACGCAGGGCCCGATCCCAAGACCCTAGGATCATGACCTGAGCTGAAGGCAGAGGCTTAACCCACTGAGCCACCCAGGCGCCCCAGTAGCATGGATATCTTACCTGATTAGAGAAGACTTTCAAACACAATCCAGATACTGTTAGCATAGTCACAAACAATTTTAAGACTATTTAAATAAACAGAAGTTTTTATTATTTAAGTAAATCAAGAACTGAAGGTGAAGGAAATTGATGAATTAATACATATATGTATTTTGCTGTAGATACCACCTTTTAAGATACACACAAGGTGCTTTGGTCTCAAGATTTCAAGAAATCTTTGTGAGTGAACAGACTAGGGATGGATGTTAACTGTGAATCTCAGTAATAAACTCTGGGATTGGCTTTGAAACAACACTTTGAAGCAGATCATAACTTGGGCTCATGGGTGGTAGGTGGGCCAGAAAGTCAGGAACAGGGTGGGTAATTCGGAGAGAGCCCATAACTGGGATGTGTAAAGTTCTGGCAATGGGCAGTTGGCGCTAAGGTCCTAGATATCACATAACAGGAGGAGATCACAGAAAGCAGGTGGATATCATCAGAGAGGTCAGTTTTCAGGCAGAAGACTAACAAGAGATGTGGGTAGGGTGGGCTCTTGTCCTGGAGGAATTAAAGTACTAGGCAGAGAGCCAAGGCAAGTGTCTTATGTTTGTGTTATGTTTTTCCATTTATTTATAATGTATGTTTGAGTGTATTAGTACGATAAATTCTCACAACAGTCCATTGATCTATGTATTCTTGTCTTTCCTTTTGCAAAGGAGTTCACTGAGGTTTAGGCCAAAGTCATGTGTCCTGTTCAATGTCATGTACCTAGTAACAGAGCTGGGGAATTTAACCCTTGCCTCTGTCTTCTGGTTCAGTGTTCTGTGGCCTCTCTAGGAGCATTTCCCCTTTTAATTTATGTCATAATTATATTTCCCCTTATAATGTGAACCACCCTTTTACATGTACATCACTCATCTCAGAATTATGAGCTTAATAGAAACTCTTATTAGGTGGTGTCTTCCTACCTAATTGGCAACTCCCTCCAAATCTGTTTGGTTCCATCTTCTCTAACCAACTTCTAAATGTGACATTCCTTAAGTCTACTTACTTCTTGAGCACTCTTTGTTTCTCTGTTGAACATACTCTCGGAGTGGTTTCACTCACTTCCATAGATTTAAATGATATCTGTACTCATTCCTTGGCTTACAGATGCTTGATTTATGAATTTTTTACTTACAAAGATATTTATATCTACTTTTAAATTTTATATGTAAACACTTCTCAATTTAACCGAGGACAGTTCTTTTTCCAGACTAAAGATATGCTATGTCATTGGAAGAGAAATTCATAGCTAGCCACTACTATTGTTGACTCAATAATAATGAATAAATGGGAGGACCTAGGCATAGAGATGGGTATATATTTATTCCCTGTGGATCTTGTTTCCAGAGTGGCCAAGATAAAGTTAGACCCTTAGAATCCCAGAGCAGGTGCTTTGGTTATTGGTATATGTCTGATTTAAGTCCTTTCTGTACTGTAATTTACAACATAGTAAAGCTTTAAATGTGAAACATATGTGGAGAAAAATATTCTGTTTTATTGTAAAATTAAAAGTGATGAAACAAATTGAAGCAGGATAGAGAAATTTTAAAGACATTGCTTTTTTGTCCATAATATAATAATATAAATAATAATATTTAATTATATATGTTAATTATATATAATCATATAAAATCAGAAAAGAATCTGAAATTGTTAATTCTTAATAGCATACTATCACTGAAATGTGTCTAAGGCTACACACAAATTGAAGATTTCCTGAAGCTTTTGATGCTGGATAAAATGCTGCTTTGAGTTTCCTAATTATATAGCAGAAGGTAATGTCTTTGAAGACCTCAAGAAGGCTATTGAAGAGGGAGTCCAGGGGACAAAAGAATAGGAATAGAGTTCAGTGGACATCCCAGAAAGTTTCAGAGATTGGAGAAAAGTTTAGTCTTAGAGTAAATTCTAGACTGCAACTATGGACCAGGAGTTGGTTAGCAATGACACAGAGGAACTCCAGAAGAAACTCAGCACCCATTATTATTGTCATTTTTTAAGGAGGTTGAGCTCTCAGGAAAACAATTCCCCTAAAATCCAGTGCTTTCTTGCACATTTCATTGACTGTAGAACGATGTCCTAGATCTGTCTCCCTAAGCTTTCTGAAGATCAAGGAGTAGATTGCTTTGTAAGCAGCTGCCTGCAGAGAGCTAAAGATCGCCTGGGGCAATGGTTCTGGTGGGAAGAGGTACTCCTACTCTAGGGGCACTTGTGGCTTCTCCTCTTGTCCAGTTCCTTCCTCTCTAAAAGTCTTCTCTGGGGGCACCTGGGTGGCACAGAAGTGTCCAACTCTTCTTCCAGCTCAGGTCATGATCTTGAGTCTTTGATCAGGCTCCTTGCTTAGTATGAAGTCTGCCTGAGATTCTCTCTCCTTCTCCCTCTGCCCCTCCCCGCCAAATAAATTAATCAGTCTTAAACAAAAAAGACTTCTCTGCCCTTGTCCTTTTCTAGCTCAGAGGTTAAGAACCGTGCTCCATTTTTAGCAGTCTTCAGAAGGAGAAGATGAAATGAGTTCCTACAGTAGGGGTTTAGATTCAACCAGATGACTTCTACAGCCCCTGGCAATGAAAAGACCCCATGATTTCTCTGAGTACATATTTGAATGAATAGGTTTCTGTTCATTAAATGTTTTTAAAAGTTCTATTCTTTTGTAATTACTTGACCTTACAGTTAAAGTAGGATTTTTAAAGAGAGTAAAAAGCCAGAAATTCAAAATAAATTAATTAAAAGAAAAATGAAAACCAATACAGCAAGGTAACTGCATAAGGTTTAAAGGAACTGTATAAGTTGCAGGCAGGTAATACTTAATATTTATTTTGTACTTACGTCATGTGTTTCTATAACTTATATTTAATCCTTGTGATAATCCTTTGAAGTAGTGATGATTATGTTCTTGGACAGAGAGTGGGGAATAAGGAAGTAATATATCTAAAATCACATGTTTTATTGAGGAGTGAAGTCAAGTCTGCTCAGTCTGATTCCAAAACTTGAGTTCTTTCCAGTGCACAAGTGCCTTTCCTAAACTAGTCATAGTTACTTGGAATGAAACCTAGAGGGTCCTGTTGAGCTCTCTACCCAGCATATTCTAGACAGCATTTTCACCATTCAGGTTCTGTGATCATATTGACAATAGAAAAGTCTCTATATATGTGCTAACAAGGTAACCCATTCCAACCTCCCTAGAACCTTGATACAGGATTTAATCCAGATTATTACCATTATCTAGTTTGCAAAGACCTCAAAAAAATGTAACTTTAGTGTTCTATTAAAACATATTCCCTAAAAAAAAAAAAAAAATCCCTGATTATTAAGATGACGTGGCTAAAGACCAAGTGGTTAAAAACAGCTAACAACTTTTTTTTTTTAAGAACTTATTGACAAATCATGTTCAACAGTATGACGATTTCTTTCATTTGTCCTTGGGTGCAACCCTGTGGACTCTTTACTACAGTCAACTCTCATTATCAGCTATTGAATTATTGCCATACACCTCACGTACAGTAATCTGGGTACTTTGCCATATGCAACAAATTTGTTTTCCTGTTTTGGAAGGATGTTGTTGATGAGGGAGGAGGAGGAGCGACAAAACAGTAGCAAAATAATTTGGGGGTGGAGTTTTTTCCTACAGTTGTTCATTATGCTATTTAAAAAAATTTATAAGTATTAATAATATATAGATATATTCTCTTTGTATAAAGTTTAAGAAACATATGATTTTAATCTAAAAGTGAGTCTCCTATTCAAGCCACCCAAAACTGTTCTCTGCTTTCCAGAGATAATCCTTGGGTACTTATGCATTTACCCCTAAAAACCTTGTTTTTAATGCATGTATGTCCTTATGCCTATATAGAGACATATCTGTGATTTGTTTACATACATGGAATTATGCTATATATATTTATAGTATGCCTTGGTGATCTTTTCATGTCAGTGCATAAGAATCTACCTTATTCATTTTAACAAATTGCTGAGTAGGAGTGTAACACAAGTATGTTAATCATTATCTCATTTCTTAACTACGATAAATAATGTAAGAGCAGTAACTTATTCTGCAAATGCAGTGTATTAATACTAATTACTTGCATTTTGAAAACATTTTTATATGAACTTTGACTATGCTCAAATGTCAGTTCTTGTGGGTAGAATTAATTTTTAAGAAAGTAGATAAGTCTTATTAACTGATGATCATGTGTCCTTTCTTTCTCTTTTTCTCCCTCCCTCCCACCCTCCCTCCCTTTCTCTTTCCTTTTTTTCTAACTTTGGGAAAGATATGTGTAAGGTGTTAAGATTCACCGGGAGAGCAACTATGATGTGAAGTTCTGCATCATTTCCCCTCAAGCATTAGCTAACTATCATAATGATAATAGGTAACATTTCTTAGGCACTGATAAAGTACCAGGTTTTGTTGTAGGCACTTTATACACATTAATATTAACTTATCTGGTTCTCGTAGAGGAAGTAAGAAGTAGGCACAATTATGCCTGTTTTGCTAATGTGGACACTGTCAGAGGTTATCCTGGTACCAGACAAATGAGAGAACATCCACATGGTCACTTCCAAGGCCTGGACAGGGAGATCTTATCCCTGGTGATAAAAGACAGCGGTGCAGTTCCTGTAGGCCCAGTGACCACAGCCCACAGTCAAGAGCTGCTCCATACTCTCTGGGGGTCCAAGTTAGGGTGATCCATTCTTCTACTTTGCCTGACACTTTCCCCATTTTAGCATGAAAGTTCTATGTCCCAGTCAACCCCTCAGTGCCCTGGGCAAACCTAGATGGTTTAGTCACCCTAGTCTGAGTAGTGTCTGTTTTGAGGAAAAGCTGAAGAGAGTATACCTGGAGCAGGTAGAGTAGCCAGTACTGGAATAGCCTAGTCTCTTCGTCATCAAGGAGTGTGACAGGACTTCTACTGTAAACCACGGACAGCGAACATCTTTTTATAAACCCAGGTGTGTAAATGGAAGAGTCAAGAAGCTTGCTAAGTTTCTCTCTCCATATGGTCCCTCCTGGGTCTCAAACAAAAGGATAAAAAAAAAAAGGAAGAGGCTTACTACCTGTGTTGCATTCTAATATATGAGAGCACAAAGGATGCTGAAGAGGGACCAAACTACACAAACTCCCCAAGAGCAAAACAAAAACAAAAACAAAGTAACAACTAGCAGAACTCCCTCCTCTTTTTGACTTTCTTTTCTTTTTAAAGATTTTATTTATTTATTTGACAGACAGAGATCACAAGTAGGTGGAGAGGTAGGCAGAGAGAGAGGAGGGAAGCAGGCTCCCTGCCCAGAAGAGAGCCCAATGCAGGACTTGATCCCAGGACCTGGAGATCACGACCTGAGCCGAAGGCAGAGGCCCAACCCACTGAGCCACCCAGGTGCCCCTCTTTTTGACTTTTAATAACAGGTGATATAAATGCAATATCCTGTCTCTACCCAGACTAGGCCTACAATATCTTATTCTTCCTTGTTTCAACTGCAATCAGCAGTCTTAGCTATGGCATTACCTATGTTGCAAAGATTTAGGGCGCGCGTGTGTGTGTGTGTGAGACCTGGAATTAACCTCATCATAACAAAGATTAAATATCCCTTTAAGAAAAAATTTTCAAAGCAAAGATTGCATTTTCCCCCTTGAACAGTCTGACAATCTTGATATATTTAGAGTTGCAAACAGAATGACTTTTTTTGTTGTTAACTCAGTCACAAATTGCAAAGGGGATCAGAAAACCAGGAATCAGTCATGTTTCTTGGCAGATGGTGGGTGCCAAGAGAAGGAATGATGGGACTCTGGCCATTCTTACAAAAAGAAACACAAGACATAGGCCTATTTGGTAAGATTTTATAAAGTCTGCCATAAAAACCACCTCATTTAAAAATTGCTTTACCTAAGAAATTATGCTAAAAATGAGATACAAACAGAATACAAATAAAAGAGTCAGCCAATTTTCACCCTCTTAACACCAGTTTAGCTCTGGAATTGTGCTTAACACAGCACCAAGTGACTGGGTAAGTGACATCATTGACCAAAAAACTGTACCTGACACAAACTCACAGGTACGGTGGGAGGCCATCAATTTTGCAACAATTTGTTTCTTTCCTGATTTAAAACAAAAAGTGGTTTTTATGCATCAAGGATCCTAACCTATTAACAACATTTCTCCTTTGCCAGTCACCACTTTCCTTTGAAAATGCCAAACTATGTAATCTGAGTTACGAGAACATCAGAAACAGACTTTGGGGGATGTGGTGAGAGATGTGGCCCTGAAAACACTGGGGACACTTTGTCCCCAAGGCCAGGGTCACTAGGGTGGGAAACGATGCTCTGCATAAAGGCAGGATGTTCTGAACTCTTATCAAACAAAAACATTACAAAATTTGCCACCTCAGAATTTCTGATGGGAGAACGAAGAAATCGGACCCTTTAATATATTCTTTTTACTAAAACAATGGACTTTCTGATCCTCTCCCACATATATTTATTGAACCTCTATCTCATCCCCAACAGGCAGCTGGCCCCCACGGAACAAAGTGAAAGGTGAGCTGGTCTTGTCCCCAGAGGAGTGGGCATCTCCCTGGCCTCGTCTTCTCCTGCTCTCGCTCTCATTACTGTTCCTGCTACTCTGGCTTCCTTGCGCTTCCTCAAGCATGCTGAGCACTCACTTGCCTCAGCACCTTCCTACCTACGGCTTCTTCTGTCTGAACAGCTCTTGTCCCAGACATCTCGCTTTATTTACTCCCTGATTAAAAGTCATCCTCATGGGGGCGCCTGGGTGGCTCAGTGGGTTAAGCCGCTGCCTTCGGCTCAGGTCATGATCTCGGGGTCCTGGGATCGAGTCCCGCGTCGGGCTCTCTGCTCAGCAGGGAGCCTGCTTCCCTCTCTCTCTCTCTCTGCCTGCCTCTCTGTCTACTTGTGATCTCTCTGTGTCAAATAAATAAAAAAAAAAAAAAAAAAAAAAAAAGTCATCCTCATGAGGGAGGCTCTCTGTGACCCAGCACATGAGAGAGCATGTGTGCACACACACACATATATGTATACCCTTTTACTATTTCCTTATCGTATCTTATTTTTCCTCAGACCCTTTTCTTTTCCTATCAAAACTATACATATTTTTGTTTCTTTATGTCTTTATTAAGTGTCTTCTCTTGTTATCAGAGAAGCTCTGTGAAAGCAGAAATTAGTCTCTTTTGTTTACTCCTATAGCCCTGGCACTTCCCCCAGCATCTGGCATCTCCTAGATATGCAGTGAATAATTGTGGACTGATGATTGAGTGAGGTAGTCAAATAGGCTGCTCTATTATTCACACCCAGGAGCCTGGTCTAACTCAGTGGTTTTCTTATGCTTTGATATCCTGAAGATCATGAATCACATTCTAAGTTACCTCAGAAATCTTCAAGGTCAATAGTTTTATTCCGTGTCCAGCAAAAGACTGAGTGCAGGAGGGAGGGCAAATGATGAGGCCTCTGTGTCTCCCCCACCCCTTCTCCTGTCTCCTTCAATTACGAACCTGCATTGAGCAGTTTTAGATAGTGAGCTTTCACAAATTTTTCTTGTAAAAATAGGGTCTCCTAAGTGAAAAAATAGCAAACACCAGAAAACAACAGCAACAAAAAAGAAAACGGCCACTTGAGGGAATTAGGGTGGGGGATGTTCATTCTCTGCCTCTATACTTCTGTCTGTATTCCTTGGGAACCCGGAAGAAGGGTCTAGGATCTTGGTGAGTGAGTCAGCTGGAGTCTTACGGAGGTTCCACTTACCCCAAGACAACCTGGAGAAGGCCCTAAAAGAAAGATGGAGTTTCATGTTTTAACTATTTTAGAAAATAACCTTGAAAGGCAGTATGATGTTAGGTAATTTTTTCTCTTCATCACTTTATATTTCAGGGTTAGAGAAGTTAAATCAAATGCAAGTCTTTGTTAACACAGGCAAGGTCTTTCCTGAAGAATCCCTATTTTGAGAGAAGGATTTGCATCGTTCTCAGGGAAGCTGTTAGAAAAACAACAGTAAACAATAAAAAATTGTTTGGATTCTTACCAGTTGTCCACTGTTGACTGTTGAAATGGACAGCTGTGAGCTCCGTGCTCAGAGTTTTCACATGGCTTACAGGTCCTTGGGGGGATTTCTACAGTTGTCATTTAAACAAACATATCTTTGTCGTGTTGAGAGAGGGATCTAATTTCATTCTGTTGGAGTGATGTGATCTTGGGTTTGTGCTAGGCCATTGGGAGTACTTAATACAGTTCAGACACTGAGGGATGGAGATTCTCACTGTCTTTGGCAAGTAGTGTCCATAACTGGCTGAAGGGGAGTGAATGTCTCCACCACCTATTTGGCAACACCGTGTGCCTAGCACTGTGGGCTCAGTACTCTGGGGGGACTTTGAAGAATCCTGTAGCTGTTGCCTTCATGGCAGAATCAAACTTGTTAGAAGAGAGGCCTGTTCATTTGTTTTTAATTACTTTGCTAAACACTGACTCCTGAACTCCAACTCTGTCTCAGTAGATCGGTTTTCTCTAGGAGCTGCTCTACTCCTTCAGAATCTCTTTTTAGTGTATTTTTAAAAGTTTTTTTTTATTTATAAGAGAGAGAGAGAGAGAGAGAGAGAGAGCGCGCACTAGCAGGGGGAGGGGCAAAGGGAGAGGGAGAAGCAGACTCTCCACTGAGCAGGGAGCCTGATACAGGGCTCAATCCCAGGACCCCAGGATCATGACCTGAGCCAAAGGCAGATGCCTATGAGCCACCCAGGCATTCCTTTAGTGTATTTTTTTTTTTTATGATTTTTATTTTGATTCATTTATTTGAGATGGGAAGGAGGGAAGAGAGACGGGGAGAGAGAGAATCTCATGCAGACTCCCTGCTAAGGGCAGAGCTCAGTCTCACAACCCTGAGATGATGACCTGAGTTGAAATCAGTCGCTTAACCGACTGAGCCACCCAGGTGCCCCTCTCTTTAGTGTATTTTGTGCACACCATCAACCTACTCTTCCTACAATAGAAATAGATTTCCAGCTGACTGGACTGGACTTGAGGTCTGGTTTAGAGTTTATTCTACTGACAAATAATGCTAACGCTTCTGCCATAGAATTGTGGTGGGGATCAAATTTTCTTATTTTACCTATTTTATTATGCACCCCTCTCAATAATTAAATAGGTTTTCAATAATGAAAACCTTTAAAGACTACCTCTTGCCTATGGAATAAAGCCCACAGCATTCAGTCTCTTGTAAGAGGCCATCTCTTATGTGGCCTTTCCCCATGTCTGCCATGTAGAACCTCTTTTCAGGCAACCCAGCCTATTCACAATTCCTGGAACAAAGCCTTAATTTGCATATCTGTAACCTTCTTGAAGGCAGTTGCCTTTTCTAGGAATGCCCTTCCACTTATCTTAGGCCGCTGAAACCCTACTCATTTTTCAAGACTCAACTGAGTACTGTTTCTCATTAGTTGGCATCAGGCTTGTCCCTGGTTATAGCCAATAGCATATTGTGGTTATATGGGTAGCTGTATGATCTCCAAACAGGTGCCTTCCGAGTGAAAGGACTAGATCTAATTGATGTTTTTTAATCCTTTAAGGTGCTTTGAATATCATCAGCATTGAATGTGTATTTGCTGAAGGTGAGGATAAGTGAATAAACTCAGAATTAGGAACTTGTCTTACCTACCTTTTTTGAAGTTTCATGATTATGTTTCTCTACCTGGTGGAAGCCTTGGGAAATTCAGGTGATTTCGTGTGATTTTTTTTTTTTTTCCCCTTATCCTTGTCTGAAAAAAAGATGGTCACGAGATGTAAGCTTCCCCCCAACCCCCCCTCAAGAATTCACAAGCCTCTCCTGGAGAATGTCATCATTTGGAGAAAGTATTTTATTTTCTATTTACTTTGCAATCTAGAATATTCTTTCATGACTGTTCTTTCTTTTCAGTCTCATGACAGTGGTGAGACACGTGTTTTCTTTCTGCTTATAGATGAGAGACTTATGACTCAGACAAGTTTAGTAACTCAGTCAAGTTAGGGGGACAACAAAAGCAGAGCCAGCATCAAACCCAGGTCTTCTGGTGCCAAAGCCAGTGTTCTTTCTTCTATACCACCGCTGCCATCTGGAATCTGGCAAGAGTTTGTACTTTATTTCTATTGTTTCTCTTCTGAAAAGAAGAGCTTTGAAAATACATTTTAAAAATAAAGTCACTGAAGTAATTTTTTTTGTTTTTACTATGTCATAACTTGATACCTTGTGTATGTCATTTGGCAAAGGAAGGAGTGTCATAGAAGGCTCTATGTCTGTAATTCTCCTAAGATGCTCTTGTCCCAATTTATGTAATCGAGGGTCAGGAAATGCATGTATTGCTGTTTCTCGTGCCACTGATGTAGTGATGGGAAACATACTGTGACAATAAAGCCACCTGCCTTTAAACCTTTCAAATTCATAAAGGTAGCTTCAAGTTCAAGATATCAAGGCAACCCCACTTATTTCTTTCTCCTTCATAGGACTAACTTAAAATAATATTAGAAGAATAAAAAATATGCAGAGTCCACAAATGGAGAGAATTGTAGGTAGTCATGAGCAGATGAGAAGAGGGGAAACAGATGCTCTAAGAGGTTTATAAGTGGAGCAAAGAGGAGGAAACTGCATTCTAGACTATCAGAGAAGGGAACTGGAAGGATAGACGTCACCAAGTTGCCTTGAGAAGCTTTGGACTCAGAACTGGAGCATTAGTCCAAGATGTCCAACAGCCAAGGAGTAGGTGTTCTAGAAAGACAAAGCAGTCACAGTAGAGGGAAAGACATTGTTAAAGAAATAACATCTCCAGAGCTAAAGGGAGATTTTCCAATTCAAAGGGTCCATTAGAACCAAGTCAGGTAAATGAAAAAAGGCCCATATTTATGGGTTTCGTGAAATATCAGATCACTAAGATTTAAAGTGGGAATTTACACCCACACATCTTGAGGATGTCTCCAGTAAAAAGAGGGTAAAAATCAAGAAAAAGGAAGATGTGGGATTGTGTGGTAAAGAATTTAACCTTGCCCCACAAGAGTTCTGACATTGGCCTTTAGTTTCTGGGAGATGAGCTATAAGCTTCTGCAGTATCATACCTCTTAGGAGTGTCTTTGCCTGAGGGGCTTTGGGTCACTAGAGACTGGAAACTAAAATTAAGCATGGGGACAATCAGTCATATCTATGTAATGGAGCCTCCATAAAAATTCTGAGTATCAAGGCTCTGCTGGGCTTCCCTGATCTGTCTCTGCTTATTATGGCTAGTCAGTGTTAGAAAAGTAATGTGTTCTGACTCTATAGAAGAGGCCAAAGAAGTTCTGCATTGGGTACTTCCCTAGTCTCTGCCCCACATACTTCTTCCCTTGGCTGGCTGTGATCTCTATTCTTTCTTAGCCCTAACTCTTAACCATGAGTATAATAGCTTTCAGTTGAGTTCTGTGAGGTCTTCTAGTGAATTATCAAACCTGGGCCTGGTATGTAGAACCCCTCAAACTTGCAATTGATGTCACAAGTGATGGTGGACTTAGTTGGGCTGTGTTCCCTCTATCCTTGCAGCTGTTCTGCCTCTTCCCAGGGGTACACAAACAGGACTTGTTTAGGGGAATAATGAAACAGATCCAAGGATGCCAGTTATGAAGTAGGCCAAAGGAGGAAATCAATGTAATTTACAACAGAGATAGGCAGGCTTGTAGAAAAATAGTTCCAAGGAAAAGAATGAAATTTATTTCAGGTAATAGCTGCTGTTAATAAGAAGTTTCAAAGAATTGCACGGTGGGAAAATCTGTGAATCTTATCTTAACAAGGTAAAAAAGAATAACCAGAAAAATCTCAGTAGATTGAAACACTTTACCAGGATGTCATGTTCCAAATACAAAACAATTTAACACGTAGTTATTTTTCAGTGATTGGTAAGATGTACAGGAGGAGACTACATTTCACCTTGGTGCTAGTACATTTTTCTCTGAGTGGTGAAAGGACTGTGACATCAGAAATGTGTGCAAGAAATGTAATTATTAACATTTTCTGATTTTGACGAATAATGTGATGAATAGTCATAGTAGTGTAAAATTTGCTTATTGGTTATCAGCTTTTATTTTATTTTATTTAGTTTTTTAAAGATTTTATTTATTTATTTGACAGAGAGAGATCACAAGTAGGCAGAGCAGCAGGCAGAGAGAGGGGGGAAGCAGGCTCCCTGCTGAGCAGAGAGCCAAATGCAGGGCTGATCCCAGGACCCTGAGATCATGACCTAAGCCAAAGGCAGAGTCTTAACTCACTGAGCCACCCAGGCACCCCAGTTACCAGCTTTTAAAATAAACCTGTGCACAAAGCATAGACGAATTAATCATGATTAAGAACAGACAGGAACCCTCTCGCTTTGATGATGTTCAAGTAGAGCTCTAGGTGACAGATGTTGGGAGATGAAAGGTGGGCAGGAGAGGAGGAGGCAGTGGTAAGGGTACAAACACCCTCATTTTACAAAGTGAGGCATCAAGAGAATCTGCTGAAAATTAATGAAAAATGACAGCGATGACAAAAGTGACAGAGCAGAGCATTGGGTTAGAGAATGTGCTACCTGGAAAAGTTCAACAACTCAACCCACTCACATCATCAACAAAAATACCAATTCTAGGTAAATTGTAGATGCTTTACTATGAAAGGCTAAACAATAAGGCTGTAGAAGATAATATAGGAGAAAAAATTCATGATCTCAATAGGAAGGAATGATTTTTAAACATATTGAACATGAAGATGCACCAATGTTCGAGGTAAGAATTGATGAACTTGACCACAGTAAAATTAAGAATATTAAAAATAATTAAAATAGCAAAAAGGCAGGTCGCAGATACAGAGCTATTAGGAGCACACATAATTACCAAAGTGTCTATATCCAGAATATGTGAAGAACTATGACTCAATAAGAAAATGCAGTCTAATTGAACAGAACAGTGGGCAAATAGACTGAAAAGCCACTTTAAAACAGGATATAGGTAATTGGTCAATACATATAACAGAAGGTGTTCAATCTCATTGGTCCTCAGAGAAATGCAAATTAAAAGTTTAAGGAGATGCTGCTATACATCCATCCAAATGGCTGAAATTAAAACTTTAGACAAAATAGCAAGGATTTCCAGGGATATGGAGCACCTGGAACTCTCATCCAACTGCTGGTGGGAATGGAAACTAGTTTCAAACCAATTTGGAAAGCAGTTGGCTTTATTTACTAAAATTAAAGATACTGTACCTCATGACCTAGCAATTTCTCTCTTAGGCATATATCCAACGGAAATCTGTGCCCATGTGTAACAGGAGACATGTATAAGAAAGCTTATAGAGTATGCTTTATTTATAAGTCTAAGCATAGCAATAATCTAAATGTCCATCTACAGGAGAATGGATTAGTAAATGTAGGTATAGTTACACTGTGGAATACTGCGTAGCTATGGATATGAGCTACAACCGAATGCTATAATATGAATGAATCTTATAAATATAATATTGAGCTAGAAAAAGCTGATACAGAAGACTATATACTGCATGATTCCATTTACATAAAATTCAAAAACAGGCAAAACTGTAAGGTTGAGTGATGCATTCTTGGATGGCAAAAAGTATAAAGAAAAGCCAAGAGTTACAGTTAAGGAAAGGATGTGATTTGACTCAGAAAGGCTGTAGGGAACTTCTGCGGGCTGGCACTGATCTATTTGCTCTGAGTCGCCTATCCAGGGATGTTTGTTTCAGATATCTATGCTTTATGTCCTTTCTGACATGTGATGTATTTTATGCACTAATTCTAGATAACTTCTGCAGTCACAGGGAGTCAATAAGAAAATCTCCAAATGATAAACATATTATTTAGAAATAAGAACCAAACAAAGTAAACTGTGAAAGTATTGTATTTTTCTTGGTTAAATAATGCATACTTATTCATTTCATAACCAAGAAAAACCATCACACTGTATTTACATTTTTGTATTTCAAAACATCTATATGAGTGGATACCCAGATTATAAACAAATAAATTTGTTGGCTGAATGAACTTAGTTTGAAGAGTTCTAATTTTGGAATGAGTCATTTTGCATTACCCTATATATTTATGAAAATTCTTTTATGCATTCAATAATAATGTCAAAATCCTTTCTTTTTTCTGTGTAACTTTCCAGGCAACTTTTGAGAACTTTGAATAGGATAGAAATAAAGAGTAAAGGGTTTTTTGTTTCAGTAACAACATCTTTTTTTACAGTTATTGAGGACTGTGACCACAAGGAAAGTTTGTAGTCGTAAGTTGGCCTTTTATCTTTCCTGACTTCATTGCATTTTAAAGGTTTTTGTATTAAAAAATAGCAATGCTCGTGGCACCTGGGTGGCTCAGTGAGTTAAGACTCTGCCTTCGGCTCAGGTCATGATCTCAGGGTCTTGGGATCCAGTCCCGCATCGGGCTCCCTGCTCAGCAGGGAGCCTGCTTCCCCCTCTCTCTGCCTACTCGTGATCTCTCTCTCTGTGTCAAATACATAAATAAAATCTTAAAAAAAAAAAAAAAGAAATAGCAATGCTCATACATAGCGACCACCACCATCACCCCCCAGAAAACCAACCAAAGGAAAATATCTGACCCCCTACAAAAACCCAGCATTATGAAGCTTTTTAAAAAAGGTTTTTCTTTTATTAACATATAATGTATTATTTGTTTCAGGGGTACAGGTCTGTCAATCATCAGAGTTACACAATTCGCAGTGCCTACCATAGCACGTATCTTCCTCAATGTCCGTCTCCCAGTCACTCTATTCCTCCCCTCAACACCCAGCAACCCTCAGTTTGTTTCCTGATATTGAGAGTCCCTTATGGTTTGTCTCCATCCCCAGACCCATCTTATTTCATTTTCCCCTCCCTTCCCCCGACGACCCTCTGCCCTGCCTCTTAAATTCCTCATATCAGAGAGATCATATGATAATTGTCGTTCTCTGATTGACTTATTTTGCTCAGCATAATACCCTTTGCTTCTATCCAACACATTGCATATGGCAAGATTTCATTTTTGATGGCTGCATAGTATTCCATTACGTATATATACCACATCTTCTTTATCCATTCATCTGTTGATGGACATCTAGGTTCTTTCCATAGTTTGGCTGTTGTGGACATTGCTGCTATAAACATTCGGGTGCACATGCCCCTTTGGATCACTACATTTGTATCTTTAGGGTGAATAACCAGTAGTGCAATTGCTAGGTCACAGGGTAGCTCTATTTTCAACTTTTTGAGAAACGCCCATACTGTTTTCCAGGGTGGCTGCACCAACTTGCATTCCCACCAACAGTGTTTGAGGGTTCCCCTTTCTCCTCATCCTCACCAACATCTGTCGTTTCTTGACTTGCTATTTTTAGCCATTCTGACTGGTGCGAGGTGGTATCTCACTGTGGTTTCGATTTGTATTTCCCTGATGGTGAGTGATGTGGAGCACTTTTTCATGTGTCTGTTGGCCATCTGGATGTCTTCTTTGCAGAAATGTCTGTTCATGTCTTCTGCCCATTTCTTGATTGTACTATTTGTTCTTTGGGTGTTGAGTTTGATAAGTTCTTTGTAGATTTTTGGATACTTTTCCCTTTATCTGATATGTCATTTGCAAATATTTTTTCCCATTCTGTCAGTTGTCTTTGGTTTTGTTGATTTGTTGACTGTTTCCTGTGCACAAGTTTTTATCTTTTTTTTTTAAGATTTTATTTATTTATTTGACAGAGAGCACAAGTAAGCAGAGAGGCAGGCAGAGAGAGAGAGGGGGAAGCAGGCTCCCTGCCAAGCAGAGAGCCCAATGTAGGGCTCGATCCCAGGACCCTGGGATCATGACCTGAGCCAAAGGCAGAGGCCTTAACCCACTGAGCCACCCAGGTACCCACAAAAGCTTTTTATCTTGATGAAGTCCCAATAGTTTATTTTTGCCCTTGCTTCCCTTGCTTTTGGTGATGTTTCTAGGAAGAAGTTGCTGCAGCTGAGGTTGAAGAGGTTGCTGCCTGTGTTCTTCTCAAGGATTTTGATAGATTTTTCTTTCATATTGAGTCATTTCTTTCATCCATTTTGAGTCTATTTTTGTGCGTGGTGTAAGGAAATGGTCCAGTTCTTCTGCATGTGGCTGTCCAATTTTCCCAACACCATTTGTTGAAGAGACTGTCTTTTTTCCATTGGACATTCTTTCCTGCTTTGTCGAAGATTAGTTGACCATAGAATTGAGTGTCCATTTCTGGGCTCTCTGTTCTATTCCATTGATCTATGTGTCCATTTTTGTGCCAGTACCATACTGTCTTGATGATTATAGCTTTGTAATAGAGCTTAAAGTCTGGAATTGTGATGCCACCAACTTTGATTTTCTTTGTCAACATTCCTCTGACTATTTGGGGTCTTTTCTGGTTCCATATAAATTTTATGATTATTTGTTCCATTTCTTTGAAAAAAATTGATGGTATTTTGATAGAGGTTGCGTAAAATGTGTAGATTGCTTTAGGTAGCATAGACTTTTTCACAATATTTGTTCTTCCAATCCATGAGCATGGAACGTTTTTCCATTTCTTTGTGTCTTCCTCAATTTCTTTCATGAATACTTCATAGTGTTCTGAGTACAGATTCTTTGCCTCTTTGGTTATATTTATTCCTAGGTATCTTACGGTTTTGGGTGCAGTTGTAAATGGGATTGACTCCTTGATTTTTCTTTCTTCTGTCTTGTTGTTGGTGTATAGAAATGCAACTGATTTCTGTGCATTGATTTTTATATCCTGACATTTAGTGAATTCCTCTGTGAGAGCTAGCAGTTTTGGAGTACAGTCTTTTCGGTTTTCCACTTAAAGTATCATATCACCTGCAAACAGCAAGAGTTTGACTACTTTGCTGATTTGGATGCCTTTTATATCTTTTTGTTGTCTGATTGCTGAGGCTAGGACTTCTAGTGCTATGTTGAATAGCAGTGGTGATAGTAGACAGCCCTGCCATGTTCCTGACCTTAGGGGAAAAGCTTACCGTTTTTCCTCATTGAGGACGATACTCGCTGTGGGTTTTTCACAGGTGACTTTTATGATATTGAGGAATGTACCCTCTATGCCTACACTGTGAAGAGTTTTGATCAAGAAAGGATGCTGTACTTTGTCAAATGCTTTTTCAGCATCTATTGAGAGTATCATATGGTTCTTGTTCTTTCGTTTATTAATGTATTATATCACATTGATTGATTTGCGGATGTTAAACCAAACTTGCAGCCCAGGAATAAATCCCACTTGGCCGTGCTGAATAATCCTTTTAATGTACTGTTGGATCCTATTGGCTAGTATTTTGGTGAGAATTTTTGCATCTGTGTTCATCAAGGATATTGGTCTGTAATTCTCCTTTTTGATGGGGTCTTCATCTGGTTTTGGGATCAAGGTGATGCTGGCCTCCTAAAATGAGTTTGGAAGTTTCCCTTCCATTTCTATTTTTTGGAACAGCTTCAAGACAGTAGGTATTAATTCTTCTTTAAATGTTTGGTAGAATTCGCCTGGGAAGCTGTCTAGCCCTGGGCTCTTGTTTGTTGGGAGATTTTTGATTACTGTTTCAGTCTCCTTACTGGTTATGGTTCTGTTCAGTTTTGGTAGGTTTTTGTCTCTAGGAATGCATCCATTTCTTCCAGATTATCAAATTTGCTGGTGTAGAATTGCTCATAATTATGTTCTTATAATTGTTTGTATTTCTTTGGTATTGGTTGTGATCTCTCCTCTTTCCTTCATGATTATTAATTTAGGTCCTTTCTCTTTTCTTTTTGATAAGTCTGGCCAGGGGTTTATCAATCTTACTAATTCTTTCAAAGAACCAGCTCCTAGTTTCGTTGATTTGTTCTACTGTTCTTTTGGTTTCTATCTCATTGATTTCTGCACTAATCTTTATTATTTCTCTTCTCCGGCTAGGGTTTGGCTTTCTTTGCTATTCTTTCTCTAGCTCCTTTAGGTGTAGTGTTAGGTTGTATACTTGAGACCTTTCTTGTTTCTTGAGAAAAGCTTGAATTGCTATATACTTACCTCTAGGGACTGCCTTTATTGTGTCCCAGAGATTTTGAAGAGTTGTGTTTTCATTTTCATTTGTTTCCATGAATTTCTTCAATTCTTCTTTAATTTCCTGGTTGACCCATTCATTCTTTAGTAGGATGCTCTTTAGCCTCCATATGTCTGAGCTCTTTCCATCTTTCCTCTTGTGATTGAGTTCTAGTTTCAAAGCATTGTGGTCTGAAAATATGCAGGGAATGATCCATGTGTTTTGGTACCAGTTGAGACCTGATTTGTGACCCAGGATGTGATCTATTCTCCAGAGAGAATGTTCCATGTGCACTAGAGAAGAATGTTGCTTTGGGATGGAATGTTCTGAATATATCTGTGATGTCTGTCTGATCCAGTGTGTCATTTAAAGTCTTTATTTCCTTGTTGATCTTTTGCTAAAATGATCTGTCCATTTCAGTGAGGAGGGTGTTTAAAGTCCTCTACAATTATTGTATTATTGTCGATATGTTTCTTTGATTTTGTTATTAATTGGTTTATATAATTGGCTGCTCCCATGTTAGGGGCATAGATATTTAAAATTGTTAGATTTTCTTGTTGGACAGACCCTTTAAATATGATATAGCATCCTTCCTCATCTCATATTATAGTCTTTGGCATAAAATCTAATTTATCTGATATAAGGATTGCCACCCCAGCTTTCTTTTGATGTCCATTAGCATGGTAAATTGTTTTCCACCACCTCACTTTAAGTCTGGAGGTATCTTTGGGTCTAAAGTGAGTTTCTTGCAGACAGCATATCAATGGGTCTTGTTTTTTAAAAATCCATTCTGACACTGTGTGTCTTTTGTTTGGGGGCATTTAGCCCATTTACATTCAGGGTAACTACTGAATGTATTACCCTGTTGTATTGCCTTTAAGGGGAATTTAATGCCATTGTATTGCCTTTAAGGGAACTGTTACTGTATGTTGTCTCTGTTCCTTTCTGGTCTGTTACTTTTAGGCTCTCTCTTTGCTTAGAGGACCCCTTTTGATACTTCCTGTAGGGATGGTTTGGTGTTTGCAAATTCTTTTAGTTTTTGTCCTGGAAGCTTTTTATCTCTCCTTCTATTTTCAATGGCAGCCTAGCTGGATATAATATTCTTGGCTGCATAATTTTCTCACTTAGTGCTCTGAATATATCATGATAGTCCTTTCTGGCCTGCCAGGTCTCTGTGGATAGGAGTGCTGCCAATCTAATATTTCTGCTGTTGTATGTTACAGACCTCTTGTCCCAAGCTGCTTTCAGGATTTTCTCTTTGTCATTAAGACTCGTAAGTATTACTATTAGGTGATGGTGTGTAGACCTATTTTTATTGATTTTTTTTAAAGATTTTATTTATTTATTTTACAGACAGAGATCACAAGTAGGCAGAGAGGCAGGCAGAGAGAGAGAGAGAGAGGAGGAAGCAGGCCCCCACTGAGCAGAGAGCCCGATGTGGGGCTCGATCCCAGGACCCTGGGATCATGACCTGAGCCGAAGGCAGAGGCTTTAACCCACTGAGCCACCCAGGTGCCCTATTTTTATTGATTTTGAGGGGGGTTCTCTGTGCCTCCTGGATTTTGTTGCGTGTTCCCTTTGCCAAATTAAGGAAATCTCCTGGTATAATTTGCTCCAATATACCTTCTGCCCCCCCCCCCCTCCTATTCTTCTAGAATCCCACTTATTCTAATATTGTTTCATCTTATGGTATTACTTATCTTTTGAATTCTCCCCTCGTGGTCCAGTATCTTTTTTTTTTTTCAGCTTCTTTGTTCACAATTATTTGGTCTTCTATATCACTAATTCTCTCTTCTGTCTCATGTATCCTAGCAGTAGGAGCCTCCATTTTTAATTGTACCTCATTAATAGCTTTTTTAATTTCAATTTGGTTAGATTTTACTTCTTTTATTTCTACAAAAAGGGATTTTATTTCTCCAGAAAGGGATTGTCTAGTATCTTCCATGCTTTTTTCGAGCCCAGCTAGCACCTTGATAATCGTCATTCTGAACACTAGTTCCGACATCTTACTAATCTCTGTATTGGTTAGGTCCCTAGCCATTGGTACTACCTCTTGTTCTTCTTTTGAGGTGAGTTTTTCCTCCTTGTCATTCTATCCAGATAAGAATAGATGAATGAGAGAACAGAATACTAAAAGGGTAGCAATGACCCCAGAAAAATATACACTAACCAGTTGGAAACCCAGGGGGTTGGAGATAGATATCTGTCTATCTATATGTATCTGTATGTGTATACATCTGTATATGTATACATATATACATATATCTATATCTAGCTATATAGATAGATAGAGATAGATATGACTGGTGAATAGAACAGAGCCACAAACTTGATTTTTGGTGTATTTTTGTCTATTAGAAGAAACTGCCTCCCAAAATTTTTAAAGGAATTAAAACATATATATACACGAAAATAAGGGTAAATACAATAAAGAGATGGAATATGACTATAAAGATGAAAATTTTAAAAGATTCTAAAAAAGGAATTGACAAGATAAGAAGTTGGTTGAAAAAGAGAAAAGAAAAAGAGGAAAGAATGTGATAAGACTGGAGACTAGAACAAAGCCATGCACTAAATTTAGGGTATATTTTGATTTGTTAGAAGAAAGTGTATCCCAAAATTTCAAGAAAGAAAAACCTATATGTATACACAAAAAATAAGGTTAAATAAAATTAAAGGATAGAATATGACTATAACAATGAAAATTAAGAAAGATTTTTAAAAAAAGTATTTAAAAGATAAAATAGTTTAAAAGGGTTAAAATAAGAAAGAGGAAAAATTTTAAAAATTGAGTAAGAAAGAAAATTTTTAAAAGTTAACTTTGAAAGACTTAAAAATCATGGGAAAAGAGCCATGAATTCTATGTGTTGCATTCCCCTAGCTCTGGAGTTCTGCAAGTCTCGTTGATTGG
>NW_019154117.1:13326630-13354157 GCF_002288905.1 Enhydra lutris kenyoni
TCATGCTGTTCTAAAAGCTTTGTTTGCTGGGAGGATGCATTGGTCTAACCAGTCATTATAATTGCAAACAGTTATTATGTCTGTGATTATTATTATGACATTTCTAATAAGTATTATTGTAGAGGTCAACCTAATGTTATGTCAATAAACCAGGACTAGAATATCTTACGTGTTCACTTCATACTTTTTCTTCCTGAACTATATTTAGATAATAGAAATGGTAGAAACTCCAGTATCTTTTATTTTCCCAAAGAAACCTCTTTACCTTTTACCCCTGCCCAATTGTATCATGCCTCTGAGAGGTCACATTGCCACTGTTTTTTCCAGTTTTAATTATGCGTAATAATAAGGAAAATAGTTACATGTAGGCTGGTTCAAGCTTGTGAAAATTGCACTCACTCTCTGACTACAAAATGGTGGATGTCAGAGAGAAAAATCAGCCTGGATGCACTTGTACCTTCTTATCACATAATGCAGCCACAACCTCAGAGTAAACATGCTCTCTTCCATCCGCTTCCAAGCAGAACCAGACCCAAGTTATGCCACACAAATCACTGCTTTCTTATTTTTGAAGTAGGGCAGGAAGAGAATTCACAACTTGGCTTGAGATTGTATCTGTTCTTCTTCTTCTTCTTTTTTTTTTTTTAAGACTATTTATTTGAGAGAGAAAGAGAGAGAGTGGGAGAGAGAGAATGAGAAGGGGTAGGTACAGAGGGAGAGGGAGAAGCAGGCTCCGTACTAAGCAAGAAGCCTGATGTGGGACTCTGTCCCAGGACCCTGGGATCAGAGCCTGAGCCAAAGGCAGTTGCTTAACCAACTGAGCCACCTAGGTGTCCCAAAAATGTATCTGTTTTTTAAGAACTTATTTTCTGGTTCACCTTTTTTTTTTGAGAGATTTTATTTATTTATTTGAGAAAGAGAGAGAGCGTACGTGAGTGGGAGTGGAGGGGCAGAGGGAGAGGTAGAAGCAGACTCCCTGCTGAGTAGGGAGCCCAACATCAGGCTCAATCCCAGGACCCTGAGATCATGAGCTGAGCCGAAGGCAGACGTTTAACTGACTGAGCCACCTGCATGCCCCTCTGGTTCACATTTTAAGTAAAAATTTCTAATATGACACATTTAGTTTAGATCCTCTTATTTGTTCCTCAGGAGAAAAGGAAGAAAATATACCTAACCAACACTCTTTTTGTTCTGACCATTTATTTGGTCTAGATTTAGAATCCTTTAGTTAATGGAGACTTTGAAAACCTATTCCTTTATACATTTGAAAACTTGGGAGTTTAGGGGGGAATTGACCCACTAAATTGAGTTTTTTTTTTTTTTAAGTGTTTATTTACTTATTTGACAGAGAGAGACACAATGAGAGAGAGAACACAAGCAGGGGGAGAGGCAGGCAGAGGGAGAAGCAGGCTTCCCACAGAACAGGGAGCCTCATGTGGGCCTCAATCCCAGGACCCGGGATCATGACCTGAGCTGAAGGCAGACGCTTAACGACTGAGCCACCCAGGTGCCCCACTAAATTGAGTTTTAAGAGGCCCCTGGCTTGTTCTCAAACTTGTACCTTCTTTTAGTTGAGACCTTTGATATTTTAGGTGCTGCCTTTCAGGTTCATAGTCCTCACTATTCGAAGCTGACATGCTCACTCATTCATTTCACCATTGTCATTGATTCACTGAGCAGCTACAATTAGGTTGAACATACAAAATTACTATTTTTGTAGATTAAAAAAAAGGACAACTCAGTGTTCAATTTCATAAATATTTATTGAGGACCTACCACGTGAGAAGCAATTAAGGTTCAGTTGTATAGGGAACCTAATGCGAGAGACTCCGGTAGAATACTAAACAACAGCTTTCAGAGAGTCACTCTACTGATTTGGTACAATTGTCTATTTGCAAACAATGTTTTATATGGCACTTAATTTTTTTGAAAAGTTGCCAGGTTTGCCAGTCTTGCAGTTAATTTGCCTGATCAACAGAATTGAACAAAATTATTCTTAAGTTTTTCTGGTTATAAAGGAAAAAAGGTGTACATAATTATTGAAAACAAATGGTTAAATAATATGGAAGTCTATAAAATAAAAACTGAAAGTTTTTCCCTTACAGCCTGGAGTAAAGTGTGCTAACAACTTCTATTTTATTCCAGATCACTCTCTCTCTCTCTCTCTTTTTTTCTTTCTTTATTTTACATATGAAATGAAATCTGTAGCTTTTTTTTATCACTCAGAATGATATCATGACAGTTCTCCATACAGAGCGCTTCACTTCTGTAATCAAGACGAGTCATCATGTCCGCTCAATAATCTTTTTAATAGTCACTTCCCACATTTAATTGCTTTTTAATTGAGTACTTCTCAAAATTCATTTTGATTGTGGTGATTGCCCAAAAACATTAAAAGAAGGCTTATAGTCTGCAAACACTTTCATTTAAAACCATCTTTTAAAGGAACATAAGGTACATGCAGCCACCACATGATTTTAGCACAGTGGGTTGAAAACAATACAAAAATAGTCATTCAAATGTCTTATCTCTAACCAACTTAGAATCCTCAAAAAAAAAAAAAAAAAAAAAAAAAAAAAAGAAGGAAAGAAAAGAAAAAGAAAGAAAGAAAGAAAAAAAAGCAACAAAAACAACACCCAAAACCCAAAACCAAACTAGGCTTCCTTGCGGGGGTGGGGGTAGGGAGCATGGGGTGGGTGTGGGAGGAGGGGAGGGGAGATGTGCCGGGGAAGACATAAAATGATGTTGGTGTTTTCATTTTTCTTTTATTGAGATATAGCTGATATATAACATTATATTAATTGCCAGTGTGCAACATAGTGATTTGGCATTTGTATTGTCTCATCTTAATTTTAGAAATGAAGACAATGAACTTTGAATTTCTACATGGAAGTTCACAGTCTCCAAATTTTTCTTAAACCTCTGCCATCTTACACCACTTACTTGCCGATGAACATGGGAGACCAAATGAGAAGGTAGTGTACAAATGTTAACAGAATATATCTGAAATAATGTGTTATGCTTAATTTAACCACCCTTTCCCCCTCTGGACATAGTTGTAGTTGAATATAACACACATATATGGAATAGAATCATATTTTCTGCTAGTAAAAGTTCTGGCTCCTGGGGCAGGCATAAATATGTCAGCATTTTAATAGGTTTCTACAAAAAACATTGACTTCCAGGGGTTCTACCAGCTAACCCGCTGGAGAATACTGGCACAGTTGCAAGGATTTTGTGCCATAGTCAAAAGGTTTGCTGTTTCCTCTGAAATGAAGAAAGAGATTGGACTGGGTGATTCTGAAGGGTTCTTTTCGAGAACATTTAGTTCTTGGGCTTATTTGCAAATCTTTCAGTATCCCATACCCCAGAGACAGAAAGAGCAAAATCTACCCCTACAAATATCAGTTTACTGAGATACCCAAGTATTGATGCCATTGCTAATAAGGTGCTTTTTTGGGCGTGGGGGACATATCTATTTTGCATCTTCCAAACTACAGATGTATTCCTACTTAAGGAAAAAATAGTGTGCACTTGGTCTTTTCAACTTGAACTACAAAAACATTTACTCCTTTATTTCTTTTATATTGCAAGCTCTACTAGTGAACCTAAAATGTTATGGAATTCGATTTAGTGAAACAATAACACAGATAAAGAGCTATGCATTTTGTACCAGATATGCACCAAATCGTGCATCTGTACCAAAAATTACAAGTTATGAATACTATCTGCCTAGAGAAAGACAGGCTTTGTTTTCTTGGGGCATGGAACGTGAACATGAAAGTTTCAGGAAAATACAGGGTTTTGTTCTTTCTCTACCTCCACATTGTATATTAAAAGCTGAAGTATAAATCATTCAGGACATATCGATATGTGTGGAAATCTTACTTTTTTATCTATTGAAAATGATCAATGAAAATGCTTTATAAAGTTACCTAAGACAAAATGATTTTTTAAAAATGCATAATTTCTTTGGTGGTATAATATTAGGAGCTGGCTGTAGCCCTATTCTGTTTTCCTCTCTTTTGGCTTTTTAAGAAGTTAAGAAATCGTTACCCTTAAAATTGCTAGAGTGGTCAAGTGTTGTCATGTTTTGCAGATAGAAATCTGAGTGGAAGACTCTAGGTGCTCAGCTTGAATTACTCTTAAGTCATTTTATACTGATGAGTGATTTTTATATGGAAGGGCCTCAGACTGCTTTATGTCTGCGTTTCTACCTCTGGAAAATATTTAGATGATTGCCTGAAATGTTTTTTTTTTTTAAAAAAGGTCTTTTATTTGTAGATCTGGGAAAATTAAACCAAGACAGGATGATCAGACTATTTCTTTATAAAAGGTACGAGGCACATTCCTTTATTATTAGCACATAGCATTTCTTTGCAAAAAGAATGCCTGTATTTATTGTAGAAAAATCCCAAACCACAAAATAACCCATAACCAATGGCTAGAGGCCCTGGGAAAGATTACCCTAATAACATTTTAGAATCTAGCCTTCCAGTCTTCTGAGTATAAGTGAATGTATGCAGCAGAATGCTTAGAAAGTCAACTAGTGAAGAACCTCCTCTTCAGGGTGAGTTCATTGCCTTTAAGACCTGAAAAGAGAAGTTGCCAGGTCTGAGCTACCCGTGGGCAATCCCTAAACCCATCTATTGTGCTTAGAGGATTAGTTCAATTTGGGCCTCCTGACTTAATGTCCCAGAAGGTAAAATCAACTGTTCCTTATCGGAGAGAGTAAAAGGAAGAGTGGCTGAGCCCTAAAGCAGAAAAGAGGAGGCCAGGAAGTGGCTGTGTGCCCAAGGAAGTCAGAAGAGCTCGGGTCTGGTCATCAGGAAGACTGAATTTAAATACTGAGCACTGTGTGACCCTGGTTGCATTGGCAACTTCTCTGGGCACCGGTTTTCCCATTTATGAAATGAAGGGATAGCAGATAAGGGAGAATGGAATGTGGGAGAGAGACGATAGAAATATCTTAGGCAGGGGCGCCTGGGTGGCTCAGTCGGTAAAGCAGCTGACTCTTGACTTTGGCTCAGGTCATGATCTCAGGGTTGGGAAATTAAGCCCAGTCTCAGGTTCCACACTCAGCAGGGAGTCTTCTTGAAGATTCTCCCTCTCCCTCTATCTCTACCCCCATCCCCCTCATGCACACACACTTTCTCTGTCGAATAAATAAATAAATCTTTTAAAAAATTAAGGCGTACTTCCTAGTTAATTGGAAAGATTGGCCTGAGAAAGAACTATATTTCTAAATTGAGTGGTGGTGGGTAAGTGGGAAGAGATGAGGAAGGAGAATATCTTAATAGAAGGTTTGGATAAAATTTGGATCTCATTTAATTTCTTCATTCAAGATCTAGATCTGTGCTGTCCAATATGGCGGCCTCTAGCCACGTGCAATGACTGAACACGCAAAACATGACTAGTCTGAATTGAGATGGGCCATAAGTGTAAAAGACATGCTGGGCTTTGAAAATTTAGAACCTAAATTGTAAAATATACCCTTAACAATTTTAAAATATTGATCCAGTGTTGAAATGATAGTATTTTAGCTATATCATATTAAATAAAATATACTAAGAAAATTTATTTTACCTGTTTCTTTTTAAAATTTTTTTAATGTGGCAACTGGGAAGTTTCAAATTACATATGGGGCTTGTATTCTATTTCTATTGGACAGTGCTCATCAAAGATGTTAAACTAATGGAATGTACTTTGGGAAAATGTGCGATCGCTAACCTGTACGTGGATATAGGAGATGTTACAGTTGTAAGAACGGTCTACTAGAATGAGTGTCATTAGAAACCTAGATATTTTGGGATGCCTGGGTGGCTAGTCATTTAAGGGGTTGCCTTTGGTTCAGGTCATGATCCCCATTAAGCCCCAGATCTGGGTCCTTTCTCTGTGGGGAGGCTGCTTCTCTCTCTGCCTGCTCTGCCTGCTGCTTCCCTTGCTTGTGTTCTGACAAATAAATAAATAAAATCTTAAAAAAAAAAAAAGAAAAAGAAAAGATACTTCACAGATAAGAGAAAAGCGGGAAATGGGAATAAGTAAAACACTTGAAGGAGAATAATGGTAACAGGTTTACAACTCTGTTTGAATGTAAACTCCTGCATAACAAAAAGCATTTGGAGGTAATCTGCAGGGAAACTTGCTGGAACCACCCCTTTTGTAGTGACTATTTTATCTGTGCCTTTTGTCGACTCTCTGAAATAGAGTTAGGCAAGAGGATGGGGTGTGAGAGGGGAAGAAATGGGAACTGGTTTACAAAACGGGTTTATAGACTTCATAGGCTGAGCTCACACCACGGAAAGGAGTTAGTAGTATGTGTCAATAAGTGATTACAACTTCTCTGACAAGCTGAAGGCATTTGTTAAATCACAACTCATATTCCTGGTAAATGTTCTTTACTTTGTACAGATGAATCACTTACTTCCAGAAAATAGTACACTTACTGTACATCCCCTCAGTTCAGTCCTACTAATTAATTCAGGTAGCCAAGTAGGGTCAGATTTCATGGTAACATGACACCCTAAAAGGACACCAAAAATGTCCTAAACACCATATTCACTGGTTTGTGGAGTCTTCGTAAATTGCAGAGCCCCACTTGACAGAAATAACCTTCCCTTTGACATTTTCTTCTCTATCCCCTCCTGGGTGCAATATCAGAGTCTGGTCATGGTTCTGACCCGTCTTGGCAGGGAGGGAGCTCAGAGTCAGTTGAAGAGCCAAGGTTCAAGTGCATAGTAGGTTCTCAATAAGTGAGAGCTATTGTGTCTTTTTCCTGAATATTTTCCTTCACCCAAAACCTAAATTAAAGCTTTCTCCTCTCCATGTGCTGTAAGATTGTGTCTACCGCTTTAGTGATAGAAAACCACGAATGCCACACCTGAACTCCTCTTCAGAGGTACAGTGTAATCACTGTGGACGTTCTCTTGGCCTGGGATTCTGGATAACACACAGATGTTTCTTCGTCCCGTATCTTCCTCTGAGACCTCATGTCCCTTCTCCATTTTTGCCAGGCCAGCTTCACAGATGTGTGCCTGGGTCTTCATACCACCTGTCCTTACAGGCTTTGCCCACCCCAGCGCTCTGGGAACACTCAGAAGCCACAACGTTAACAAATCCCAACTCTGGCTTAGTTTGGGTTTGTGTGGGAATTCTGGGAGACCACGAAAGTTTGATGACCAGATAAAGATAACTTTCCTTTTTTTTTTTTTTAGAGATTGCTTTACTGGGCCGCCTGGGTGGCGTGGTAGGTTAAGTCAGACTCTTGGTTTCTGCTCAGGTGGCGATGTCAGGGTCATGAGATTGAGCCCAGAGTTGGGCTCCACACTCATCATGGAGTCTGGTTGAGGCTCTCTCTCTCTCTTCCTCTGTCCCTTCCCTACATGCTCTCTCTCTCACTGTCTCTAAAATAAATAAATAAATCTTAAAAATAAATTAATAAATAAAGACTACTCTACTGAGGCGTGATTGACCTACAAAGCTGCACACATTTGTCGTATACAACTTTCTGTAATCAACAAAAAAGCAAGAGAGGTTATGTTGATAGTCTTTAGCTTTGGGTCTTTTTGGAGGTCATGTCACCTCCATGACTCAATTCCTTCATCTGTAGGATGAGTGATCTGGACTTGATCTCTAAACTTTCCAGCACTTAGATACTGAGCTTCTAGAATGCAATAGGCATGGAGAGGAAAGCATGGGCTCATAACATTCTTCTAACTTTTCAAGTGGAACAGCGTTGCTTGAAGCAACATAGTGGGAATGGATTAGCTTTCTCAGAAAGTTCACATTAAGGGTAAATTTCAATAGCTGTAACAAATCGATACCAGGTGAGCAAAAGCTTGCCATCACTGACACTTCCGTGTATTTGTTCCTATTTTTGCTACTGAACTGATTATTTATCATAAATCATGTGATTTATTGATCATAAAAATCATGCTGATTTTAAATTTTATCTATTAACCAAAAAAGCTTTATCTGCTTGTTAAGAATTAAACAAATCCTTAATATATGCCCATCGTAAAAAAATTCAAACAATGGAGAAAATGAAAAGAATCTAGGAAAAACCAAATGACCCAAATCGTGATCCTCCAGAAATAATACTTTTTAGAATTTTATTTAGGGTCCTACTGTGTTTGACCTTCCCTAAATGAGACCAAACTATAAATGCTCTTTTGTAACCTGCTCTAAAAAAAATCTTAAATATATTGTAGATACCTTTGTTCAATAATGACTGTTGATGTAGAATAATCGTTTGTAATGGCCATATTCCATTGTATTGCTATATTATAATACATTATTTATTCCTTTCATGATGGACATTTAAGCTATCTTTAATTTCCTACTATTATAGACAGCACTGTGATGAATGTCAAGCCATACCTAATCTTACAAACATATTCAAACACCCTCAGATACAGAGAACAGACTCATTTTTTTAAACAGGTAATTAGGAGGCAGCCTGTAAATACAATTTGATAATCAGCTTGTCACTGCAATGCCACAATTCCTGATTTGCAAAAGATTAATGCATTGTAACCATTATTTTCCTGAAGGGTGGAAACTTACCCTTAATAACTGGATCTAAAAATTCATTTCATGCTATTAGAGATTGGAAGGTAATCTACAGTATCCTTTCCCCAGCTGAAATGATTATAGTTATTTCTAATTAAACCATCCCTGATGCACACAATAAAACATGTCCTAGCTTCTCATTTCATTTCATTTGAAGGTTCACTGTCATTCATGTTAAAAGCTCTTTGTTTTACTTAAGTCAAAAATACCTTTGACTTGGGCTGACACCATCTCTTCTTGATAATCATTGAAGGTCATGGGTTGGATGAGTAAAAACAAAAGCCAACCATTCCTACAAATTGAGAATTTTTAACTTAAAAAAAAAATCTGACAGCTCAAGCAGATTAAAGCAGTGTGTATGAAGTCATTTAAAAAGAATTTTTTGAGAACATTTCCTCTTCAACCCTGTACCTCATCCAGTGTCTGGGACATAATATGCACTCATTTGTTGCTGAAGAAATGGATGTATGAATGAATTGTGGTTTGTAACTTAAATATTGGCAAATATCTGAACTGGTAGAGCCGCTTATATCTATGATTAGAATAATCCATATGAATTACCATACAATTGTGTTTTCTATACTTATGCATGGGGCGAATGTTTTCCACTAAACATAACTCACTGGTTTTATCATTCTCGGGATCTGTGGTTTATGGAAAGCATGAGCAAGCTGTGTTCTCTGGGCCAAACCTAGTCTGTTGCTTGCATTAGTAGAGCCCATGAGATGAGAATGACTTTAAAAGCATTTTAAAATGGTTTAAGACAACCAAAGGAGAATGATGCTTTATGACAGGTGAAAATCACCTAAGATTTTAATTTCATCGAAAGAAAATTGTACCGTAACATTTTGTAATGTATCATGGTTACTTTTGTGCTACCTATAGAGGTGAGTGGTCCATAAAGCCTAAAATAATTACTATTTGGCCCTTTATCAAAAATTTTGCTACTCCTAGTTTAGGTTTGTCTCAGGTTGGGCTGCTGCAAGAGAATATCATAAACCGGGTGGCTTATAACAACAGACATTGATTTTGCACAGTTCTGGAGGCTGGGATGTTCAGAAGAACCAGTTTGAAACTGCACAGGCAGTTTCAATGTTTGGCAAGGGTGGGCTTTCTGGTTTGTAGATGGCTGTCTTGTCTCTTTGTCCTCTCAAGGCAGAAGGGTGGTGGGAATGTTCTGGAAGCTCTTTTATAAGGGCACTAATCCCACTTCATGAGTGCTCCACTCTCAGGACCTGATCAGCTCCCCAAAACCCCACCTTCTAACACCTTCACACTGGAAGTTAGGACTTCATCATATGAAGCTTGGGACACAGGAACATTCAGTATAAAGCAAGGTCCAAAACTATTTCTTGGGTGTGGAGGAGGGTATTGCTCATCTAGCAGCAAGAATACTTTTGGGTTACTAGCGTTATGGAATGTTAGGGCAATGTACTAAAATGACAGGTAACTAGGCAAAGACAAGTCACGAGGCAGTATGCCTATTTTGTCAACAATTTGTAAATAATGGTGGTAGCATGTTTTCTTTTCTCTTTAACCCTCTCTAATTGAGGAGGCCAATCTTATGCAGTGCAAAATGTTATTTGAGACTACATCAACACAACAGCGTTTCTAATGGCAGGATTGCTTAGAACCGCCTTAGATAGGGCCTAATGGTTCACTTGTGACTCTTCTGGCCTTGTCTGCCCCCCTGGTCTTACAGGCTAGGGACACTAATGGTTCTTCAGATAGCCTGAGGCATGATTTTAACATTTGTCCTCTCTTGAACTTCTGTGGAATATCAAAGGGGTTTAATCTGTACTCTAATATAGGAAATTATTGAATTCTTCTATGTGTTTTAGGTTTGAGATTTTATTTTTATTACTTTCTTTTTCTTCTATAGCCAAAACACTCATTTGTACCAGGCTCCTGAGTGAAACCAAGGATTTCACTAGGAATTGAATAGTTCAATTATTGTTATTGGTGTAACTCTGATTATAAAAGAAAGAGAGGGATGCCTGGGTGGCTCAGTCAATTAAACCACTGCCTTTGGCTCAGGTCATGATCCCAGGGTCCTGGGATCAAGTCCTACATTGAGCTCCCTGCACAGCGGGGATCCTGATCTCCCTCTGCCTGCTGCTCACCCTGCTTGTGCTCGCTGGCTCTTTCTCTCTCTCTGACAAATAAATAAATACAATCTTTAAAAAAATTTTTTTAAAAATAAAAGAAAGAGAAATGATCTTATATTCACATATATCCTCTTTCCTTGAGTTTCCTTCACTCATTTTTAATACAATATCAAGTTCCTCTCAACTTTAACATGGATCATTTTTTTTAGAGAAACAACTAGTAAACTGATCAATGTATCTATGTATCTATGTATGCATCTGTGTATGTATGTAGGTATGTATGTATCTATTATCTATTCATGATCTATCTCTTTATTTTAAGGAATTGACTTACGAGTTTGTGGGGGCTGGCAAGGCTAGAAGTCCAGTAGAATTTGGTGTTAGAATCTTTAATCTAAAGGGAGTCTGGAGACAGAATTCTCTTTTTCTTGGGGGAAACTCAATCCTTGCTTTTAAGGCCTTTAATTGTTTGGATGAGTCTTACCTACATTAGGGAGATAATTTGCTTTACTCAGAGTCTATTGATTTAAACAAGCATCTAAAAAAATACCTTCACCTCAACATCTAGACTGGTGTTTGACCAAAGAACTAGGTACTGTAACAGCCAAACTGACATGTAAAATTAACCATTACAACTATGTAAATGAAATAAATGCAAATAGATGTGTTATGCAAATATATATAAATAAGTATAAGTGTACATATGATACATGTAACACCTTTCTCTTTGATTAATTATGCCAATTTCAGTTTTAAATTGAAAGGCAGCTTGACTTTAAAATCCTGAGAGTGTACAGCACTCTTGTGATACTGAATCTTGACTCCTTAGGTTCTTTTCCAGTTTGGGTTTATTTGCTTATCCAGATTCTATAAATTTATGGTTGATATGGTAGTGTGGTAGACAGAGTAATGATCCCTAAAGATGTCCACATTCTAATCCTGCAACCTGTGAATATGTTACCATCCAGGGCAAGAGAGAGTTGAGGTCACAGATGAAATTAAGGTTGTTCATCAGCTGACTGTAGAATAAGGAGATCATCTAGATTGTCTCAGTGAGTCCACTGTAATCACAAGCCCGTAAATGTGGGAGAGAGAAGCAGAAGAGGACATTGGAGTGATAGGATATACTGTGGACGGAAGCGAGTGCCCCTAAATTTATATGTTGGAACTCTACCCCACCCAATGTGGTGGCATTTGGAGATGGGGCCTTTGGGAGGTAAGTAGGGTTAGAGGTCAGGAGGGTAGGGCCCTCATGATGGAATTAGTGTCCTTATGAGAAGAGACACCAGGGAGCTTGGTCTCTCTCTTTCCATCATGTATGGACACATTGAGAAGGTGGTTATCTCCAAGCCAGGAAAAGAGCCCTCACCCATCCCTGCTGGTACTCTGATCTGGAATTTCCAATCTCCAGAACTGTGAACAAGTACACATATATTGTTAAGACACTCAGTGTAGTATTTCACTGTAGCACCTGAACTGACGAAGATGGGATGTGAGAAGAACTTGACCCGTTGTTGCTGCCTTTGAAGACAAAGGAAGGGGACCATGAGCTTAAAAAAAAAATCAGGCATTTCTGGAAGCTGGAAAAGTCAAGGAAGCAGATTTTCCCCAGATCCTCCAGAAAGGAACTCAGCCCACTAGCCCCTTCATTTTCACCCTGGAAGACCCATTTCTGACTTCTGACCTAGAGACCTATACAATACTAGATTTGTGTTGTTTTAAGCCACTAAATTTGTAGTAATTTGATATAGCAGCCATAGAAAACTAATGTTGATACTAAGGATCAGATAAGCAGGGTTGAGTACTTAATATTTCAACAAATTCAAGTACATCAAAATTCAGGCCATTGTTGGGGTGCGTGGGTGACTCAGTCAATTAAGTGTCTGCCTTTGGCTCAGGTCATGATCCTGAGGTCCTGGGATTGAGCCCCATATTGGGTTCCCTGCTCAGCAGGAAGTCTGCTTCTCCCTCTCCTTCTGCAGCTCCCCCTGCTTGTGCACTGTCTCTGTCAAATAAATACAATCTTTAAAAAAAAAAAAATCAGGCCATAGTTACTAGAACTAGAGGTAAAGATGCTTTAGGAATTTTGCAAGCAGGGCGCCTGAGTGGTTCAGTCCGTTAAGTGTATGCCTTTGGCTCAGGTCATGGTTGCAGGGTCCTGGGATCGAGTCCCACATCAGCCTCCCTGCTCAGTGGGGAGTCTGCTTCTCCCTCTACCCTTCCCCACTGCTCCTGATCTCTCTTTCGCTTTCTATCAAATAAATACATAAAATCTTAAAAAAAAACAAAACAAAAAACAGAATTTTGCAAGCAGATGTCTTGTCAAAAGCACTAAAGACTCCCATGATTTTGTTCTGTTGTTCAGGACATGTATTTTAAATGTCATTAAGGGAATCTCTTTGGGACTTTTATTTTAGTATTATCAAATAACTTACAAAGATAAGATCAAGAGTTTATTTGCAACTAATTTCCACCTGCAGATTTCAGAGCAATATATTGACTTCTGTGATCCTGATATAATTAATTTTTGAGAAGTCCTATCTTTTGCCATAGTTTCTAAAAACAGAAAGGAAATAATTGTATACAACTCAGTTATTGTATACTCAGTTATTTGGTAACATTGTAATAACCATGCTTACTTTATGCTAAGGTTACATTATTTCATTTAATTCTTCTAACCACTCTGTGAAATAGTGATTCTGAAAGGGGGCACAGTTTCCACAGTGTCCAAAGTGCCACAGGGTATGGTGGCATCTGAACACAGGCAATCAGAGTCCTCAAGGTGTGATTTATTTATTTTTTTAATATTTTATTTATTTGACAGAGAGAAATCACAACTAGGCAGAGAGGCAGGCAGAGAGAGGAGGAAGCAGGCTCCCTGCTGAGCAGAGACCCCCCCCCACCATGCGGGGCTCGATCCCAGGACCCTGGGACCATGACCTGAGCCGAAGGCAGAGGCTTTAACCCGCTGAGCCACCCAGGCACCCCTCAAGCTGTGATTTAAACCATTTTACACAGTTACAGGGACTGTAACTACACCCTACACTTAATTGTAGGCTTAGTATCTAGTACAGTAAAAAGTAAATAGGATTTTAAAACAGGTAAGATGGGGTTCTCAGCAGGATTCTAAAATTTATCTGTCTATCATCTTTTTATCTTTCGATCAGTCTTTTTTAGTCTGAGTTGGAGAAGAAGATTCTGAAATCAGATAGGCTGGGATTAGAAATCATGAAGGAAAGAGACAGAGGGCTTGCTTTCCTTCTATAATATATCTTGCTTTTTCCCAGGGGAGCCTTAAGAAAATGGGTTTTATTCACTGGTTTAAGGTATGCTTTTATTATTTACCTCCCCTCCTCCTGCTGTCCACGATGAAGAAACTGTGGTTAGTCACCACAGTGACCTTTGCCCCACCCTGGAAGGAGCATGCAGTATAAGGACAAATTCTCTGAAACAGGATTGAGAAGACCTGTGTTCAAATCCTGGCATAGACATACAATTTAATCTCTCCCCTTTCAGTTTTCTTGTCTACTTATACTCCACTTTTCTGGATGGTTTTAAGTATTAAATAACATAGTTAAAGCATTTAGCACAGAGTACGTATTCAATAAACTTAGGAGAATGGTTTTTTGCCCTTCCTCTCCCCCTGCTCTTCTAGAGCCTTTCACCTCTTTCCCTGTGTTGGAGACCTAGAGCTGCCACATCCTAGTTTTGTGGTCTAAGGCAAGTTCGTTAATCTCTGTGACCTGTTAATTTTTTTTATCTATAAAATGAGGAACAAAAATATTGGCTCTGGCAGCCTAGAGCAGCTTTTCACCCCTTTCTTTCTTTCTTCCTTCCTTCCTTTCTTCCTAGCTTTCTTTCACTTTCCTTTTTTCAAATCAGAAGAAAGTACATCTATGGACTCCTTGACTAAGTCACTCTTCAGCTATGAATGAGAATGCTAATAAACAACTTGGAAGTTGTTATAAAATTAATAGCAAAACACTGTACATATGTTGCCATGGGGCATATAAGATTCCTAGATTTAAATTTCTTCTTGTCTTGCTCCTGATTAAAACCTATGAGTGGCTTCCCATTGACCTTAGAATGAACTCTAAATTCCCTAGCAAGCCTTCATGTAAGTCCCACCTATGTCTTCAGTGTTCTCCGAAATGCCTCTTTCTCAACCGTTGTTCTTCTTAGTATTTCATGTATATACACTGCATTTCTTTCTATGCAAAGGTCTTGGCTTGTGCTATCAACCTTTCTTTCCTTTCCCACCTCTCCTGTCTCAACAATTTCTCCAGTCTTCAAATTTCATCTTAAAAGTCACTTCCTTTAGAGAAAGGCCTCTGTCCTTCTGATCATTCTCCATCCAACTAGATCAGTTACCATCTCATCTACACTTGATAGTTGTTCATTACTTTTTTCTTCATAGCATTTGAGTCCATTTCAATTAAATCCTCTTTTGTATAATTATTTGTTTGATTTTTATTCCCTTGAAAGGCGTAAGACTTGTTCACCCACACACAGGCTTGGAACATATGATTTACCCAGTACATAGGTATTGAATGGACACCAAATATGTTTTTATGGGTGATAAAGCTAAGACATAGAGAGGTTAGCTAATACATGGGGGCTCAAACAGATGACCAAGGGCAAAGGCAGCCCTTGGATTTAAGTTCTTTTGATGCCAAGGTTCCTGCTTCAGTATCTTCCTTTTTTGTTTCTGAGAAGAATTTGATTTGTTTGAAAAGTCTAATAAAATGATAATTGAGACAAATGACATCTTTAAGCATTATCAAAAAGTGATTCCTGCCTATATCCTCTTATGAAACTGCCCCAACAAGGAGACTATATTAAAAAAATTTCTTTAGAAGGTTACCAATATAGTGATGGCTCATAAACTGTTATCAGAGGAATATGGACAAAAGAAAACAGAAAAAATATCCTGTCTAATAAAATTGCCTAATAAACTTGAGGAGATCCATAACAGTTACTTCTGTTGTGGGAAGTAGATAAATGGGATCATTAAATAATTCCCTGATTATAAAACCAATATTGTAGTCAGCTATGGCTTCAAAGACTTGTTCTTCTTAAAAATTCTGTAGTAAGAATTCTGTATGGAGAATATTGCATTAGAATACGCGTAATAAATCATCCTGGGAAATCAGTGGTGTCCTCTCCACCCGGATCCAGCTTCCAAGTTTCAGTTCTTACCTCATCAATTGTGATAGTGATCAACGGTGGTTACATTCATTTGTCAATTGGGCTGCCATAAACAAGTGTCACAGACTGGATGACTTAAATAAAATAAATTTATTTTATCATGGTCCTAGAGGCTAGAAGACTGAGATCAAGGTGTTAGCAGGATTACACTTTTCTGAGACCTCTGCCCTTGGCTTGTAGATAACCATCTTTTCCCTGTATCTTCATATGGTCTTTCCTGTATGTGTGAGCGTGTATATGTGTGTGTGTGTGTGAGCGTGTATGTGTGTGTGTGTGTGTGTGTGTATGTGTGTGGCTTACTCTCCTTTTTTTTTTTTTTTTAAAATAATGACACCAGTCATACTGGAGTAGGACCTACTTATATGACCTCATTTTGCTTTAATTACCTTTTAAATTATAATTTAATAATAATTAAATAATTTAATATCTCCCCAAATAGTCACATTCTGAGATAGTGGGAGTTAGGGTTTCAACATATGAATTTTGGGGAAAAAATCCAGGCCATAATAGTGATATTCAGAATACTTAGCCCATGTGGCACAGGTACAGACCGATTGGAAGAGATGCTGGGCATAGTTTGGGCAAGGTACTGAGGGCCCTCTGCTGTACTTTAGTTGTAGGAATGTAAGACATGAGGGGACATGATCCACTGTGGAAAGAGACCTGGGAGATTAGGAGTAGTGGCTATTTACCAACCAGTAGACACATATCTCAATGTTTTAACACCAAATATGGCATTTTGGGACCAACCAGCTGAATGTCTGTCTTGACACATAGGAGGCATTTCACCATCCATTTTGAGTGCATTAAGTACAGTCTTACTTTCTTGGAATCATTGCTAAAGTTGAGCCTCTACATTAGGCAGGATGGGGAAGAGATCCCAGATGTGTGATACACTCCAGTTATGAGCAGGAAGAGTGTGGGGGCTTCTCTTCAACTTACCAGGGTTTTAATTATGTTCTATTAGACAATACTAGGTGGTAGATGGGGTAGGGCGGGGAGAAATGGTCATTGAAAGGCAGTGAGCAGGGGAGTGACCTCAAAGGAGCTTGCAGAAAACTGGGGATGTGTGGACAATGTGGGAGAGGCAGGAGACTGGGACCCAGTTAACCAGTTAAGATGCTCTAACAAGGACCCAGGCATGGGTGGGTAAAGGCCTTAATTAGAGAGGGTGCAGTGGGAATGGAAAGAAAGATGGGTTGGAGAGAGGGAGAATGTGGAGAGTCTGTGAGAAGTGTAAGTCATTCCAGTGCCCACTTTCAGCTCTCCTAGTAGAGGGAAGAACTTCCCACTGCTGGTTCTCAGGTAGTCCCAGCAGCCACAACTACCAATACTGTACTTTTCCTTGTCTCAGTTTAATGAGGGGAGACTGATGTCAAGGCTTGTTTGGCCTTTCCAAGGCCCAGCAAGGGAAAAGATGCTTTATAGAGAGCCTTGAAAGTGACAGAAGCATGAAAGAGACTTCTTTCTTATGTTAGTTGTTTTTAGACAAGATTGGACGTGTTCAGGGTGATGTGACCCTAGACTGTTAGTTGTTTTCAAGTCTGAGAGTTATAAATTGGTTTAGGAAGTTAAGGCTGGTGCCACAGGGGGAGATGGTCAAATTCTGAACTAGGCAGGGGCTCTGGGTCAGCATCTGTATGCTGATAAGATAACAAAAACATTGTTATCTAGTATCATATGCATCAAAATGAAGTAAATTAAAGGAAAATGTAAAGTACATTGTACAGGCAATACGTAGACATGGCAAAATCTTGAAGGTGGTATGCAAATCACTGAAGTTTGGGAAACACTGATTTGAAGGAATGACTATCAAATAAATTTGGCAGGACTTGGAGTTGGGAAATCTGGATTCAGATCATGACCATGCCATTTACCAATGGTAAGTGTTTACCTTGGTGGTAAAAAGGGAAAAGCGTTCCCGAATCAGCTTATCTCCTAGTCTTGCCGTGAGTACTCATTGACTCTTATTTGTTTACTCATTCAACAAACTTGATCAGATCTGTACTACATGGAGGTGAAGGGAAAAAAAAAAAACATTGTGTAGTCAAAATCAGTTATTGCTAGAGGGAGAAATAAGCTTTTGAATTTTTTGCATGGTGATCTGGCGTTTAAATTTAAACTCTCAAGGGCAGCCCTCTTTCATCTCAAAAGGTCACTAGATTAGGTTTAAAACGAGAGGGGCACTAGGTGGCTCAGTCAGTTAAGCATCTGTCTTCGGCTTGTGTCATGGTCCCAGGGTCCCGGGTGGAGCCCCACACTGGGCTCCCTGCTCAGTGTGGAGTCTGCTTCTCCTCTTCCTTCCCGCTCACTTATGCGCTCTCTCTCTCTCTCTCTCTCTCTCTTTCTCAAATAAATAAAATATTTTAAAAAATTAAAATGAGTTATTTCCTTTCTCCACAAATATGACAATAAAGTGAGTGTTAGCTGGTGAGAACATTAAAATCAGAAACAGAAGTTACCAGTTTCATTTAGCAGCTTGAACACATAGAAAATCCACCTTTAACCCGCTCTTATTATTTATACAGTGCTGGGAATACACGTGACACCTTGCAAAGTGAAAGTAGAAATGACAAGGTCCTTTCCCTGAGGAGCTCCAACCTAAACACTGTTGAACAAGTTGCTGCAGCACTGTAGTGGAGTGCATAACTGATATGATGGGAGAAGTCAGGCTAGGGCTCTGGGCTGAAGATGTAGAAAATGAGTCATTCAAAGCCAAGGGGTTTGGGCCTGAGAAAACAGAAGGAAAAGTTGCTCCAGATATTTCAGTGGGTTGAAATAATAAATGTGGGGCAAAAGGACTCACAGAGAAGTGTCAAGTGTGCTCACCAACAAGTGGCCCAAAAAGAATCCACTGAATATAGTTTCCTTTATTCCTTGTCATTTGCCAGTAGCTCTTGGAAATGTCTCTTCCTGATCTGCCCCAGTGAATACACTGTTTTGTCTTTGTCTATGTACAGACAAAGGATGAGATGGGCAGCTGGCTATACTTTCAGGGACGTGGGGTCAATTTGACAGAGAGACCATAATGAGGGGGGTAGAGTTCAAGTTCATCCCAGTGTTGGCTGTGAATCAACAAGTGTTATAAAAAACAGAAAGTTATCTAAATCCCTTGATTGTTCATGACATTGACCAGGCAGCCCGGCATGCTAATGGGGCTGTCACCATGGACCCTGTCTATGCCACCTTCACTCTGTGTTCACCCTGCTGGGACCAGAGACGGTAGTGAAATCATCATGGCGTCCTTTCTGCTAGGGCTCTGGCTCTTCTAGCTTTCTGCTACTTTGAGTCATAATAATCACCTTCAAAGTTAATATTTGAGGAGCATCTAGTCTTTGCCAGGCACTGTTTGAAGCACTTCGCATATAATACCTCCTTGGTCCCTCCTAACCAGTAGTAGCAGAAAACTCCACTTTACTGCTGAGGAAGTGGAGACTCAGAAAAGTGAAGTAGTTCCCTCAAGATCACTTAGCTAGTAAGTGGTAGAGGAGGGATTCGAACCCAGGTTTTCTTGCCTTGGCCCTTCTTCTTAACCACCTCACCACTACCACATCCCAGTAGGCCTTACTGAAGCTGGGAGAAGGTGAGAGGGTGGGAATCAGGATCATAGAAGGAAACTCCTAGACTCATCCCCTCTCAGCCCCCATCTCCAGAAAGAATCCCCTGAATGTCCTCCTGACAAATTGTTCCTTTGCTTCTCCTCAGACGCTACCAGTGACCTGGAACTTGGTGCCACAGGAGGCATCCTCGTCCATTTTTAGATAGCTCTAATTGTTACTCAGCTATTCCATATTTTGAAAATAAATAATTTCTCTTCCTACCTTCACCTACTTGTCCTAGTTCTGTTTTCTGGAGCTCCACCAAGTAACAGTGTTCTTTCTTCTGATGGACAACCCCTTAAATATTTGAAGATCTGAGGGATCTGGGAACCGTCTCCTGCTCCACCCCAACCCTCTCTTCCTACTTGCAGCAGAAATGCAGGATTTTATTCTCTAAATGTGACAGACCTTTGCATTCCTTTGTGTGAGTAGCTAATTATTTGTCTTCTTCGTCCAGAAGGACTTGGTCATACACATGCAAGTCTAGCTCTGGGTTAGGGTTTGTTTGCCTGGAACAGCTGCCACACCTCTTGCATTTTTCGTACTTTATTATTCGGCCTCATTCCCTCAGCACACGGGCTTCTTGCATGGCCTCGGCCAGGCCTTGGTGTTAAACCATTAAGACAAATCATTGATCTCTTCACAACTTAACAACAATAGGAGAGGAACACACGATAGTAAAAAACTAGTTCTGTGAAGATGGAGGGCTACCATGTAGAGAAAAAAAGAGGACATGAGTTGATTTGAGATATCAGGAGGGAGGACCTTGAAAGAGGTAAAGGGGCTCCTGGTGTGGATTGGGTGAGAGTAAAGTGCTGGATACTTGTAAGGATTGGCCGGTGGCAGAATAATAAACAAAAATAACTTTGGCGGTGACTTATGGTATTACTGCTTCCATTTGAGGAAGGTAAAGATTACAGAGTATATAGGATGACATGATTTTTTTTTTAAATTAGGAATTATAACTGGCTATACAAAATGTGAGTTTGGCAGTTGTCTGTATAATATTACATTTTTGGTAGAAATTTCCAGGGAACCCAAGGACTTCTGTGTTTCAGTGAAACAGTTGAATTTTACAAAGAATATTGCCTCTTCAGGAAAGCTTTGTTACTGGAACTGATACCCTTTGGCTTGAGAACAAGGCTCCTCCCCTTCCACTGGGGAGTCTCTGTTGCGTGTTAGAACGTGAACTGGCCCAGCCTGCATAGGTCACTAAGCTGTTACATGACTGTGGGGAAGACTTCCTCTTTTGAGACCTGTTTCCTCATCTGTGAAGTGAGGGAGGTAGACTAAGGTTCTTTCCAGCTCAGAGGATCCGAAGTTCTTATTTTAATGTAGTGGTTTCCTGATATATAAAGGTCTAGTATGGGCATAAATCACCCATTTCTCCTTGTGACATCCACCGTGTTACTGATTAAATTATCCATTGCAATTTTCATGCCCTTTGCCAGAGGAATTATACATTCATATCCTTGCTGGGCCCTTAGGGTGGACAAAGTATATTTCCCTGCCCCTTGGCTTTAGATTTGGTCTAGTGCTTTGACTAGTGAATTGTTAGCAGATATGACTAAGCAAAAGTTTGAAATATGCCTGCGTATGTCGTGGGTGCTGGTCCAAAAGGGATGTGGGAAATTGATCCTAGACAGACCAGCCTTAGACAAATGCACAGCTTAGAGCCAGCCTGGCGTACGTCAGCTGAATCCCTAACAGGTATTAAATGCTTTATGATTTGTTTGTTTGTTTGTTTTGCTGCTGAGATTTTGTAGTTGCTTGTTTTGCAGGGTTAATTAATCATGAACGTAAGACATAGTCAACGTGTGACCTGACCTAAATCTTTGTTCTCAAAGGACATCACACACTTGCTCCTTCCAAATCTTGTTGAATGTTGATATTCTTTTATTTATGTGTGTGGTCTTTGACTTATTTGTATACATTTTCATCAAGGCCTTAATGCCCTTTAGTGGCCAACTTTTTAGGTTGGTTTGGATTTTTGTTTCACAGAGATGTCTGTCATTCCAGATGGTTTTGTTATTCAACCTATTTATTATACTTATGAGGGGAATCCCAAGCCTCAGAGTTGAACTGACCCTTATTATTCTCATCAGCTACCTGAATGCAGGGTTATGATTGAAATACACACAAGGAGTCAGAGCCATTGAACTGTGGACTCCTTACTCTCAAGACGGACTCCTCGTTCTCATCCACCAACTTCGTCTGAAATGCTTAACTAGCTGGCATTTATTTACTGCTGCCCATTGTGGGGCGGGGGGTGGTGGGGGGGGAAGGACCACAGCAGAGAAACAGTGGTGTCAGCAGTCTTTGGGGGCTTAAGAGTCTTGAGAATTAATGGATTCTTTTCTATCATGCTGTGTTCCAAAATTAATCTGGTTTCTGCCTGCCATGAACTGACACAGATTGTTGTTATATGGTTATTTAAGGCACAGAATTTACCCTCCACAATTAGGCTTTCGCCCGCTCTTCCATTTTAAGATCAAACAAAGCAATCCCCTGTTTATATCCTCGAAAGCTGTGGGCTGAGATGCCCATTAGCCCTCTCATACTTACTTTTCTGCCCAACTGCTACTGGCTCTTTTGGAATTTGATGGATTCACACTGTGTCCCCAACACATCATTATGCTTGCTTAAGGAGAAGTGGATTAAATTTAAAAACAGTCTCATATAACTTGAAGAACGAAAATTCATGCTGTGGTCATCTCTAGTTCTTTTAGAAGAATTCCGTTGCATCACATCTGTCATGTTATGTGATCACGTTCCCTTGTCACTATTCTGCAAGCTTTCTAAGCTCAAACTCAGAGCATTTAGTCTATAAAGTCGTCGTGGTTGAGGTAACCAAAAAAAAAAAAAACCAAAAAAAACCACAAACCCAAAAGACAAAAACGGGGATGGTAGGGACTTTATGGTGAAACTAATCAAGGAAAAAGCATTTTGGTCAAACATAGGTTTTGAGCTTGTGTTTTCTTTGATAAGAAGAAAGAGATTTTTACTCTATAGGTGGTAGTGATGCTGTCTCTTTCCCAGGTATGACAGGACATTTCTTGCGTACGTAGGGAGTAGCTCCAGATGGAAAGTGGGAGAGAAACGAGGCACTTAGCCCTTTTCAGAGGGTAGAGGAACACTTGTGCAGATCACCTTGGGGTTCATGTACATTGAGTGTGTCTCTTGCAACACTACCTGTTGTTGGAATGACACAGCGAATGTTCTAGTCAAATAATGCAAGAGAAACAGAAAACCTGCCTCGTGGAAATGGGACTATAGCATGCAATCTTCGAAACCTGTTTTACAGTTTATTAGGCACTCTCACATACATTAGTGCATTCATTTCTCAAAATAATCCTATAAGTATAGTTATTATTATACCCACATATCAAGCATTGTGTTCTTGGTTAGCTGTATCTCACGATCAATCTTCATTCCACATCTATATGTCTTTCTGCTTTCAGATCAGAAGCTACTTAGAGGACAGAGTTTCAGGTTTTAATTTTTTAGACATCCCTGTGCAGGGCCTATCACATTATGATGATGAAGACGTTCTAGCTCAAAGGTTAAGGGATTTGCCAATATCCACAAGTGGTGAATGGCAGACTCAGAGATTCAAATACTTGCTAATTGCCCAGGCTGATACTCTTTCCACTACATGATAACCATTTTCCTATGCTACTTGTAAACGCCTACATTTTTTTTTTTTTTTGCATTCTGCCTAGCATTTTGTTTTTGTATGTTTTATTATACTCTATGATTTATATTATATTCATGTATGTAGCATGTAGGTACCTTAGTAATTTGGCCTGAAGATTTTAGCAGTGTTCCATTTGCCCCTGTGTAGGCACTCCCTCGGTATATAAAGGAAACAAAGGAACCCTTAGGATCTTCCTATCAGGTTGGGGAAAGACAAAGAGTAGAGAAGATTCCTATGTGTGTGATCCTTTAGCTTAAGTGTTATGAGCATTCTCAATATTACGCAGCTGTAACTGAAACAAGATTCCCTTGTCTTCTCCTTCCAAGTTCCCCCAAAGCAGTGTTTTCAGGTATCACTCTGCCTCTTGTCCCCTGCTCCCAGGCATTGTGTTGTGGGGAGCTGAGTGAAGGAGCCCTTCCAACGTGAAGAGTTTTGCCAATGAAGTTCTTTCCCTAAATTTTGCAAAGAAAAACAATAGGGAAGATTTCCTAATCTGGCTCTCGTTTCTCTCCTAAATGGGGAACTGAATCATTCTAAGTAGTATATAAAATTAATTATAGTTGGCAGAGTGTTGCCAAGCTTGTGGAGTCTCAGGGACTGGTGGGGGGGGGCGGTTAGTTTTTGCCTTCTGCAGTCATATTTTTCCACAAATATGTCTAAAAAATACCCTTGAGCTATTTTTGTTCTCACTCAGCATGGCTTTGGTGTGGGACCTGAGGAAACTGACTTTACTAGGACTGATTTTCCCTATAATGAATGCAGCTGTAAATGCTGATAGATCTCGGCTAATGCTGCATTTGAGATCCTGATACCAGAGAGGAATATCTAATTTAAAGTCCATTTACCCTTATTTCAAAAACATTCTTTTAGTGGTTCTTTTAAATAGCAATCTTTCCTAGTATATGTCAGCCTTTGCTGAGAGAGAGAGATGTTATGGAGGAATTATCCATAATTATGTCACTATTTATCTGCCAAGTATCTGTCAACAAGTGAACTTAAGAATTAAGAACCGTTGGCAACAAAAGGTGTTGTGAAAATGTGAAATCATCTATGAAAATGTATTTGTCTAGCACGATCTATGATTTAACTTACCAGTTTATTTGATTTATACCTAACACCTCAAGAATACTTACTTAAATACAAGCTTAATGATAAAGGGTTAGACTTTGGGGGTTGGAAGATATTATGCAAAGTCAGAGTATGTAAGAATATTTAATATTACGGGAATAAGAATGGAGAATTTTCAGTATGTGCTTCCCAGTCTGTCAATGTCTTATTGTAGAGGCTGGAGTGTGGTACAGTATTGACGAGCCTGGGCGCTGAGCCAGCTTGGTGAGTTTGTGTTCTGCTTTTTACTCTTCTGAGTAGCTGTGTGAACTTTGGTCAACTTGCTTAACTCCCCTTGCCTCAGTAAAATAGGGATCTCATTAATATCTACCCTTAGAATTATTCTGATGATCTAAAAAAGTAATGCATGTAGAACAGTGCCTGGCATAGACTGATAGCCCAATAATTCCAACTATTTTGTATATTTATAGATAATTTAACTAAAAGGGAAATATTTGGTCTCCAAAAGACCAAAGGTCTTTACCTATTTGTTTACTGAAATGTACTAGGAATGGTTCTATCTAGTGTCTCAGAAGGAAGATGGCCCTGCTGACAGCTTGATTTTGGACTTCTGGTCTTTAGAACTGGGAGGTAATACCTTTATGTTATTTTAGTATATGTGCTGCCAAAGCGAGCACACCTTTATGTTATTTTAATGTATTCAGTTCATGGTGCTTGCTATGGCAGCTCTAGGAAACTAATACACCAGTTACTTGGTTATATAGAAATGCCATAGCAATTGCGTTTGGTTGGATTATTTGCCTTGACACATAAATAATAATAGCAAATCTATATTGAGCTTTTCCTATGTGCCAGACAATTTGCTAAGAAGTTAATGTATACGGTCTCATGAAATCCTTACATCGCCTCCATGAGGTACACATTATGTAGGTGAGGAAGCAGAAAGGTTTCAAAATTACTTGCTTAAAGCATAGCTAGTTGGTAACAGAGCTGGGATTCCAGATCTATTTATTCAACTATTAGCCACTAAACTATCCAGCTTCTTAACTGTAAAATGACAACAACATTACGTATGTGGGGTTCTCACAGGGACAGGGATCTTGGTCTCTTTGTGTGTATTCTGTCAGTGTGTATGATTTTTTTGTGTGTATGTATACGGCAGTGTTAATTCTGATCCTGTTAGTAGGGCGCAGACTTGGGATGCCCACTTAGATTTATATTCTTCTCCCATGACTTACCAGCGGCATGGTCCATTCAGCAAGTAATTCGTCCTCTCACGTTCATTTCCCAATCTAGAACATGGGGATGCTGTCATCAGTTTCTCAAGATGTTATGACTTATTATGATGGGAAACCACCTTGGCACAGTTCCTGGCCAATAGAAGGAGGGCGATCAACACTTTTCCTTCTTTCTTTTTTCACTCTTATTAGCCTTGACTGAATAACTGAGTCATTTTAAAGCATTGATTTTCAGTCAGGGGTGATTTTGCCCCCCAGGGGACATTTGTCACTGTCTAAAGAAAACATTTTGCTGCAACTGGGGGAGGGAGGGGTGATGATACTGACATCTATTGAATGGAAGCCAGGGATGCTGCTAAATGAGCTACCTTATAGGACCCAGTGCCCCACAAGAAATAATTATTTAGACCAAAACATCAGTAGTGACAAGGATGAAAAACCACTCTTTTAAGTAATCACAGTGTTACTTTATTATGGAGATGCTACGTGAATCGGTTGTCATTCTCACTGGCTCAAGAATGGGTAGACTGTTCAGGTTTTCTCTTTCCCAGATGACAGGGGCTAAATTGTGGCTCCCCCCTCCCCCATTCATATGTTGAAGCTCTAACCTCCAGGACCTCAGAATGTGACTGTGCTTGGAGACAGGGCCCTTAAAGAGATAATTAAATTACATGAGGTCCCTAGGGTAGGCCCTGATTCAATCTGATTGGTGTTGTTTAGAGAAGAAGAGATTAGGACACATGGGGATATCGGGGATGTGTGAATACAGGGGAAACACAATGTGAGAACATACCCAGAAAGTGGCCGGCCATATATGAGCTAAGGATAGAGGCCTAAGAAGAAACAAAACATGATGACATCTTAATTGTGATCTTCTAGCCTCCAGAACTGTGGAAAATAAATTTCTTTCATTTAAGCCACCCAGTTTGTGATATTTTGTTGTGATTGTCCTAGCAAGCTAATAGATTAGATGTCAATTTGGGTGTGTGCATGCATATTTATTGATAAGGAAGATTTATTCAAGTTAGGATTTGGCCTACTTTCCAGCCTCATCTTTTCCAGTGTACTATTACTCACCTGAAATGGGATTCACTTCCCTGAGAAATGTAATGCATAAGAAATAAGAAAGCTTGAGAAGTTTGATTTTTTAACATATTTTTCTTAATATTTTCTGTTTATACTTGGTTTGACCTAAAATACTTAAACCAATAGATTTTAAAATTCAAACTGATACTTGGAAGCATCTAAAGTGAATAATATGTCACAAATTTTCATCTGATATGGGATGTAGATACAAAATTTGAAGAGACAAGGGCCACCTGGGTGGCTCAGTGGGTTAAAGGCTCTGCCTTCCACTCAGGTCATGATCCCAGGGTCCTGGGATCGAGCCCCACATTGGGCTCTCTGCTCAGGGGGGAGCCTGCTTCCCCTTCTCCCTCTGCCTGTCTCTTTGCCTATTTGTGATCTCTCTCTCTGTGTCAAATAAATAAATAAAATCTTTTAAAAAAAAGATTAAAAAATTTTGAAGAGACAAATACTTTTTAAAGATTTATTTATTTATTTATTTGAGAGAGAGAGAGAGAGAGAGAGAGAGAGTGTGCGCCAGCAAGTGGGGAGGGATTAGAGCGGGAGGGAGAGGGACAAGCAGTCTCCATGCTGAGCACAGAGCCCCATGAAATCATAAGATCATGACCTGAGCTAAAACCAAGAGTCAGATGCTTAACAAACTGAGCCATGCAGGTGCCCCAAGGGATGAATATTTTTCCTAAAATATCAGATGATTAAGTGAATTTATTAGATAATTCAATGAGGAAAACTGTTTGGAATAGAGCATAATTTATTTTTTTTAAGATTTTATTTATTTATTTGACAGAGAGAGAGAGATCACAAGTAGGCAGAGAGGCAGGCAGAGAGAGAGAGAGGAGGAAGCAGGCTCCCTGCTGAGCAGAGAGCCTGATGTGAGGATCGATCCCAGGACCCTGGGATCATGACCTGAGTGGAAGGCAGAGGCTTAACACACTGAGCCACCCAGGCGCCC